>NC_060122.1:587554498-587909498 GCF_021461395.2 Schistocerca americana | reverse complement strand
TGCCATAATGGAGGTACTGTTGCTTGTTGGTGGGTTTGATGTGGACGGACGTGTGAAGCTGGCCATTGGACAGGTGGAGGTCAACGTCAAGGAAAGTGGCCTGTATATATATATATACAGGGTGATTCAAAAAGAATATCACAACTTTAGAAATGTGTATTTAATGAAAGAAACATAATATAACCTTCTGTTATACATCATTACAATGAGTACTTAAAAAGGTTTTTTTTTTTTTTTTTTTCACTCAAAAAGAAGTTCAGAGATGTTCAATATGGCCCCCTCCAGACACTCGAGCAATATCAACCCGATACTCCAACTCGTTCCACACTCTCTGTAGCATATCAGGCGTAACAGTTTGGATAGCTGCTGTTATTTCTCGTTTCAAATCATCAATGGTGGCCGGGAGAGGTGGCCGAAACACCATATCCTTAACATACCCCCATAAGAAAAAATCGCAGGGGGTAAGATCAGGGCTTCTTGGAGGCCAGGGATGAAGTGCTCTGTCACGGGCTGCCTGGCGGCCGATCCATCGCCTCGGTTAGTTGACGTTCAGGTTTCATAACTAACGTTTTTCGTAGGACTCTCCATACAGTTGATTGTGGAATTTGCAGCTCTCTGCTAGCTCTGCGAGTCGATTTTCCTAGGCTGCGAACAAATGCTTGCTGGATGCGTGCTACATTTTCATCACTCGTTCTCGGCAGTCCAGAACTTTTCACTTTGCACAAACACACATTCTCTGTAAACTGTTTATACCAACGTTTAATACACCACCTATCAGGAGGTTTAACACCATACTTCGTTCGAAATGCTCGCTGAACAACTGTCGTCGATTCACTTCTGCCGTACTCAATAACACAAAAAGCTTTCTGTTGAGCGGTCGCCATCTTAGCATCAACTGACGTTGATGCCTAGTCAACACCGCCTCAAGCGAACAAATGTATAACTAAATGAAACTTTATAGCTCCCTTAATTCGCCGACAGATAGTGCTTAGCTCTGCCTTTTGTCGTTGCAGAGTTTTAAATTCCTAAAGTTGTGGTATTCTTTTTGAATCACCCTGTATATCAATATAATAGAGGGAAACATTCCACGCGGGAAAAATATATTTAAAAACAAAGATGATGTGACTTACCATACGAAAGCGCTGGCAGGTCGATAGAAACACAGACACAAACATACACACAAAATTCAAGCTTTCGCAACAAACTGTTGCCTCATCAGGAAAGAGGGAAGGAGAGGGAAAGACGAAAGGAAGTGGGTTTTAAGGGAGAGGGTAAGGAGTCATTCCAATCCTGGGAGCGGAAAGACTTACCTTAGGGGGAAAAAAGGACGGGTATACACTCGCGCACACACACACATATCCATCCACACATATACAGACACAAGCAGACATATTTAAAGACAAAGAGTTTGGGCAGAGATGTCAGTCGAGGCGGAAGTGCAGAGGCAAAGATGATGTTGAATGACAGGTGAGGTATGAGTGGCGGCAACTTGAAATTAGCGGAGATTGAGGCCTGGTGGGTAACGGGAAGAGAGGATATATTGAAGAGCAAGTTCCCGTCTCCGGAGTTCGGATAGGTTGGTGTTGATGGGAAGTATCCAGATAACCCGGACGGTGTAACACTGTGCCAAGATGTGCTGGCTGTGCATCAAGGCATGTTTAGCCACAGGGTGATGCTCATTACCAACAAACACTGTCTGCCTGTGTCCATTCATGCGAATGGACAGTTTGTTGCTGGTCATTCCCACATAGAATGCGTCACAGTGTAGGCAGGTCAGTTGGTAAATCACGTGGGTGCTTTCACATGTGGCTCTGCCTTTGATCGTGTACACATTCCGGGTTACAGGACTGGAGTAGGTGGTGGTGGGAGCGTGCATGGGACAGGTTTTACACCGGGGGCGGTTACAAGGATAGGAGCCAGAGGGTAGGGAAGGTGGTTTGGGGATTTCATAGGGATAAACTAACAGGTTACGAAGGTTAGGTGGACGGCGGAAAGACACTCTTGGTGGAGTGGGGAGGATTTCATGAAGGATGGATCTCATTTCAGGGCAGGATTTGAGGAAGTCGTATCCCTGCTGGAGAGCCACATTCAGAGTCTGGTCCAGTCCCGGAAAGTATCCTGTCACAAGTGGGGCACTTTTGTGGTTCTTCTGTGGGGGATTCTGGGTTTGAGGGGATGAGGAAGTGGCTCTGGTTATTTGCTTCTGTACCAGGTCGGGAGGGTAGTTGCGGGATGCGAAAGCTGTTGTCAGGTTGTTGGTGTAATGGTTCAGGGATTCCGAACTGGAGCAGATTCGTTTGCCACAAAGACCTAGGCTGTAGGGAAGGGACCGTTTGATGTGGAATGGGTGGCAGCTGTCATAATGGAGGTACTGTTGCTTGTTGGTGGGTTTGATGTGGATGGACGTGTGAAGCTGGCCATTGAACAGGTGGAGGTCAACGTCAAGGAAAGTGGCATGGGATTTGGAGTAGGACCAGGTGAATCTGATGGAACCAAAGGAGTTGAGGTTGGAGAGGAAATTCTGGAGTTCTTCTTCACTGTGAGTGCAGATCATGATGATGTCATCAATAAATCTGTACCAAACTTTGGGTTGGCAGGCCTGGGTAACCAAGAAGGCTTCCTCTAAGCGACCCATGAATAGGTTGGCATACGAGGGGGCCATCCTGGTACCCATGGCTATTCCCTTTAGTTGTTGGTATGTCTGGCCTTCAAAAGTGAAGAAGTTGTGGGTCAGGATGAAGCTGGCTAAGGTGATGAGGAAAGAGGTTTTAGGTAGGGTGGCAGGTGATCGGCGTGAAAGGAAATGCTCCATCACAGCGAGGCCCTGGACGTGTGGAATATTTGTGTATAAGGAAGTGGCATCAATGGTTACAAGGATAGTTTCCGGGGGTAACAGATTGGGTAAGGATTCCAGGCGTTCGAGAAAGTGGTTGGTGTCTTTGATGAAGGATGGGAGACTGCATGTAATAGGTATTAGGTGTTGATCTACGTAGGCAGAGATATGTTCTGTGGGGGCTTGGTAACCAGCTACAATGGGGCGGCCGGGATGATTGGGTTTGTGGATTTTAGGAAGAAGGTAGAAGGTAGGGGTGCGGGGTGTCGGTGGGGTCAGGAGGTTGATGGAGTCAGGTGAAAGGTTTTGCAGGGGGCCTAAGGTTCTGAGGATTCCTTGAAGCTCCGCCTGGATATCGGGAATTGGGTTACCTTGGCAAACTTTGTATGTGGTGTTGTCTGAAAGCTGACGCAGTCCCTCAGCCACATACTCCCGACGATCAAGTACCACAGTTGTGGAACCCTTGTCCGCTGGAAGAATGACGATGGATCGGTCAGCCTTCAGATCATGGATAGCCTGGGCTTCAGCAGTGGTGATGTTGGGAGTAGGATTAAGGTTTTTTAAGAAGGATTGAGATACAAGGCTGGAAGTCAGAAATTCCTGGAAGGTTTGGAGAGGGTGATTTTGAGGAAGAGGAGGTGGGTCCCGCTGCGACGGAGGACGGAACTGTTCCCGGCAGGGTTCAATTTGGATGGTGTCTTGGGGAGTTGGATCATTAGGAGTAGGATTAGGATCATTTTTCTTCGTGGCAAAGTGATATTTCCAGCAGAGAGTACGAGTGTAGGACAGTAAATCTTTGACGAGGGCTGTTTGGTTGAATCTGGGAGAGGGGCTGAAGGTGAGGCCTTTGGATAGGACAGAGGTTTCGGATTGGGAGAGAGGTTTGGAGGAAAGGTTAACTACTGAATTAGGGTGTTGTGGTTCCAGATTGTGTTGATTGGAATTTTGAGATTTTGGAGGGAGTGGAGCTGGAAGTGGGAGATTGAGTAGGTGGGAGAGACTGGGTTTGTGTGCAATGAGAGGGGGTTGAGGTTTGCTGGAAAGGTTGTGAAGGGTGAGTGAGTTGCCTTTCCGGAGGTGGGAAACCAGGGGATTGGATAGTTTTTTTAGGTGGAGGGTGGCATGCTGTTCTAATTTACGGTTGGCCTGTAGGAGGATGCTCTGAACAGCCGGTGTGGATGTGGGAGAGGAAAGATTAAGGACTTTTATTAAGGATAGGAGTTGACGGGTGTGTTCATTGACTGAGTTGATGTGTAGGTGAAGGATTAGGTGGGGCCGGCCGAAGTGGCCGTGCGGTTAAAGGCGCTGCAGTCTGGAACCGCAAGACCGCTACGGTCGCAGGTTCGAATCCTGCCTCGGGCATGGATGTTTGTGATGTCCTTAGGTTAGTTAGGTTTAACTAGTTCTAAGTTCTAGGGGACTAATGACCTCAGCAGTTGAGTCCCATAGTGCTCAGAGCCATTTGATTAGGTGGGTGAGGGCAATGGATTGTTCAGTTTGGAACTGGTATAGGGACTGATGGAAAGAAGGGTTGCAGCCAGAGATGGGAACTTTAAGTGTGAGGCCTTTGGGGGTAATGCCAAATGTCAGACAAGCCTGAGAAAATAGAATATGGGAGCGTAATCTGGCTAGGGCGAAGGCATGTTTGCGGAGGGAATGTAAATAAAACTTAATGGGGTCGTTGTGGGGGTGTTGTGAGGGTGACATGGTATTAGAAGGTGGAAAGTGTAACATGAGGAAATGAAAATGAAAATAAAAATATATGGGGAGGGATAAAGGTGGACTGGAAAGTAACTGGAGATCTGGTGTGAAAAAAGGCGAAAAGGTGTAGGTTACAGCTGGGCTATGTTGGACTTGGGTTGGTAGACAACGATGTGCACAAAGGTTAGGTGGTTGTGTTGCCGCCAAAACACGTTAAGAGGATTGGGAAATTCGGGAAAATTTCGAAAAAACTGCGTGTAATATATTAAAAGCAGTGGGTTTGTGGTGGCAGATTATGAAAATGAGGCTAACAATTGTCTGACGAAGAAATAACGACGTTAAAACCTGTGGGAAGCGGCTAAAAATTATCAGTGATGTGGGAAAAACGGAAATGGAAATAAAGCGAAAGTTATTAGAACTAGCCGAAATGGTTGTTTAAAAGGTGAAAGGAACTGTTTGTGAACTAGAAATGGTGGATTTTATAGCGGCGGTAGTGTTGAAAGCGGCAAAAAAATATTTTGGGTTGTGGTTTGGAAGTGGGTTACGTATTATTGAGTATATATAGGCGGGATAAAATTGTATAGCAGATTACGGTAAAAAGGAGAAGGTGAATACAAAGTGAAACTACTGGCAAAAACAGAAAGAGAAAATAAGACGACAGAAAAGATTTCAAAATGCAACAGTGACAATAACAAACGTAATTGTTGGGTTAAAATTAATGATATCAATATAATAGAGGGAAACATTCCACGTGGGAAAATTATATTTAAAAACAAAGATGATGTGACTTACCATACGAAAGCGCTGGCAGGTCGATAGAAACACAAACAGACACATACATACACACAAAATTCAAGCTTTCGCAACAAACTGTTGCCTCATCAGGAAAGAGGGAAGGAGAGGGAAAGACGAGAGGCAGTGGGTTTTAAGGGAGAGGGTAAGGAGTCATTCCAATCCCGGGAGCAGAAAGACTTACCTTAGGGGGAAAAAAGGACAGGTATACACTCGCGCACACACACATATCCATCCACACATATACAGACACAAGCAGACATATTTAAAGACAAAGAGTTTGGGCAGAGATGTCAGTCGAGGCGGAAGTGCAGAGGCAAAGATGATGTTGAATGACAGGTGAGGTATGAGTGGCGGCAACTTGAAATTAGCGGAGATTGAGGCCTGGTAGGTAACGGGAAGAGAGGATATATTGAAGAGCAAGTTCCCATCTCCGGAGTTCGAATAGGTTGGTGTTGGTGGGAAGTATCCAGATAACCCGGACGGTGTAACACTGTGCCAAGATGTGCTGGCCGTGCATCAAGGCATGTTTAGCCACAGGGTGATGCTCATTACCAACAAACACTGTCTGCCTGTGTCCATTCATGCGAATGGACAGTTTGTTGCTGGTAATTCCCACATAGGATGCATCACAGTGTAGGCAGGTCAGTTGGTAAATCACGTGGGTGCTTTCACATGTGGCTCTGCCTTTGATCGTGTACACCTTCCGGGTTACAGGACTGGAGTAGGTGGTGGTGGGAGCGTGCATGGGACAGGTTTTACACCGGGGGCGGTTACAAGGATATATATATATATATATATATATATATATATATATATATATATATATATATATATATATATATATATATATATATATATAAAAACAAAGATGATGTGGCTTACCATACGAAAGCGCTGGCAGGTCGACAGAAACACAAACAGACACATGATATATACTGTAGGGTACTTATGTTGCACAAAAACATCTGTGCAAGAATCATGAGGATCTAAACCATGGATTATTCTAATTGCCTTCTTCTGCAGCAACATTAATCTATTGAGGTGCGTATCTGCAGTAGAGTCTTATAATTCAGTACCATAATTTGTTAATTGATGTATTGTTCCATAGCAAACAGTTTTGATAGTAGGGTTTGTAACTATTTTTGCTAGGTGACTGAGGATATATAATCCACTATTAATCATCTCACATACAAAATTAATATTATTTGACCATCACAAGTTTCCATCTAAGTGTTGGTGTAAGAATTTGCAGCTCTCAGTGTCTCTTTCTTCAGTTCCACATATATTTTTTATAGAGGTATGGTTAGAGTTAACAGTCTTGAATGATAATAATTTTGATTCATTAATATTTACATCTTTAGATCTTGTTCTTGAAAATACTTAACTATATTTATCACTCCATCCATTGCAGAAGATGTAAGTTCATAGGTATTTTTACCAAAAAACAGCAGAGATGTGTCATCTTCATAACTCATTATTTTGTAGTTTTGTGACTGGGTGACATATTCACATAGACTAAGAGGAGAAAGGGGCCAAGAATTGAGCCCTGGAGTATTTCTTGTTTTATTGTTTCACTAGAAGTTTGGGAGATTATAATTCAGTCATTAATGTGATAGGTTAGCTTCGTGCACTGCTTCTGGTTCAACAGGTACCAGGTTAGCAGTAGTGCTGCTGAATATTTTAAGCTATATGTCTGAAGTTTCTTTACTAATAGGTCATGTTTAACTGAATCAAATTCTTTAGTAAGATCAAGGAATATGCCTGTTGCCAAATTTCCTTCATCTATTGCTATGATTGTGCTATGGTTTTTCTGAAACCATGTTGTGTTTCAATGAATAGATTATTTTTTTCGAAATAATCACTGACTTGTCACAGCAAAAAGTATTCAAAAATTTCCCTAAATACGGGATTAATGAAATTGGCCTTAGTTTTCAACCTGTTTTTTGGATTCGTTCTTATATACTAATTTAACTAAGCTCATTTTGAATGAGTGTAGGTAGGTATTTTCCCTAATACAGCAGTTAATGAGGTAAGTTAAGTAATTCTTTGTGACACTTCATAACTTGTGCATCTGATATCTCATTCCAGGAGGCTGAGAGTCTGGTCTTTAATGTGTTGATTCTTTGATTTAATTCAAGTTTACTCACAGTTCTGAATTTAAAGTTTATACTTAGGGATGAACTTTAAATTCAGAACTGTAAGTAAAAGTGAATTAAATCAAAGAAATACTTTGAGATTGTCTGCAGCTCATGGTCTCACGGTAGCATTCTCCCTTCCTGAGCACGGGGTCCTGGGTTGGATTCCCGGTGGGGTCAGGGATTTTCACCTGCTTCGAGATGACTGGGTGTTGTGTCGTCTTCATCATCATTCATCCACATTACAATCAGAGGAAGACAATGGCAAACCACTTCTACTAGGACCTTGTATAGTACGGCAGTGCAGGTCTCCTGCATTGTTCCCCTACCCTCTGTCAAAGAGTATGCGACTTCATCATCATCATCGTCACTTTGGGATGAGCAAATGTTTATCTGACTATTTTGGTCAACAGGTTGAATTGGAATAACACATGTAGTTATGAAATATTTATTAAAAATGTGCCAGATTGTTCTTGGCTGTTCTATAAATTTTCCCTCGTGCAATATGCTTATTTGTTTCGTATTCACATTTGATGATGCTTTCTGGTATTGATTAATGAGCTCACATTGTCAGATTTAATGACTGAATCACTGTGAACCTTTTCCCTGAAATTCTAAATGTCTACCTTAAACATTTTCATGGCTTTGCATTACTTTTCCTTGAGATTGATAACCTTTTTATATTTATAAAGTAAGAAGAGGCCATGAACATTCTGCTTGAGTTTAATCAGACTACTGGGTAATTTCAGCCTTGGATTCATTCTGTGTATTAGAGTTCCTTTTGACATCTTTCACTGGGCAACAATGATTATAATGTCTCAGAATTGTTTCATAGCATCCATCCCATCTATTGTTTGAGCCTTCTGCCTTATAAACACTATTCCATTCCTCCTGGGTTAGTTTACATTTGAGGCAGTTTGCATTATGATCATTCAGGACTTGTTTCTGTTCAGTAACATTTGTTGCTTCTGCAGTGTTTATACCTATGTACTAAACAGTCACAATAGTGGTCATTGCTGTGCTTAGCGGCATGTTTACTGATTATGAAATAATCTATGCTGCTGAATGTGTAGTCGGTCACTCTTGTATCAGTGTGCACTATGTTTACAAGGTTGTATAAAATCAATATTTCTGACAGCCTCAAGTTAGTCATGTTGTTTGAGTTTGCATTAATCTTCAGGGCCCCAAGTATACTGAGATTACTGGGCCACTCAGGCTAGCTGCTGAGCAGAGATTATTAAAATTCCTATTACCTTGAGCTTTGTGTAACTTCTACCCTTTTCCTTTAGTTAAAGAGTAACGGCAGTAATTTCTAGATTTATTTCGCCACTGTGTTTGTCCAGTAATGACGTTTTCACAGTGATCAGTGCTTCTTGAACAAATATAACCACCCACTATCTACAGTACCTATTAGCAAGAATATAACCTTTTAATTTATAAAATGTTAATTCCTCAGGTTTAAGATGATGTTGAGTAATCACAATGACATAGGAGCCATGTTCAGTCACAAAAGGTGACAAGAGATCTAGTTTATTTCTGAGGTACTGAATATTTATGTACATTTGTTTCAGGACTTGTTTCCTATCTGATATATTACAGAACTGTTCAGATGAACTTGGCTCTTGCAGAAAACCTTGTTTACACTAATAAACATATTAATACTTTTGTTCTACCCTAGTTCTTTGGTTGGTGTGAAAGACTGAGGGCTAATTTGTTTATTTATTATGTGTACTAGCTTGGATCTTCCCTTTTTGGGAATGTGAAGGTCATGGGTAGTAAAAAAATTACCTAAGGTAGTAAAACATGACCTGTCAAATATGCTTATACAAAACCTTTTAAGATTATTATTTTTCTATCAATTTCCTTGTTCACACATGATCACTCTGGTAAATCATGTCTCTTGCTATGATTAATTACAATAATATTTGTGCTGATTAGAAGAACAAATTGTCTTAGAACATTCTGTAACAATGTAATTGCATTATTGCAATACATGTTGTAGACTCACCACAAATACAATTGTATCATGTTTATCATGTTTCTTACTCACGAAACGTCCAGTTACATACATACATGACATGCACACCAGGTTTTACGATGCCCATTACATAGTGTGTCAAATTTATTTTCAGTAATTCTAGAGTTAGTCACTTACTGTGGCTATCACCAGTGATTCCTCTTTTCTTTCTGCTCACTTTACTTGCCTTAGAATTACTAATTACACTAGACACTTCACTTATGTTTCTTTTCACATGTTTGCACATTGTTTTACCTCATCATTGCTGCATAGATCATTCAGAATTACTGACAGAGATTATTAGATTTTCTGCTCGTACAATATGAGACTCACGAGTGGCTGATTGACGTGGATTTATTTCTTATTTCTCATGTAGTTTTTTTAGTTCATCCTGCAAGATTCTTATAATGGAAATAATGTCTAGGTTTTCCTTTATGGTACTATCGATCATCTTAGCTGCCTCACAAGTACACATTTCTTGACTATGATTGCTGCTTTTTGTTTACAATCTACACAGTTCCATACTGTCGCATAGTTATTGTCACTTCTCACTGAAAGATCCATCTTTCCGCACTGACATTTTTGATTACACTGAACACGGACTAAGCAGCATTTAACAGTTTTTGTGCACTTTTTGTAACATTATTTTCATAACGTTATTTTCACAAAACACTAAATTCAAAACATCTGCAGCTGACAACATCGCACCAGAGTCCCCATAACCTTCAAAAAGGTCTGCCAGCAATGTATGCTGGTGTCTCTTCAAGTAAACAACAAGTAAAGTGGAATGAATTCATTCTGGAAACACCTACAGCCTCTGACTAAGCCATATCTCTGCAGGAGTGCTTCTCCCACCAGGTATGCATGAGAACTTCTGTGAGGGTAAGAAGGTAGGCGATGAGCTACTGACAGGTGTAGAGCTAGGTGGGTGGGTTGTGAGTCATGCTTGGGCAACTCAGTCTGTAGACTAATGGCCCGTGAAAGGCAGAAGTCCTAGGTTAAAGTCCTGGTCTGACAAACCATTTTAACCTGCGAGGAAGTCTCAGTAAGTAAAGTAATCACAAAAATTATTCAGTTGCTAAACAACAGCATCTTTTTGATGTATTAAGCTTTATTGTGTGGAGTGCTAACAGCTTGTGTTGATTTGTTACCTATGGATTAAATTTGATATTAATGTCTTACTTAGACTTACTGAAATATGAGATAGATTAAAGGTGGCAATGTCAGTGTTTTCCATATGTTCCTTTCCTTGGCAATTCTGTGGAGAACATCCTTATTCCTTACCTTATCAGTCCACCTACCTTTCAACATTCTTTTATAGCACCACATCCCACATCACTTCTGTTGCAATTTTCCCAGTTCATGTCTCACTACTGTAAAATGCTGTGCTCCAAATGTACATTCTCAGAAATTTGCTCTTCAAATTGAGACATATGTTTGATGCCAGCAAACTTCTCTTGACCAGCAGGAATATCCCATTTGCCAGTGTTAGTCTGCTTTTTATGCCCTCCTTGCTCTCTCCATCGTGGGTTATTTTGCTGCCTACATTGCAGAACCCCTTAATTTCATCTATTTCGGATGTTAAGTTTCTCCTGTAATACTTCTTCAGTTTCACTGAGGATAATAAGGTCATCAGTGAATCTTATCATTGATAGAATCTGTCCACCTGCTTAGCTGAGTGGTAATGTGCTTGCCTCTCATGCAGCGGGCCTGGGTTGGATTCCCAGCTGGGTCTGAGATTTTCTCCGCTCATGGACTGGGTGTTGTGTTGTCCTCCTCATCATTTCATCCTCATCACCGACACGCAAGTTGCCCAGTGTGGCGTTCTTCTGTAATAAGACTTGCTCTTGGTGACCGAACTTCTTCGGATGGGGCCTCCTGGCCAACAGTGCCATATGAACATTTCATTTCATTGATAGACTAACCCTGAATTTTAATCCCACTCTCGAAGGTTTCTTTTATTTCTGTAATTGCTTCTTCAGTGTATAGATTGAACATAAGGATGAACGACTATACCCCTACCTTGCACCCTTTTTAATCTGAGCACTTCGTTCTTGGTCTTCCAGTCTTATTGTTCCCTCTTGGTTCTTGTACATATTGTGTATTATCCATCTTTGTCTGTAACTGATTTTCTCAGAATTTCAAACATCTTGCACCATTTTACATTATCAAACACTTTTACCAGTTCGACAAATCCAATGAACATGTCTAGTTTTTTTTTTAAATTTTCTTTTCTTTTTTCTTTTCCAGTCTTGCTGCCATTATCAGCTGCAACATCAGAACTACATCTCTGTAGCCTTTATCTTTCTGAAAGCCAAACTGATCATCGTCTTTTAATCCTCAGTTTTTCCCCCATTCTTCTGTATATCGTTCTTTTCAGCAATTTGGAAGCTTGAGCTGTTAAGCTCTTGCTATCTTTGGAATTGTGTAGATGATGTTCTTCTGAAACTCTTGATAATATGTCGCCAGTCTCATACATTCCATACAGCAATGTCACTTCCCCCAATGATTTTAGAAATTCAAATGGAACATTATTTGATCTTAAGTTGTCCAAAGCTCTTTTAAATTCTGATTCTAGTACTGAATCCACTCTCTCTTCTCCATTGATTCCATTTTATTCTTCTGTCATGTCATTAGATAAGTATTCTCCCACGTAGATTCCTTCAGTATGCTCTTTTCATGTATCTAATCTCTCCTCTGCCTTTGACAGTGGAATTCTCATTGCACTCCTAATGTTACTGCCCTTGCTTTTAATTTCACCGAAGGTTGTTTGCAGCCATTTCATTGTAGCTTCTCTGCAGTTTCTATTTATTTTGTTCCTAAGTGGTATGTATTTCAGTATTCCTGAACTTCCTTGAATCTTTTTCTACTTACTTCTTTTGTTGATCAACTGAAGTATTTCTTTTATTATCCATGGTTTCTTTACAGTTACAGTTCTTTCCATTTTCTGTGATTGCCCCTTTAAGAAATGTCCATTCCTCTTTAACTGAATTGTCTGCTGAGCTGTTAATTTTCTCAGTATTTACAGCATCAGAGAATTCCAAATGTGTCTTCTTTCCTTGAAACTTTTGTATCCCACTTCCTTGCATATTGAATCTTCCTGACTAGTCTCTTAGGTTTTAGCCCACTCTTCATGACTACTAAATTTTTATCTGGGTAAGTCTTACAATACAGTATCTGATTTCGAAATCTCTGCCTGGCCATGATGTAATCCAACTGAAATCTTCCTATATCTCCTAGCCTTTTCCAAGTATACCTCCTCCTCTCGTGATTCTTGGACAGAGTATATGTTACATCTAACTGATATTTATTGCAGAACTCCACTCTCATTCCTACTACCAAGCCCATATACTCTTGTAACCCTTTTCTACTCCCTCCCATACAAACACATTCCATTCCCCCATGACTATTAGATTTTCATCTCTCTTTCCACACTAAATTAGCTGTTGAGTATCTTCATATACTTTGTCTATCTCTTCATCCTGTACTTGTGACATCAGCATACCTGAACTATTGATGTTGGTGTTGGTTTGCTGTTGCTTCTGATGAGAACAATCATATCACTAAACTGTTCACAGTAACTCACCCTCTGGTTACCTTCTTGGCATCTAAATAAGTAAAATAAAGAAATTATCCACCCATTGGAAGAATGACTGAATCTTTTGGTCTAAGCTAATAGACAGGTGTTGCTACTTCATTGAAGGCAAGCCTAACTGTGAAAGTAGTGGGATCATTTTCCAGCTGTGCTGCAACTTCTACACAGTCTATCACATCTACATCTACGTCTACATCTACATGATTACTCTGCAATTCACATTTAAGTGCTTGGCAGAGGGTTCATCGAACCACAATCATACTATCTCTCTAGCATTCCACTCCCGAACAATTTTTTTTTATTATCTAGACTCAATAATTAAAAGCTACATGACTAGTAGCTGTATTAATTGTAGGCTGGGCTCTATTATTATGTATCATAAATTACAGTTGGTATCAAGGCAGGTGTTAACAGTAGAGAAGAACAGATTTTAAGATACTTGAGGAAGCACCAGCTTCTTTCAAAGATCAAACATCCAGAAAATTTTACTATGGCGATGTATACTTTGACTTTTTCCGCATCCATGAAGTTTCTTCTTCAGAATAAAATGAATGAATGAGGCTGCTTGCAAATTTGGATTACTCTAAAGGAATGATTTATTCAATGACATTTAATGGAGTGTAAACATTTCACATGGCTACCACAAAATGGCTATAGATTTATTCAGTGTCAAGAAGATGGTGAATAACAAAATAATTTCACATACTTCATGGGTAGCTGCTGCAGCATGATATGATCTTTTAACTTACTAATTGACCACCCTGTTAAGGTGTTGTTCTAGATAATGATAATGAAAATCCTCAAGGAAGATAAACACAATTGCAGACATGTCAATTTAGATACAGAAAACAAAAACTAACATTAAGAAACATTAACAACTTATAATTTAAATAACTGTTCACAGCAAATTTTCTTTTCTTCATTGCGTTAACATTGTATTAGAAAAACCTTTTGGGCAACTCAGTAATGAAAAATGTCTTTGAAAATTTTATGTATTTTAACATGACATAGTTAGGCTACCTATTTAGCATGCATTTTTTTTAGTGCAATTTTTACTATTCAGTTTCAGTGAACCAAAAAAGAGTTTTGGTTATGAGATGTAGAGATCACAAACATTTTAATAATAATAAAAAAATATTCTGAAATCTTTCTTTATTTTTTCCAGAGCAACGACTGAGTGCACTTCTTGTTGCTGTAATGGTGGGTATGTCAGTTTTAATGGCGCCACTTCTTAGGTTGGTGCCTATGTCAGTTCTTTTTGGAGTATTTCTGTACATGGGAATCTCATCTACAAGTGGTATTCAGTTTTTTGAGCGACTTAAACTGTTCTTCATGCCAGTCAAACACCACCCACAAGTGGCATATGTGCGAAGGGTGAGATATGAAATTTTAAATGTCTAGATTCATTTATTGACTGTATCTTCTTTTTAAGAAGAGTATGTTTTGCATTATTAACACATTGATGTCAGCTTGTAATTTGTTTCAGGTTCGCACCATGAAAATGCACTTATTCACAATCATCCAGCTATTGTGCTTAGCAGTACTGTGGATTGTCAAGTCAACTGAAGCCTCATTGGCGTTTCCATTTTTCCTCATACTTATGGTTCCTCTGAGGGCACAGCTTAGGTTTCTGTTTTCACCAGCTGAGCTGAGAGCTGTAAGTAATTTTGTGGATATTTCTACTTACAGTGTGTAATTATATAAATGAGGCATGAATATGTCAGGTTCAGTTAGAATTTGTTTAAAGAAATCTTAATATGTGACACTATAACTGCTACTCATGCATAACAGACACATACAGACATTGATGTTGTAGCCGAGAAGCATTCACCAATGCATAAGAAGTATCTTGCCAATGGTCTTGTCGCAGTGGTAACACTGGTTCCCGTCAGATTACAGAACTTAAGCACTGTCGGGCTGGGCTAGCACTTGGATGGGTGACCATCCAGTCTGCCGAACACTGTTGGCAAGCGGGGTTAACTCAGTCCTTGTGAGGCAAACTGAGGAGCTACTTGATTGAGAAGCACTGGCTCCGGTCTTGTAAACTGACATATGACCGGGAGAGCAGTGTGCTGACGACATGCTCCTCTGTATCCACATCCAGTGATGCCTCTGGGTTGAGGACGACACAGTGGCTGGGTGGTACCGTTGGGCCTTCATGGCCCGCCATTTCATGCAGAGTTTAGTTTAGTGTAAGAAATATCTCCTATAATTGTCAGCATTTTATCACCTGTTGTTTTGAGTATTGTTGTAATGAAATTCAGTAGAAGTATCTGCTGTAGATATGGTATGATTTCATCTTTTGCAGCTCCTATGAATATCAAAAATACCTGGAACTTCCAGGGTCCAAGCTTGCCAACAATGCCCAGTGGTAATCCAAACGATTACAACTTTTGTTCTTCCAGTATGCAATTCAATGCTTCTAATTGTGTGCCGTAGTGTGGCACATATTATATTTCCACATATTGCATACACAGCAATTTCTGGAATTCCAGATAACATATGATTCACACTGTCACATTACCATCACTTTGTCTTCACTCTTACATTCTGTATCAAATCATTCTGTATCATGGCAAACATTTATACAGTATGTGCGGTAACTTTATCTACATTTCAGCATATAATAAATGCCAGCAGGTCATAGAAACAGGCAGTGCCATAATTGCATTAATAATCTGCTACTGACAAAGTACTGGAACAGAAGCAGTTGGTTCCTAGATGTTCAGGGAAGGCAAGTCACAAAGTTTTAATATCACCTCACCTTAATTAATTTTTTGATTGTTTGTAGGTACATGTATTCATTTCCAATAAACATTGAAATCCCCATTTGGCAGTACCATAGCAAACTGCTAGAGATGCCAAAACAAAATGGTGCCACTCTCTTGATAAAGTAGAGTATCATGTGGTAATTAATTTTCAGCAGCAGCAAAAATGTTGCAGTTTTGTCACTTGTGCTGGTTTTTATGTGTTTCTGGGTGTTCCAGAACCTGCAACAAACAAAAAATTGACTGCAGTACTTTATTTGTTCAAGATGATAATTAAAACTTTATGACTACCAAAGGGGCAAGACCAATTTGTGGTACCACTCTGTAGGGTGAGCGGTGCAGTGATAGGCTGGGGAGGCCCAGTGACAAACTGGTGATCAAGAGAAATATTTTATAGACTTCAGTTACACATCTCATCATTGACAATGGGAGGCAATCATGCCCCACTCTGCTGCAGTAGACTGGTGATGGGCAGCTGGCAGCTTGGCTTCTACCCCAGAAAGAGGTAACACATCAGTGCCCAACATTTGTGACATCATGCCAAGTAGTGGTCAATGGTCTGTCAGTGAGCCAAGGCCCCGACATCAACACCACATTCCTTCTTCTTTCTGTGAATGCATTCTACTGTTGAGCACCTGAACCCAGGCAGCTCTCACCCAGCTTGCGTTCACTGTGGAGACAAGGGACGACTACTGTGCCTTGTACATGACCTGCTGCCCCCTCGAAGGAGTCTAGTGGTGGCATGCATGTACCGCAGGTCATCAGTGCTGTGGCACTGAGACCCACTGGGGAGACAGTGCAGGAGGCAGCTAGCCCAGCCCAGTCTCAAACCCATGGCTACAGCTGATTGTGCCCAGTCATCTTGTCATCTAGCATGGCCCTAGTGTTGGGATGCTGCTGGACTCTGAATGAACCTGCCTCAAAATTCACAGCTATTTGTATGGCTCTGGGGTGAATTTTTTGTACTATTACCCAGTCCTTGGTCATTTAGGTCATAACATGGTTCTTTCTGTGGTACGGTGACACTGCTCTGCCTACTTTGACTATTACTGCTGTGTGGTGCAGGTTTTTCTGAGTACAGCTGGCCCATCCCTTGGGGTATTGCCCAGGATTAGTTCCCCTCTGCGGCTACTTGCACCATTGATTTTAATGTAAGTGACACTCACTCAGATTATACTAGACTGTCCCTTTAAACACTATACATTTACTACACTACATTTTACAGCTGCTTCCCATCTTCCTTAAGCTATGCAAATTCATTCTCCATCTTGCTTAGGGGATCCAGTCTGCTGGAACCTGGATTACCCATGCACTGCATTTCTGAGCTGCTCATCATCTTGGATAAATAAAAGCTTTACAAAGCAAAATCAGAGTCACTCTCATGCTAGGAATTACAACACTCAAGGTTACAGTTATCTGTCATGTACCATCTCGATATGTTCAATGTGCTGCATTAGTTGCTCTGCAGTAATCCACCCCTCCTGTGCCCCTACCATCCGACTAAGAGGATGAACTGGACTTGGTTCCCTGGAATTATTGAAGAGAGTAAGGTTTTGCGTAGGCAACATCTCTAAGAGTTCATCTGGCCAATAGAGCTCTGGTTGGGTTATATTTAAAAGATTAACTCCTTCCATTGCTGCTGGTAAATGAAACGTGGGTCCCATAATAGGACACATACTTCCATTAATCGACAATCCATTGCCTCTAAAATCTAACTGCCTTGTACCCATGAGTTTTCCTTGTCCACAGCAACTTGCCACCACTATTATATTGTTGTACATTGCTATACCAAATGTAGATCCACTATCTGGAAGTAGGGCTTGGATTACATCATGTCCTTTCACATCATTGACTGTCCATCTTGCAGCTGAACAATTGTATGGCACATGCATTTCCTCCCAACTGGATCTCACGAGTAGGAGATATGGTGACCACCCTGTTTTAGCATTGCTGTACCTCACTCTTGATCATTACCATACACCGATCCCCATCATCTGCTATCAGCAACACACCATCCTCTTTTATCTGCACAAGCCATACTGTATAGGTGTGCACTGTGTAATATCTAAATAATGCATGCTTGTCCACCACTAACAACTGCACTGACAAATACAAGTGTGCACTATATGTTTTTACTTCCATCATTGCACCATGGTAGTAAGAAGGCAGGTTCTGACTGTTAGGCTCTGCTACTAATTGTAGTTCTGGCAGTAATTCTTTCTGCACTTTCTTCAGCCTCTTCAGATATTGCTCAGGTGACACTAGGATGAGACTCAGTTACTCGTGTAGTGCCTGATGAAAGGCTTCCTGCAAGCTTGCTAGCTCTACTCTTTCATCTCAGGCACTATCTCCAAGTGACTGCAACAGTCTTATTAGCATTATTCTTGCATCTAATACCTTCATATGTGCTTGAATGACCTTTAAATCCTGGTTTAGAGTGCTAGCTGACACTCTAGCATAATCTGTTACCTCTTTACTTAGTTATGGAAGCATGCACGTGTTGTTCAGCATGCTGCTCTCCAAACTTACAATCCATGGGAAATGCCAGATTTCCTTCTATCAGTTCTCATGTGGCTTCTGCTGTTTTGTCATTTTGTTTGCATCCAGTGTCCCAAACACTGTGTTTAGCATCCTATTTCCTGCATCTGGCTATCCTCTTTTTTCCTCCTCTGCAATTCATGCTGTACTACTACTCCTATACTTCCTGCTTCTGTTCCTTCAACCATGCATACACCATGAGCAGTGTCTTGTGCTCCCCAGAGTACTCCATTTCTAGTTGCTAATTCTTGACAACCCAAAAATACCTCTTCCAACCTCCTTATTTAATTATGTAGTTCCCAAACATTAAACACCAAACTTAATGTCCACTCCTAACCAAACAGCATCACAACCTACTGCCTGGGAAACAAAACTCCTCTGTCCAGATTATGATCTTGCAGCATCCCTACTCTGCCTCAGGAAAGAAGGTACAGCACCATTGAGACTAGCATTCTTCCTTTCTTGCCCTCACCGAACAGCAACCTAAGGTGGGGACTACTATCATCTCCCCTGCCTCCAGAAACCCACTCTCTCCAATCAGCATATCTCACACAAATATTAGAGATAATCCTTACCCTGACATAAACGTACAATACTACCCATAATTACTGTATAATCTATACAACACAGGAAAAATGGGATTGCAAGAATCTTTAAGAAACAAAATATTTTGGCTGCCTCCTCAGCCTAAACAAATAAGGTATGTGAGGTCCAAGGTCCTCCTTCTCCTGTTGCTTTTCCTTCTACTCCTTATGTTTTGCTCTTCTCTTTGGTTCTAATTATATTCCCCCTGGGATTGACCCAGCACATCCTTGAATGATTTGTAAGCATTCAGCGTGTACAGTCGTCAACCTTGTTGGCAACTGCATTTTCAAAACACACGTGATGTGGATTCAATCATTTGGTATGGGCCCTCGTACCATGTCACAAACGTTTTTGTCTTCCATTTATGAGTATATAGACTTGACAACATCACCCACAGGCCCACCTTGTACTGAGATAATGTTCCTGTAAAATTTACTGCCTCCTCTTGGAGGCAGTGCCATAGTGTTCATTTGTTGAACCCGTTAGCAAACCTCCGTCACAATTCTCATACACACTCGGACTGACTTTCTGCTCCTGTTTCCTTTCTGTTTCATCATAACGTATGATGGTGGCATCTTTTTACCATACACCACTACAAATGGTCACAATCTGTGCTGATGTGTTCATGTCCTAATCGACATGGTGGGAGTTAACATCCTTCCACTTGACTGAGGATGAAGTGGACTATTTTTAAATTTTTTTCTCTCTCAACAACTGACACAGTTCTTTCATAAAGTCTGACAGTAAGTTCCCTTAGCTTGGATGGTAAAGCCACTTGCATTCCTAATCTAGTCTCCTTACATAACAACCCACCACACACACAGTGAACTGTTACTGCTTGCTGTCCTGCTTACACTGTGCTGCTTGCCACTCAGCAACTTCTTGACCTAGTGCTTGTATTGCCACTACCTTCCTACTTAGTTTGTTGGCATTCAAAGCAGCATTGTCACTACTTTAAACTTCCTCCTATACAGGCAATATCAGAAGTATGGTACTCCATAGACCTGGCTAAGCATCTTCCTCTGTATTGTAGAATAATTCCTCTCAGCTCCACTCAATTGTTTTGATGCAAAAGCAATAAGGTGTTCCTCTCCATTGACCTCCTGGCTCAAAATCCATCTGAGAGCATGGTTCAACCCATCACTTGGTAATATAAATTCTTACTGAAAATCCAGAAATGCCAGCATTGGGCTCAAAATAAGTACTTCCTTTAATTCCTCAGTTGCTACTTGACACTTCTTAGACCACACAAATTTGATACCCTTTTTCAGTAATTGTGTAAGTGGTCATGCTGCATCCATGAATCCTCTCACCAATTGTCTACAATAATTTTCAAGGCCCAGGAATGATTGTACCTTTTTACTTGTCCCTGGTACTGAAAATTTTCACACCATCTGTATTAACCATCGATAATTCCTCACACCATACTTCACTAATTACATGACCCAAGTAACTTACTTCTTCCAATGCAAAATGGCACTTCTAAGTACTCAGTGTCAAATGTGCTGCCTGTAAGCTCTTGAACATTTCTCTCAGTGTCTGCCTAAGTTCCTGCATATCCCTTGGAAAAAGAATTATGTCTCCCAAATACACTAAACATTGATGATGTTTAGTCCTTTCAACACCCCATCTAACAATCGCTGAATTGTTGCTGGTGGACTCTTAAATGATATAACATTCTCCTATAATGATAATTTCCCCTAGGTACTGAAAATGCAGTCTTTCATGTATGTTCTGGAGTCACGTTTAGCTGATGGAACTCACTCCTCAGGTCCATTGTCGAGAAATACAGGCACCACACAAGATTATCATGACTTCTGTGGTGTTTGGAATGAGTTGGGCATCTATTGTTGTCTTACTATTCAAATAGAAATAGTTGCAACAGAACTGATAATTCATTGAACCAACTATAGAGTTTTTCAGTATGATTACAGTTCCTGCTCTCAGAGACTACTACTCTCTTATATTACACTGCTAGCTAACTGCTGATTGATAAATTCTTTAAAAATTGGCTGCAGAGACTGTGGTGTTCTTTATGGCCTCCGGCACACTGAAGCTTCATTAGCTGTAGGAATCCTCTCTTGCATCACGATCATTGCAGGCAATGGCCCCCACGGAAAGAAACAAGTCTTGAAACTCGTAACAACAGTTCTTCCATTGGTGCCCTCTCTGTTCCCCTCAAATGCTTAACTTTCTCATGCAATGCATTCTTAGTTGCATCCTGTGCCTTTTCACAGCTTACACCTCCTGTGGAGCAATTTCCTTTTCTCCTCATGTGATTATGTTGATTTTTCTGGCATGATAAATGTTGATGCTCTTCATGGGTATGCAGCTGAATTTCATCGTACTAACAACACGATATTTCAACAGTCCAGCTGGCCACCATCTTCAGGTGAGATTGCAGGTGCACAATCACGCCAGAACTGAGGTAACATGAGATATGGCTGCTGTCTCTGATGTTACCTCAGTTCTGGCATGATTGTGCAACTGCAATGTCATGAAGATGGCAGCTAGTTGAACCGTTGAATTATTGTGTCATCAGGACAATGAAATCTGGCCACATTCCCCTGAAGAGCATCAAATCTTCATCTTCCAGAATTTCTAACATTACCACTAACATTCCCTTTAAAAACTTAATCTTCTCAGCACCAAAATTATCTGCACTGACAGGTATTACCTGGCCTCCATCCCTTTTCTGTATGCGTACAGTACTTCGTCTTACCAAACAATATGCTGCATGCAATATGTCACTATCCTCCAGCGGTTCCGCTGTACGCAACATACCGTCTGGTGAGGCCAGTTCCACATTCACACTCAGTGACTTCCCAGTGCCATTCGACACACAGTCATGCGAATTAAGCCTTAACTGGATTGCGTTGTGCAATAGCTGCTCCTCGCATCAGATCAACATTTGCGACAACTTCCCGTAGTCGGAATATCTCCTCACCAAGTTCCAAAATACATCTTCAAAAGTCATTTATAGCATGACACTCATGCAGGAAGTCTAACTCTAGGCTCATGTTGTAGACTTTGTTTGCGTGAGACACCACTTCCATACAGTGCCTAAACTTGGTTACCTCCAGTTGAAAATTCACCATTATCAATTCCAGTGGCCATACATCATTATCCCGTGCCCTTCATATCCTAATAGTTTGTTGATGTAATTATAAAATAGTACGATGTACACTGTCTGACAAAAAAGTGAAGCACCCAGATGGGGAGGAGGAAACAAAATGGCACTTCACAGGTTGGGAGGATATGTGTCTTTATTTCAGTGATTACAAAAATCAAGACAAATTTACAATGAACTTGGCACCATGAGCCCACTTGTCAGTATGATGTTGCACCTCCTCTGATTCAGTTGAGAAAGGTGTTATAAAGTTGTATTCTCTCCTGAGGAAAGTTGGCACATGACTGTTGTAACTAGTCATTGATATCCTGGATACTGGCTGTGGGACAGAGTTTATGTCTGAGTGTGTTCTACATATATTCTATCGAGCACAGATCTGGGCATCTTGCTAGTCATGAGAGCACCTCAAAATAATGCAGGTAGTTTATAGAGACACGTCCCATGTGTGGACGAGGATTCTCTGTTGAAAAATGACTCCATGATACTGTCGCATGAGAGGTAACAGTTGAGGACACAGGATATCTGTGACGCACTGTTGTGCCATCATATTTCCCTCAGTCACTAGCAGCTGTGACCTGAAGTCATGTTCACTTGCTCCTCACATAATGACAGCAGCAATAACACTACAGTGCCTCTCCAAAACATTGGAAGGATGGAGCTTCTCCCAAGGTCCCCCTAATACTCACCGACTATGGTCATCTGTGGTAATGCAGCATCACAATCCGTGTCTGGAAACAATTTTGATGCTGTTCATCAGCAGTCTGTGCTTCCCAGTCATGGCACCATTCCAAATGCAAACCATTTGTGGTGAAGTGGTAACAGCAGCTTAAACATGGGATTGTAATTCCCTAGTCCAGCTGCTGCTAATCTCCGGTGCGGGATGATGCAATATGTTGCAGGGAGCCCATTACTTTTTCTCAGATGGCAGGCTAGATGTGCTTGGCGCACAATATGGTGACCCTCCATTGTGGTGGTCAGACATGGTTGACTGGAATCTTGATGATGAGTACGCCTGCCCTCATGTTCCTGTGCAGCCCAACATCAAACCAATGTCACTTCTGAATGTCCCACAAATCTGGACAATGCACGATCTGACCAGCCGGCCAAATGGATATCCAGAATGAGGTCCCTTTCAAATACTGTCAGGTGCTGATAACATTGTCTCACATGAGTACACAGGTCTCCATGTCCTCCAAAATGATCACTCAATGTCTGATGCTGTTCACAGCCATTATATGCTGATACCTAGCCAGGCTTGCTTGTAACATGGGCAGAAATAACTCATTCTTGTGACTGTTCAGCCTGCCACAGAGGATAGCAGTACTAATCATTTACATACTTGTTGATGGTGTGTGAATGTACAAAGTTACATTGTCATCCAACCATCTCACCTGGGTGCTTCACTTTCTTTATCAGGCTGTGTAACAGGTTTGTCTTCATTTTATTCTATTTCATAGACTACATTAAAAGCTTTGTTCATATCAGTGAAACGTGAGTCATGCGATATTGCCTAGCTCTCTGACTTTTATTAAGCAGAAGCATACACTTCACAATACTACCCCAATTTTACTTAGAACACAAGCTGAGCTATCTAAAAGTTATGCATGTTCTGTAAAGTCTTTACTTTAAAAAAAATACAGGGCACTTTAATGGGCATAAGTCTGTGGGAAAACTACTAAGAAAATTTCAGTTTCCATAAAGAAATGAACACTGCCATTCTTACGTGAAATCAAATTGTCATTCCAAATATGTTCTCCCCAAATACAAATACACACTGATGAGTGAAAACATTATGACCACAGCCTATCACAGTATTGAATGCCACCAGGTAGCATTGTGGGCACGTGATGAGTGGTAAAGAAAGTACATAAGTGGAACAGAACTGAATGGGCAATCATTCTAATGACAATATGGACCACAAATTGGGAAATACAGGCGCATGTGACTTTGATAAAGGAAAGATTGTTATGGCCCAGCATCTGGGAACATGTACCTCTTAAATGGCAGTGCTGGTTGGCTATCCATGTATTACTGTCATGAGTATCGTGAAACCACGAACAGGCATTAAGGTGCTGGACTCCCATGCCTAATCACAGAATGTGGAGGTCAAGGGCTTGCTCTTTCTGTAATGTAGGTCAGATAGCAATCAGTGGCAGATCTGATCACTTTGTACAATGCTGGTGCAGGCACAAGTGTTTCAGAGCACACAGTTAAGTGCAAGTTATTGAACATGTTGCTTCATAGCAGATAACCCCCACATGTTCCCTTGTTGACCCAACAACATTTTCAACTACAGTAGCAATTGCATGGGATCATCAAGATTGAAATGTGGATCACTGGAAACATGTCACCGTGTCGGATGAATCACATTTCTTGTTGCACCAGGTCGACGGTCAGATATGCCATCATTGAGACAAGTGACTGCTTGAAACTTGTACTGTGCCACAGACAGAGACTGATGGGGATAATACTATGTTGTGGTCAACTTTCAGCAGGACTTGCACTCAATCTTTGTTAGTAATCAAAAACACCATGATGGCTGTAGGCTGTGAGAACATTATTGCAGACTACCTCCATACCTTCATGCTTGATGACTTCCGCAACAGTTATGGCATCTTGCAGTAGGAAAACTTCACAGAACCTGAATTATTCTACAGTGATTTCAGGAGCATTATAGAGAATTCACATTGAAGTCATGGCCACCAAAATTGGTGATTGGAATACAGTTGAATTATGCTATTATGCTATTGGGGCTAGCTGCCCACTTACAAACGACCAGTCCACAATTTATTAATGGGTATTGTGTGACTTGTGTCATGTTTGTAGACATATGGTGGTACATATATCTTGAAACCTATCAAGGACTTGTTGAATCCATGCGATGCAGAATTTCTGCTGTATTGCACTCTAAATGTGTACCAACATGCTATTAAGCAGCTTGCCACAATATTTTCGGTCATCACTGTATGAAGGTGGTACAATTAGCAGGCACTTTAGGCCCTGCAAATTGGAAATATTTGCACTATAAAGGTTCAGAATCATTAGTACATGAAAAACTTACAAACTGTAATTACTGTACAGTACCTTAATTTTACAGAATTTTCATCCAATACTTGTCACAGTCAGCACTGCAATTCACAATGTCAAATCTGTGAAATAATGTTGTAGTTGTACACGGTACAAAAAAAAACCTGTTCTAGACACACAGCTGGCATACTTGATCTGTAGCCTAGAAAGAGCATTTGGTTCATTTTGGCAGCCATGCATTTTATTTAATTTATACTATTCATGAGTTGTTTGGGAAAATAATTCACATGATCAAGTATTTTTTTCTTTCTGTGTTGTGACTTCTTAAATGTGATGTCTGCTGTATGTGAGGCCCTTAACCATTGCGGTGTCACAGTCCGAGCATGTAATTGTAATAGGAGACACAAATATGTAACTGCATCTGAAATCTCTATCTGTGAGGAATTTAAGAAGATTTTCACACTAACAATTTAAGTATTATACCTCTGATCCATCTCATCACACCCCACACCACCATAACCTAATAGATACAATGGCAGTGGAGAGTACAGATAAAGCAATTTGTGCTTGTCATATTTTCTCTGTTGGCCTTTCTGCCAATATTTTAATATTCTTAATCATCCCTATACAGCCCACTGGAGAAAAATGGCACCTTACAACATTCAGAAATTAAAACCTGCCAAGAATGCATGATACCCTTCAAAAGGACTGTTTAGAAATCCCATGATAAGATGTAAATAATGATCCAAAGTTAGATTGTAAATTCTGGAAATTCAACTGAAGCCTAATACACTTTATAACAATATTCATTCAAAAGTATAGAGAGCTCCTGATACTTGTACAACCATAGAACCGTCTCACGTAATGAATAAACAAGGCACTGCACTTAGAAGAGTCAAGCAAAATCAAACTACTGATTATTATGAAGTATATAGGAAGTTGTAAAATGGAGTGAAGCAAAAAATGTGCAACACCAATATCAGAGAGCCTGTTTTGTTGTATACAGCAAGTCAAATCCTGCAACATGGGGATTGCATCAGAAAGGCAAAATCTGTTGCTGTATTTTCAAGCCTCTTTCCAGATGAATTAAATGTCTTTTTCTCAACAGCAGCCAGCTTTCAAGCTGCACTAAATTATCGACCATAAAGTAGCACTTTCATGTCTTTTTCTCAACAGCAGCCAGCTTTCAAGCTGCACTAAATTATCGACCATAAAGTAGCACTTTCATGACAGCTGCATTTTCCATAAAACATGTTTGTAAGTGTGCAGTACAGAAAACAATCATGACAATCTTTTTTGTAGCCGTAGATAATGACTGTGTGAGCATACGTTTGCTTAAAAACATGGTTAATACTATTTTCTAGTCCTTACATACATCTTCAATTTCTCTCTAACTAGTGGCACACATTCCACTGATCCCACAGAATCAGAGCATTGTAATTTGCCATCAGGCAATTACAGGCTGCTCAGAATATTATATGCAGCATTGAAAGCTTTAGAGTATATGGACATAAACAACTGATAGGCTGCTTTAAAACTTACAATAGATATCAATCAGGCTTTGAAAACATCATAGCCCAGCAGCTGCATTAATCAAATGACTGATGGCACCAAACATACTATAGGCAGGGGTAAGGGAACCATTTTAACAGCGCTTTAATTCAGCAAAGTTTTTGGTAGCGTTAATTTAGCTCTATTATTTATGAAATTGAAAAACTGGCTTTCTCAGACAGAATGACATTGTGGTTTGACAGCTACCTCAAAAATAGATATTGACAGGTGGCCCGTGGTTCAGAGAAGTCATCATAGAGACATGTCCTCTCAAGAGTCCTGAATGTCCAGTTCTTAAGTTTGTTGTTTTTTTCTTTTTTTTCATTGTGTGTTTATAATATTCATCTGTTCTGAATACTTGTAATTACTCCTTACGTGCTGACAGCAGCCTGTTGTATCAAAGCATGAGCCCTGAGAATATTTCCGCTGTCATACCAGGTGTGAATGATGATCTTTGCTCAGCATCATGTTGTTGTTGTGGTGGTCTTCAGTCTAGAGAATGGTTTGATGCAGCTCAGGATCATAATGGGCACAAAACATTTCACCCCCATATATCACAAGTTGATCGCCAAATATTTTCATGAAATTTTTTTTCATATATTCCATGATGGTACCAACTACCCTGTCAAGAACAGTGGAATACCTTGGCATAATCTTGGAAGAGGAATTATATTGGGCAGAACAAACTATTATAGCACACAGGAAATCTCTCTTTTACTTAAATGTGATCCAAAAGCTCAGAAAAGTGTTTCCATCTAAAGTAAAATGAAAATTAATCCAGTCCTTAATCCAGCTAAATCTATGCTGTGAGGTTGTTTGGATGGAATGAACAGTGAAAATTCAGATGACTCAAGCTAGTGTGTAACAATCAGTTGTTTGATCATGTCAGTTCTTCCTATACCACAAGGGTGGATGTGACCTGATAGGTAATGCACTGTAAGTACCCTCATATTGCAAGAATTGGAAACACAACTCTTTTGGTCCATATTGTATACCAATTAGATTCCTTTTAGAGTATACTAGTTCCTTACTTAGCAATCATATAAACTGCTTTTTCAACAAAGGTCTGTCGTTAAAGACTGAAAAGCTGCACTGGTCACTTCACTACTCTCGGAATGAAATGAGAATAATCCACTGAATTACAGACCCATATCACTGACATCGATTTGCTGTAAAATTTTGGAGCTTTTGCTATGTTCAAACATAATGAATTGTCCTAAAGAAAACCATCTATTGACACACAGTCAACATGGATTCCGAAAACAGCATTATTGTGAAATACAACCAGCTCTTTATTCACACTAAATAATGAGTGCTATTCGCAGGGGATCTCAAATTGACTCCACATTTCTATGTTTCCAGAAGGCTTTTGACACAGCTTGTGACAGCAACTTCTAATCAGATTGCGTGACTCGATTTCGTGTTTTTCTGTCAGAAAGGTCACAGTTCATAGTAATTGATGGAAAGTCATCAAGTAAACCAGAAGTGATATCTAGTGTTCCCCAAGGAAATGTCATAGATCCGCTGCTGTTCCTAATCTATATAGAGGATTTACAAAATAATCTAAGCAGTTCTCTTAGATCCCGTGCAGAAGACGATGTCATTTACCATCTCGTAAAGTCATCATAAAATCAAAACCATTTACAAAATGATTTAGGCAAGATACACGTATGGTGTAAAAAGCAGCAATTGGCTCTAAATAATAAAAAGTTTGAAGTCAGCCACATGAGTACTAAAAGGAATCTGATAAATATTGGTTACACTATAATTCACACAAATCTGAAGGCTGCCAATTCAAAATACTTAGGGATTATGGTTATGAATAACTTCAATTGTAATGATCACGTAGGTAATGTTATTGGGAAAGCAAACCAAAGACTGTAGTTTATTGGCAGGATACTTAGAACATGCAGCAGGTCTACCAAAGGGACTACTTGCACAACACTTGTCCATTCTCTTCTGGAGTAATACTCCACGATGTGGGTTCCTTACCAGATAGTATTGACAGAAAGACATCAAAAAGTTTCAGAGAAGATCAGTCCATTTTTTTATTATCATGAAGTAGGGGAGAGAGTGTCATGGATATGATTTGTGAGTTGGGGTGGCAATTATTTAAACAAAGGTGATTTTTCTTGAGGTGAGACCTTTTCACAAAATTTTGATCACAAATTTTCTCTTCCAAATTTGAAAATGTTTTGTTGACACCCATCTACATGGGAGAGAAATGATCATCAAAATAAAATAAGTGAAATCAGAGCTCACACTGAAAGAGTTAAGTGGTCATTTTTCCCACACACTCTTCGAGAGGGGAATGGCAGAGAAATAGTCTGAAGGAAGTTTGATGAGCCCTCTGTGATGTTGTTATGGTGTGGAAGAAAAACTGACTCTATACGTAAGAGATAGTGTATATACAAGACCTGAAGGCTGTTCTCCCTGTTTTTTCTAACACATGTTTTAATCATCAGTCTCAAAAACATATTACTAACCTGTTGAATATATCTGTTATCTAGGTCCAAATGTAAGATTGACCTTTATTTAGGATTTCATCAGTCCACCCCCTCAGCACAATTTTGCAGCTTTCGAAGTGGAATTTTTGCCTTAGCGAAACTTTGAACAGTTCTTTTTCTGAGATGATCTTTGTTTTGATTTCTTGTTTTGGCATTCTTGCATCTTTCTGCCGCTGATAAATGTTTCTGTTGAGAACCAGCAGAATTTTTTTCTCCCAATGAACAGAGTGCTTTTCTAATTTAAGGTGTTTCTTAATACACTATCCGATCAAAAGTATCCACACACACCCGAAAACATACATTTTTCATATTAGGTGCATTGTGCTGCCACCTACTGCCACGTACTCCATATCAGTGACCTTAGTAGTCATTAGACATCGTGAGAGAGCGGAATGGGGTGCTCTGTGGAACTCATGGACTTCAAACGTGGTCAGGTGATTGTGTGTCACTTGTGTCATACGTCTGTACACGAGATTTCCACACTCCTAAACATCCCTAGGTCCACTGTTTCTGATGTGGTAGTGAAGTGTGAATGTGAAGGGACATGTACAGAACAAAAGCGTAAAGGGCGACCTTTTCTGTTGACTGACAGAGACCACCGACAGTTGAAGAGGGTCGTAATGTGTAATAGGCAGATATCTATTCAGACCATCACACAGGAATTCCAAACTGCATCAAGATCCACTGCAAGTACTATTGCAGTTAGGCAGGAGGTGAGAAAACTTGGATTTCATGGTTGAGCAGCTGCTAATAAGCGACACACCACACTGGTTAATGCCAAATGACACCTCGCTTCGTGTAAGGGGCGTAAACATTGGACGATTGAACAGTGGAAAAGTGTTGTGGGAGTGACGAATCATGGTACACAATGTGGCAATACAATGGCAGGGTGTGGATATGGTGAGTGCCTGGTGAACATCATCTGCCAGCGTGTGTAGCGTCAACAGTAAAATTTGGAGACAGTGGTGTTAAGGTGTAGTTGTGTTTTTCAAGGAGGGGGCTTGCACCCCTTGTTGTTTTGCATGGCACTACCACAGCACAGGCCTACATTGATGTTTTAAGCATCTTCGTGCTTCTTACTGTTGAAGAGCAATTTTGGGATTGCAATTGCATCTTTGAACATGATCAAGCACCAGTTCATAATGTACGGCCTGAGGCAGAGTGGTTACACGAAAATAACATCCATGTAATGGACTGGCCTGCACGGAGTCCTGACCTGAATCCTAAAGAACATCTTTGGGATGTTTTGGAATGCCGACTTCATGCCAGGCCTCACCAACCGATATCGATACCTCTCCTCAGTGCAGCACTCCGTGAAGAATAGACTGCCATTCCCCAAGAAACCTTGCAGCACCTGATTGAATGTATGCCTGCAAGAGTGCAAGCTGTCATCAAGGCTAAGGGTAGGCCAACACCATATTAAATTCCAGCATTACTGATGGAGATGTCACAAACTTGTAAGTCATTTTCAGCCAGGTGTCTGGATACTTTTGACCACATAGTGTATAGTCTGCCATTTCTTCTTAAATTCAACAAATCTGTTCCCACCAAATTCAACAATTAGACAATCTGCACAACATTATTTTCAAATCTGTATCTGTCAACTTTGACTAGCATATTGTTAAGCCCTTTCATGTGTGTTCACAGCTATGTGAACAATACTAGACAAAACCATACATAAATTGAAACTGTGTTTTATTGTTCCACAATTCTAGATGGTGTTGTAAAGATTTTTCAGCTGCTCAGCACTTTATGTACCACCAGAGCATAGCATATGAATGCAAGTGTACAGTGACTCGTTAATGCACAGGTGTGCTCTTCATTTTTCAAATGCATTATTACTGGCATTCTCTTTCCAAATTGAGCTTCACTAATGCTGATAAGGAAACAAAAGGAAAATTTGGAGTAGGTATTAAAGTCCATGGAGAAGAAATAAAAACTTTGAGGTTCGCTGATGACATTGTAATTCTGTCAGAGACAGCAAAGGACTTGGAAGAGCAGTTGAACGGAATGGACAGTGTCTTGAAAGGAGGATATAAAACGAACATCACCAAAAGCAAAACTAGGATAATGGAATGTAGTCGAATTAAGTCGGGTGATGCTGAGGGAATTAGATTAGGAAATGAGACACTTAAAGTAGTAAAGGAGTTTTGCTATTTGGGGAGCAAAATAACTGATGATTGTCGAAGTAGAGAGGATATAAAATGTAGACTGACAATGGCAAGGAAAGCATTTCTGAAGAAGAGAAATTTGTTAACATCAAGTATAGATTTAAGTGTCAGGAAGTCGTTTCTGAAAGTATTTGTATGGAGTGTAGCCATGTGTGGAAGTGAAACATGGATGATAAATAGTTTGGACAAGAAGAGAATAGAAGCTTTTGAAATGTGGTGCTACAGAAGAATGCTGAAGATTAGATGGGTAGATCACATAACTAATGAGGAGGTATTGAATAGAATTGGGGAGAAGAGGAGTTTGTGGCACACCTTGACAAGAAGAAGGGACTGGTTGGTAGGACATGTTCTGAGGCATCAAGGGATCACAAATTTAGCGTTGGAGGGCAGTGTGGAGGGTGAAATCGTAGAGGGAGACCAAGAGATGAATACACTAAGCAGATTCAGAAGGATGTAGGTTGCAGTAGGTACTGGGAGATGAAGAAGCTTGCACAGGATAGAGTAGCATGGAGAGCTGCATCAAACCAGTCTCAGGACTGAAGACAACAACAATGCTGATAACTGAAAATTGATTGAAATTTTGCATTGGAGCATGCAATCTATTGTGGAAAATACACTACTGGACATTAAAATTGCTAACCATGAAGATGACATGCTACAGACGCGAAATTTAACCAACAGGAAGAAGGTGCTGTGATATCCAAATGATTAGCTTTTCAGAGCATTCACACAACGTTGGCACCGGTGGCAATACCTACAACGTGCTGACATGAGGAAAGTTTCCAACCGATTTCTCATACACAAACAGCAGTTGACCAGCGTTGCCTGGTGAAACATTGTTGTGATGCCTCATGTAAGGAGGAGAAATGCGTACCATCACGTTTCCAACTTTGATAAAGGCCAGACCTATCGCAATTGCGGTTTATCGTATCGCGACATTGCTGCTCGTGTTGGTCGAGATCCAATAACTGTTAGCAGAATATGGAATCGGTGGGTTCAGGAGGGTAATACGGAATGCCGTGGTGGATCCCAACAGCCTCGTATCACTAGCGGTTGAGATGACAGGCATCTAATTCGCATGGCTGTAACGGATCGTGCAGCCACGTCTTGATCCCTGAGTCAACAGATGGAGATGTTTGCAAGACAACAACCATCTGCATGAACAGTTTGGCGATGTTTGCAGCAGCATGGACTATAAGCTCGGAGACCACGGCTGTGGCTACCCTTGCCGCTGCATCACAGACAGGAGCGCCTGCGATGGTGTACTCAACAACATCATGATGGTCACATCCGTGTTTGGCGACATCGTGGTGAACACACATTGGAAGCGTGTATTCGTCATCGCCATACTGGCGTATCACCCGGCGTGATGGTATGGGGTGCAATTGGTTACACGTCTCGGTCACCTCTTGTTCGCATTGATGGCACTTTGAACAGTGGACATTACATTTCAGATGTATTATGACCCGTGGCTCTACCCTTCATTTGATTCCTGCGAAACCCTACATTTCAGCAGGATAATGCACGACCGCATGTTGCAGGTCCTGTACGGGCTTTTCTGGATACAGAAAATGTTCGATTGCTGCCCTGGCCAGCACATTCTCCAGATCTCTCACCAATTGAAAACGTCTGGTCAATGGTGGCCGAGCAACTGGCTCATCACAATACACCAGTCACTACTCTTGATGAACTGTGGTATCGTGTTGAAGCTGCATGGGCAGCTGTACCTGTACACGCCATCCAAGCTCTGTTTGACTCAATGCCTAGGCATATCAAGGCCGTTATTATGGCCAGAGGTGGTTGTTCTGGGTACTGATTTCTCAGGATCTATGCACCCAAATTGTGTGAAAATGTAATCACATGTCAGTTCTAGTATAATATATTTGTTCAATGAATACCAATTTATCATCTGCATTTCTTCTTGGTGTAGCAATTTTAATGGCCAGTAGTGTATTTATTCACAATTGTCGTGGTTGCACTGGGTAGACTTAAAATAGTTTACCTGCTTTGCATCTTATGAGTTGGCATCACATGTAAAGATACTGGTATGATGAAATGCAAAACTACTAATGAATATTAATAATTAAGAAGGTAAAGATAAAGAGAAAACTAAAAATATACATAGTATCTTGTTACAAAAGTTTAAAATGTCAAACAGTCAGCTAATACCCATTTTGGTCACTTGACATCAACTGCCTCACATACTCTTGCAATAAATAATGATTACATTATAGTTGTTAAACATGTATTTTTTTTTTTTTTTAAATTGTACTTCCTGCGCTTGTAAGCTAAGCATTCCACTTTATAAGATTGGTAGGTGAGCAGGCACAGCATTGTTATCAAGTGCTTAAAGTGTGTTTTAGCTGACTGTTTGACGTATATCTTTTGTGACAAGATACTGGGTATACATTTATTTTTCTCTTTATCTTGCAAGTGTTTAATTTTTTATATTTAGTAGTGCCTTGCATTTTGTTTTGTCTGTATTTGTTAGTTCTTCTGACAATGAGTTATAAGAGTCATATCTGGTAAAACAGTTATAACTCCATCCTATGAAATCAAGACAATTTATTTTGAATAAAAAAGAACTGAAAATTGCTTATCATGTCAAATAAATGTGCAGGAAATAAAGCAATCTAAAACTCTCACTGTTAAAATAGTCACCTGTGTACAATAATACATCAAATCTTTTAATGTGTGACCCACTTCATTATTATTCTAGAAACAAAGGCATTGTTGAAAGATTGCTCCTGGCACATTAAAGGTGTTGGTTAGAGAAATGTAATAACCCTGAAGATGCTATAGCCCACTTCATATTTTGAACTGTTTGCTACTGAAAATCTGGCCTTTTGCGATATGAAGTTTTTATATGATAGGACAAAATCATTATCTATTGCATCACAATAAGCATTGAGGATGTAGTCTCTAGAGGTATGGATATTCACTCTTCCACTTGTAATCTCACTCTTCCACATCTTATCACAGATGTTTCATGAAAAACATTTGCAGTCCATATAGCAAAATGAAAAATATGACAAATTAGTGACTCTTATCCTGTAAATGTGTTTTGGGTGCGTCTTTAATCTCTGAGGAGAGAGCTCTGCTTATGAACAAAGATAACAGACCAAATTCACAAGTGTACATTATTAGAAGAAAGATATTATACATTACAAACAAATATTGAATATAAACATTCAACAACAAAAAAAAAAAAAAAAAAAAAAAAAAAAAAAAAAAAAAAAAAAAAAAAAAAAAAAAAAAAAAAAAACAGAAAATTGGTGACATGTATGTTGTTTCTAAACCATTGTACATTATTATTTCAGCTGGACAGTAAAGAAGCAGATGGTGACAAAGAAGATGAGTTAGATTTCTACACTGAGGCACCATTACCAGGATAGAAAAAAAATCTCATCTTCTGCACTGCATGTACATTTCCCATTATTTTGTAGCTGCAGGGGAGAGCTACATCCGTAACTGTAATGTGTCATGCAGAATCTAGATGGACATAAAATTAAAAGCAATAATCATTTGACTCATTTATGAGTGGTGATGTGTTCTTCTGAACAAACAGCATTTAAACAGTTCCATAAAGTTGGCTCTCTGAAAACCAAAACTTTGAAAAGTGTGTGTGATCTTCTCTTTCCAAGTGCCTTGTAAAAAAAAAAGATTTCTAAAAAAATTTTCCTGTATGTATGTAATTAATTGATAATGTAACAGTTAAGCAGATATGATAATTTCTTTAAAATGAGTCTTTCATCTACTAGCTCTCTTTCTTATTGGTAAAACAAATGAGCTATTATTACTTTACCTTATGTGTACATTCATTGTCCTCAGTAGAATACTGCAAGAGACATAAAAGGAAAGTAATATATATTGTCTACAATATGAGAATGTGCATACAGCTATTTTGCAAGAAAAGTGTTATAGAAGCTGTTTGCCTCTATCTGGCTTTCATATAGTATAAAAATTTTATTGCTTGAGAATCATTTTCTGATGACTTCCAAGCAGTCTGACATTATTTATAGAATAATTAAACATTTCATTTTGTCATCTAAAATGATTCAATTATGTTTTCTCTACAAGGCAACAATTTTATTTACATCAGGTGTCCATTACTATCAGTACCTGTCCTTTTTCATGATAGTGTATTTAAGGTTTATGTTTGTGGAAATCAATGTAGTTGGTGTTAAGATGGTACAATGACTCTTCCCACATTGACTATATTGTAGGTAATAATGTTGAAGATGAGTACTATGTCATTCACTGTGAAGCATCCTTATATGTATATACGTGATCACATGTACTTTTGTGTTGTGTGTGTGTGTGTGTGTGTGTGTGTGTGTGTGTGTGTGTGTGTAGAGAGAGAGAGAGAGAGAGAGAGAGAGGCATGAGTTAGCGCACAATAATGCAAACGACGTGAAATGAAAGTGAGAAATTAAGAAGGTGTGGAGGAGAGATATAGATTATTAACTTATCTTATTGTCTTGGATATTGTGTGAAAGTTGTGAAATAACATAATAAATATATTTTTAGAAATTTACACAGATGTATTGCTTAAACACCAATTGTAATGGACATGGTGCTACTTCTTTCAAGTTCTTCCGGCCTCTAATTAGTTTTGTGGTTACTGATACTGACTTAATGGCCTGTGGCACTAACATGATGATATTTCTTTTATGATGTGTTTAGTTTCATTGACTGGTTCACATATGATACTATCCAGCAAAACTTAAGTCTTAGTATCTCTGAGGAAATTATACATGCTGTATACAAATAAACCTTATCATGACTCTTGTTTAAAAGCACTCTGAGTCTAAGTAAGCAGTAAGCTACATTTGCAGTATCCAGTAAACTACATTTGCAGTATCAGACAAATGTGAATAACCTTGTATAATCTGTTTTTATTTTCAGTATGATATTGATTTCCACAATTTCACTTCACTACAACTGAAGGTGCGATGTGTATGAAGTAATCTCCCATCATTTCTTATTTATGATGTTAACCTTCTTCCATTGTAAACAATGTACAGTTATGTACAGATTTATACGAGAGTTAAAAGAATCATTGTGAAGTACCTGCAATATAAAACTGGTGCTCTGCTAGGGACTTACGGTAATTAACTTGAGTGAACAGAAAAATGCTGAGAAGCAAAACAAAATTTGAGTGGGGAAAACTAATAAACATTGATAAATATAAGCTATATAAGTGAATAAAAAAAATGAAGAAAATATAACACGATATGTTTCATAAGCTGTTGTTGAAATCCATTACTTCAGCTGGAAAAAATGGAATGTGTGACTTAATATATCAATTTGAGTAGGTAGTACTCACATCATGCTGCCACTACAGTAAATGTCTGTAATAGGTAAAGCATTCAGCAAAGAGTAAGGAATTTGTTAAGCACTAAATATCTGTAGGGACCACATGAAGTATATATATGTTGAGTTAAGTAGTTCATTTCAATAGAAAGTCATATAGACTGAAATGTTTTGCACTGTAACAGTCATTTCTTTCAAAATAATAAACTGTATAATTCTTGTCGATCTTCAACACACTGTCTATCTGGAATTTAAGACTATTTATTATACTTGTACACTCACTGGCAAAGAATGTGATATAGTGGTAATACTTAGCTCCATAAATAATTCAGTAATTGACAAAGACTGTTTCTCTAGAGTGTTTTTTGCTTTATCTCAAGCTGTAATTTTAAATTTTTATGTAGGACATTAGAATATAATTGCAACTATTAATTTTCTCCTCACATTCTCAAGTGATACTCTTAGGAATCTACCTGAGCTTCATGACTTTGTCTAAGATAATGTTACATTATTCCATTAAATTTATTTAAATAACTGGTTTCATTAACAGATTGTTACTGTGCTTAAAAGAGCAGATGTGTAGAATATGGACTTTATGAAAATTTGCCATTATACAGTGGAGCAATTTTGGCAGATTAAGTAGTTCCAGCCTGTCTTGAGATGTAATCAGCTGCTCGTCTGTGATTAAAGAACTACATCTTCTGTCTACTGAAATTTATGAATTTTAGATTTGTGGACTGCCAAGCTTTCAAAATGTCTGATTTGTGGTTACCCTTAAGCAGATGACTTTCTTATAGCCATATTTTATATGGAAGAGTAATATATTTTTAAAACATTCATCTTAAACATGGGATATTATCCTGGATATATTTTTTGTATTTCTTTCATGTGAATCATGGTTTTGGGTGACATTAGCCTAAATAACCATGTCACAAAACATTCTGTGATAGAAAATGTACGTAGTGCTAACATACAGTATTAAACATTGTACTTATTCACACACAAATATGAATCATGGAAAGTAATCATTTAGAAAAATGCTTCTTTATGATTACTTACACTGAAAGAGTTATTGTAGCAGCAGATCTGATATTTTCTGTTATCTCAGAATGGTGAAAGTCTTATCATGTATCTTTTTCCTAAATTAATTGTAACACTTAAAACTACTCATGTATCCCATGAGATAAAATGTATACAACATACATTATTTGGAACATATTCAAAATAAATACCTGGAAGTCTTCTTGTTATTTTATTGTTATGATGTTAAACGTGTCCGTAATTCAAGAGAACTCTATCCACACTTGGATACTGGAGTGTGCGTACATAAATGTGTTAATCATAAATGAAGTAGGAACTCATGCATTTAATCACAAATAATTAATTTTGCCATAGATACTCAAAAGAAAATGCATTAACTGCCGTGCTGTCTTCCAATTCCTAACGTGTGTTATGCATATTCACACACTGTAAGGACTAAAATGGGTAATCACCCAGTTATTTCCAAATTTCAGTTATGTTAATTGAAATAACTCTAATATTAAATAAAAAATGCCAAAGTCACAAGTAAAACAGATCCATTATACATTTCGCCTCTTGTCTTAAATTCCAGTAGTCTAAAATAAAAATTGGTCTTGGAAACTCTCCTAGAAATTTATCACAGAATGTAAACTATAGCAGAAATATGTGCAAACCCATTCATTCTCTGAATAAAATCAAAATTCATTAAATAATATTCCTTTTTTATTTGTATAAAAAATAATAATTTCAAAAAACTTCAAGCATTGTTTCAAACATGCATTACTTTTTTATATTTGATGTTTTATTGCAAAATGTGCTCCATACAACCATCAACTATTTATTGTTGTGCGATAAAAACTGCTTTTATTTCTCTGCAACACCTCCTGAGCATCGCCTCAATACTCTAGCCTCTCAGTAGTACTCTGTTAATTGCCACTTCTACTCAGCCTGGCTCCTTAATTTTAATAATAAACATTGGTACAATATTAATTTTGTTTCATTAGAATACAATACAACTTACGTCCTGCCTTCGTCCTGTAAAGAGTTGCTCAAAATTTAAGCATTTTATGCGACAATACTGCACCTTTAAATATGAATAACCTAGGTTGAATATTGATATACTGAAAAGAAAAGGGAAAGGAACAGATTCTTCTTTAAAAAAAGTAAACTTGATAATGTTTTGTTAAAAGTACTGAGGGATAGTTGGAAAGGAGGGGCCACCCACTCACACACTAAGTTTACAGTGACTCACTTTTTATTAGATAGCTTCCTCACAACAGATGAATCCTTCTCGCCGTGGAGTATGAGTAAACTATCCATCCTATTAGCCTTTATGAATATATCCCTCTTTACTTGCAGAGGAAGGAACTACCAGTTCTGGAAGATAGGTATCGTTTCTTTTTTTTTTTTTTTAGAGGTGGAGCCCCTCCACGCCCACACCGGCATGATGGCCAACACAAAAGGTCTACTGCCATCTCTGCATAAGGGTTAGTATTCACTAAAGTGAGGTGTCGCAGGATGTGGGTACTGCGATGTTTGCGTACGTCTGGTTAGGATTAACCATTAATACGCGCTCATCTGGAGATAGATTGGTCGAAATCTGACGAAGGGTAGCGGTTAGAAGGGCAGAGGAAAAAAAGTGCCAAGGCAAGAGCCAAGGGAAAAAAAACCTCTGCGAAAGTTAGGTCGGGCGGCAAGAGCAGTAGCGGTTGTCTTGCTGCCTGCGATAGGTTGTGCAAGGATAGGCTTTGTTAGTAGTGGGTATCATGCATGTCGATACCTTGACGTTGTGCGTTTGTGCTGCTCGGCGGCTGGCGCTGGGTGCTGGTACAGAGTCCTCGTTCAGCGTCCTGCAACCTGCAACAGTTATGTTTGTTATCGGTCTTGTGTCCGATAGGTCATATACCGGAGGCACAATGTGAGGGAGTGTTGGGAGATTGTTCGTGCGTCTGTGGGCGAGCTCGTCGGTGTCCCTGCTGTGGCCTGTTGGTCGGCTCTAATAGCAGCTGGTAGTTGCCAGTCAGTATTGCTGATACGCAGGGGCTTACCGACGTTTGTCGCTGTTTGCGTATGTTAGTTTACCATAGGTGGTTATGCCCTAGCTAGCAGTGTCTTTGGTCGCTTGTGTTTCCACCTGTGGTTGTGATCGTAGTTTCCCAGAGTGAGGATGAAAGGATTGTTCGAGTGTCTCGAGTTCCTGTATAGTCGTGTGGCGTGTTTCTTGAATACTTCCTTGAGGGTATCAAGGCGGTATTCATGGTGAAGATCCACGGTGCGTGTGTAGCGTGGAGCATTGCTAATGATTCATAGCACTTTGTTCTGTATGATCTGCAGGCGGCGCAGTCGTGTGGGAGCTGCATATCCCCAGACGGGAGCTGCGTACGTCATCAGAGGTCTAATCAGTGTCGTGTATAAGGACCTCGACACCCTCCTATTCAGTGTGCTTTCCCTGTTGAGCATTGGGTAGAGCTGTTTGAGCCTCGCGTGCGCTCGGTTGGCAACGTATTCGATGTGGTCCCCCCATGTAAGTTTCCGGTCCAGCCAGACACCAAGGTATCTGACTTTCTCTCGGAAACGTATTGGGCGTGTATGTAGTGTTATCGGTCTACAGTGTCGGTGTTTGCGCAGTAGTTTCGGTCTGCGTGTGAACAGAACTGCTTCGCACTTGTCGACGTTTACTTTAATACGCCATCGCTCCAGCCAAGGTTCAGCTGTTCTGAGTGCTGTCTGTATTCGTGAGTTGATGTTCGACGGTTTCCAGTCTTGCGCGAGGATGGCTGTGTCATCCGCGTAGACGGCTAACGTCGTGTTTCGTGTCGCTGGGTAGTCATTAATGTACAGGTTAAACAAGATGGGCCCCAGAATGCTTCCTTGGGGTACTCCAGCTTGGATACCGTGTTGTGTTTAATGTTTATCCTGCACGTTAGTGTTGAAACATCTGTTCGTGAGATATGAGTGTATGAGACGTACGAGTCCGTCTGGGAAACCAGCTTCGCTTAGTTTGCGTATGAGTCCGTTGTGCCAGAGACGATCGAAAGCCTTTTCGATGTCTAGGAACACGGCCCCTGTGGCTTTGTTCATGTTGTAGCCGTGTGTTATATGTTCAACTACGCGGAGGAGTTGTTGTGTTGTCGAGTGGTGATTCCTAAAGCCGAATTGCTCCGGTCTTAGGGTGTCGTTGGCGATGCAATGCCTAGTGATACGTTTTAGTATTACCTTCTCAACAATCTTGCTGAGCGAGCACAGCAGACTGATGGGTCGGTAATTTTGTGGGAGGGAGTGGTCTTTCCCTGGCTTCCTGAACATCAGGACCTTGGCCGCCTTCCAAAAGTCAGGGAAGTGTTGGTGTGTCAGGATGGCATTCGTTAGGTGTGTGAGGTATTCTACGGCTTTATCCGTGAACTCCTGGAGGACACGGTTTTGAATGCCATCAGGCCCAGGGGCTTTTCTAGCGTTGGTGTGCTTGATAGCCCATGTGACTTCATTTGTGCTAGCACGTCTGATTTCGTCGCGCGAGGGCTGGGCTACAAGTCGTGTAACCTCCTGGTCCGTTTCAAGTGTGAATGCTGGGTCTGAAGGAACCAGATTTGGCATGAAGGACGCTGCAAGTGTTGTGGCCATAAGCTCTGCCTTCTCCGTCGCGGAGTAGGCTGGGCCGTCTGGTCCTTGTAACGTGGGAATGTAATGTTTCTCCCTGGTGAAGTGTCTGGCCAGCTGCCACACGCCAGGACGTGTGGTATCCAGCCGAGCGAGTTTCTGTCCCCATTGTTCGTTTCTGAATGTTTGGATTTTATTCCGTATTATGCCCTGGAGTCTGTTGACGTGCAGTTTATAGAACGTGCGCCTGGTACGCTGCCAGTATCTCCTGAGGCGGTTCCTCATTGAGATAAGGCCCAGGATTTCCTGGGGCAGGGCCGTCGAGTGTTGTCTTGGTGTTGTAAATGGAATGGCGTCAGTCATTGCATCTTGGACGGCAGTTGTGAGAGCCTCCACAGCCTCATCGATTTGCTGTGTGTTGTTAATTTCGTGGGTGTCAGGAATGCGACTATCAAGCGTTTCCTTGAACAGTGTCCAGTTCGCACGCTTGTAGTTAAGCATCCTGCGTGGTTCGATGTCCTGCAGTGTCTCTTCCATGTGCAGTATTACAGGCATGTGGTCTGAGTCCAGATCGTTTTCAACCGTTAGGTTGAGTGTGCATGTGATGCCCTTTGTGAGGGCTATGTCTAACACGTCTGGCCTATGTCGGGCCTGTGTAGGCACGAACGTGGGAACGTCCGGCCCAAGTATAATGTAGTTTCGGCCTAGTGCGTGTTCGTACAGTTTCTTGCCGTTGGAGGTTCGTATTCGTGAGTTCCAATCGGGGTGTTTTGCGTTGAGGTCTCCAGCGGCTATTACCCGCGGTGCCATGTTGAGTACTGTGCTGATATCGCGTGTTACTATGTTTTTAGGAGGATTGTATAGCGATACCAGTGTGGTGTTGGCTCCGTTGAACTTGACCCTAACGGCCGTAGCCTCCAGTCTTTCAAGTGCTGGGAGCTCGATGTTCGTGTGGTCTATGTCTCTGTGTATAATGATTGCCGTGCCGCCTCCCCTCCTGCCATCCGCTCGGTCGGTACGATAGACGCAATAACCTGGGAGGTTTAGTTGTTTGCGAGGCGTAAGCAGTGTTTCGTTCACAAGAGCGATTCGGATACCCTTTCGCTCCATGAACGCGGCCATCTCGGCTTTTTTGTTTGCGATCCCGTTGGCATTCCAAAACAGGATCTGTGTGATTGTGTTTAAGTCTGCGTTTCGGGGCTGGTGTGGTGTATTATCCATGTAGTAGTGTAAAGAGCGGTGTGATAGTGGCTTGGAAGCTAGTCCAGTTGAGCATACCCGACATGAACTGCATGAAGAGTTGTGAGACACACCCCATAATCTTCGTGACTATTTCGGTGGTCGTGCGTCCGGGGAATAATGTTTCCATTATTCTCTGGAATGTTGTTGTGATGTTGGTCATGTCGGCCTGGGAGTTGTTGGTTGTGTTAGCGGCCGCTTGTTCCAGTGTTGGCGTTTGGTGAGGGCTGGCCTGCGAGTCGGTTGTTCGTGTGGCAGTTGTGGGCGCCTGTGTATTTTCTGGGGTGAGTGGGTGTGTTATGTGGGTTGTTGAGTTGGTGTCCGGGATGTGTTCGTGGGTGTTGGTGTTCTGTTGACTGTGTACTTGTTGTGGTGCGGTCGTGTTCCTCGTGCTGCGGCTGTTTCTCCTTCTCCTCCTCCTCTGGCGCTGTGGTTGTCCCTGTGTGGGTGCGTTTTCTGTAGCCTGTGGTGGGCTGCAGTTCGCGATCTCAGGGGGTAGGGTGGTGTTGTTGCTTGTTTCGTGTGGTGTGCCCGGTGCGGGTGTGGTGTCATTTGTTGTGCTTGTCTGTTGTGTGTCTGTTGCTGGGGGTGTTTGCTGAGCGTGTTCTGAGCTCTGGGGCTCCTCTGACCGTCCCGCGCTGCTGGGGCTGCCAGCGACCGCTCCAGCGAAGGATATTCCACTTCTTACTGGGCGCGGGGGCGGTTTTGGAACTGTGATGGCGGTTGGCTTCGCATGTTTCGCGATTTTGCGCCTCAGAGCTGCTTTGTATGCAATGCACCCTCTGTAGTTTGCCGGATGGGCAGCACCACAGTTGGCGCACTTGCGAGGTGCTGTATTGGGGAGTTTGCAGCGTTGGGTTGTGTGACCGCCAGCGCAAATGCGGCAGCGGGGCGTTTTTTTTCCTACTTTTTAAGGGTTTCTGTTGGTAAGGTTTGAACTTTCACCCCCTGAATCGTCATCCTGCCTCCTTCTGTAGGGAAATTTTGTTGTATCTACATGAGACACATTCACACCCTGACAAAACTACTGAAACACCGAGAAAGGGAGGAGGAAACAAAACGTGACTTCACAGGTTGAGAGAGTATGTGATTACAAAATAGAGTCAAATTTACAAGTAATTTAACAGTGTGAGCCCACTTATCAGTATTTCATTACAGCCTCTCTGGCCTGAATATATATCACTGATTCAGTTGGGAAGTATGTCATAATGCCATTGTATCCCCTCCTGCAGCAAAGTGGCCCACATAAGTTGTATCTCATCCCTGATATACTGGTGCTGGGATAGAGATGATGTCCAAGCTGATCCCACACATGTTCTATCAGGGAGAGCTGTGAGGCTTTTGCTGGCCATGGGAGTACCCATCATGCAGGTAGTTCATAGAGACCCAAGCCATTTTCCTGTTGAAAAGAGGTACCAAAATACTGTTGCATGAGAGATCACACTAGAGGATGCAGTATGTCCATGATGTACTTTTGTGCCATCAGAGTTCTCTCAATCACTAACAGCCATGACTTGATGTCATACCTGATAGCTCTCCCCACCATGATGCCAAGAGTAACACTGCTGTCTGTGTTATATGGGATGGGGAGAGGTAGAGAGAGGCAGAGGGAGGAGTTGCTGGTGGATAGCAAGCAGCTCAGTGGCAGGCAGCCGGTTTGCTGGCCAGGAAGCAGGTGACTTGGGATCCATGGTGTTGGAGCCTGAGGGCAGGGGCACACATTGTAGGTGATGTAGAGATGTGAATTCAGAGGGAGGAATTGTTGGGTGGAATATGTGGGGCAATGGTTTACCAGAGATTGAGGCCAGCAGAGAATGTGTTGCAATGATAAGTCCAGTCTCTGCAGTTCAGAGAAGGTGGTTGTAGAGGGAAGGATCCACATGGCCCAGGTTGTGAAGCAGCCATTGAAATCAAGCTTGTTGTGCTTAGCTGCATGATGTGTCACTGGGTCATTAATTTTCTTCTTGACAGCAGTTTGGCAATGGCCATTCATCCTGGTGGACAGCTGGTTGGTAGTCATGTTGTTGTTGTTGTGGTCTTCAGTCCTGAGACTGGTTTGATGCAGCTCTCCGTGCTACTCTACCCTGTGCAAGCTTCTTCATCTCCCAGTACCTACTGCAACCTACATCCTTCTGAATCTGCTTAGTGTATTCATCTCTTGGTCTCCCTCTACGATTTTTACCCTCCACGCTGCCCTCCAATACTAAACTGGTGATCCCTTGATGCCTCAGAACATGTCCTACCAACCGATCCCTTCTTCTAGTCAAGTTGTGCCACAAACTTCTCTTCTTTCCAATCCTATTCAATACTTACTCATTAGTTATGTGATCTACCCATCTAATCTTCAGCATTCTTCTGTAGCACCACATTTCAAAAGCTTCTATTCTCTTCTTGTCCAAACTATTTATCGTCCATGTTTCACTTCCATACATGGCTACACTCCATACAAATACTTTCAGAAACGACTTCCTGACACTTAAATCTATACTTGATGTTAACAAATTTCTCTTCTTCAGAAATGCTTTCCTTGCCATTGCCAGTCTGCATTTTATATCCTCTCTACTTCGACCATCATCAGTTATTTTGCTCCCCAAATAGCAAAACTCCTTTACTACTTTAAGTGTCTACATTCCATTATCCTTGTTTTGCTTTTGTTGATGTTCATCTTATATCCTCCTTTCAAGACACTATCCATTCCGTTCAACTGATCTTCCAAGTCCTTTGCTGTCTCTGACAGAATTACAATGTCATCAGGGAACCTCAAAGTTTTTATTACTTCACCATGGATTTTAATACCTACTCCGAATTTTTCTTTTGTTTCCTTCACTGCTTGCTAAATATAGAGATTGAATAACATCGGGGAGAGGCTACAACCCTGTCCCACTCCCTTCCCTACCACTGCTTCCCTTTCATGTCCCTCGACTCTTGGTAGTCATACCAACATAAAAAGCTGTGCAGTGTTTGAGCAGAGCTGGTATAAGACATGGCTGCTTTCACAGGTGGCCTGGCCTTTTATGGGGCAGGATAAGCGTGTGACAGAAGTGAAATAGGATGAACTGGATGGCTGAATTTGGCAGGTCTTGCACCTGGGTCTTCCATAGGGCTATGATCCCAGTGGCAAAGGATGAGAGTGGGAGCAGTGTAGAGATGGACTAGGATGTTGTGTAAGTTGGGTGGACAGCACAACACCACTTTAGGAAGGATGGGAAGGATCTTGTGTAGGCTATCCCTCATTTCAGAGTATGATGATAGATCATCAAAAGACCCTGATAAAGGATATGGTTCAGTTGTTCCAGTCGAGGGTGATGTTAGGTGAAGAGGGGACACTCCTTTGTAGTTTTTTTTTTTTTTTTGGGGGGGGGGGGGGGGGGATGATATGGCACAGGAAATCTATTTACGGACAAGATTTGGGGAGTATTGTGTACCTTTAAAGGCCGTAATGAGACCTTCAGCATATTGTTACCCAATTGTTCTTGTCATTGCAGATAAGTCATCCATGGGTGGCCAGGCTGTGGCTCCTTTGCCAATCTGTTTATGGGCCACACAGTGGAAACCGTCCTAGTATCCCAATAGTCTGATCTAGGTTCATTGATGATATTTTCATGACCTGCCCTCAGGGCCAAGTCATCTTATACTGTTCCTTCACAATCTCAACACCTTCTCTCCCATCTGCTCCTCAAGCTAATGTGCCACCTTCCTGATGACTCCATCCACACATTTGTCCACATTAAACTTACTATCCATCAACACTACTTCCAATACAGCCTTGCCACCTGTGGGTGAAAACTCTCTTGCCCAGTGTGCTGGTTCATCAAGGCCTTCAGAGGCAGGCATCATCCTCCTAAACCTAGTCTGCAGATTCTTTAAGGTACTTACTTTAAAATTAGTTGTTAGTCCATTGTAAAAAATTGTGCCCATTGTCTGTTGACTACACTCTGCAAACTTTTTATTATTTGTAATCCTGTGAATGTTTTCACTTCTGTGTAGATTGCTAGTGCCCCACCTGATACCACCATCTTCACTTTTACCAGAACAATGATAAACTTCTGCTGGAATATGCCAGTTGGCAAATGTTCATATTTACTATACACTCTTCTAGCACGTGTATTGCTAATTTAGTACTTTTACTGCTTTTGGGAAAGAGAAACAGATTTCAGTACCAACTATTGAGGTAACAGATTACTTATCGTTATGTCCTAGGCAGTATGAACAGTATGAAAAGATACATATTGCTGCATGTTTTTCTTTTGATTTCTTTTCTTACATCTCATTTACTTGGAAATGGTAAAATGTCACAGTAAAAAACGACATCACATTAACTTCTATTGACAATTCTGTCACATGTGGATTCCACTGATTTTCTACTTGTATTGAGGACATTAGTGGACATATTACAGAACACTTTATTAGATCACTTCATGTTAAAGAAACTCACACATTCTACTGCACTTAGGGTTAAGTTGATACCAGGTGTTCACGTATGAAATGCAGATTTTTTTGTCTAAAATAACATGTTAAATTCAGAAGAATGATAAATAGTATGTGCTCCATTGTTTGTTATACATTTTTCCCATGTTTTGGACAATTTGTGAATATCATGCCAGTAAAAAATTTCTCCTTTGGCTGCAAACCATTCATCGAGACATCTTTTCAATTCTGCTGGGCAGGTGTGTGACCCATTGATGCAAACAGGTGGCAATCAGGAGGAGCCGACTCTGGTGAATAAGCTGCATGGGGTAGAACTACCCAGCCAAATGCTTCCAATATGCTGCAAACTTGTTTTGCCACCTGTGGAGGCATATTGTCATGAAGAAAAGTAACGTTGGGTTGCCTCTTTTAGTATTGTGGTCCTTTTCCAACCAGCGAATGGTTCAAATTGTTGTTTGTAACATTTTAGTATTAAGATGCCCAGGTTTTAACAGCTCATAACAGACCACACCCCTCTGGCCCCACCAAACACAGAGCATCATCTTTCTGCCAAAGTGATTCGATCTGATGATCAATGTGGGTGATGTGCTGGATATACCCACAATTTTTGCTCTTGGCATTCTCAAAATATATCCACTTTTCATCCCCTGTAACTATACAATGCAAAAAGATTTCCTTTTGTGGAAGCAAAATCTCACGTGTTTTTGCACTTTTCCATTTGCCTGTCTTTCAACTAATGTGTTACCCACATAGGAAAAGGGGCAGATTTCAGAAAAGTCACCCAGAACCCCAGGTCAGGGGAGACTTATCAGACGGGATGAGAAGGAAAGACATCCCATCCGGTCTAGGGTTCTGGCGACTTTTCTGAACTCCACCTCTTTTCCTAAACCTCTCCAGTTCTTTCCCTTCACCCTCTTCCTTCGTCTTCAACCCTTTTACCAGAGGCCACTGGGTCCTAAAGTTTGCATACGTAAAACCATCTTGTATATGTGTGTTCTGCTGCCACTTCGTGAATAGATTTTTCATCTGTCCAGTTATATTGTTAAAAATCTATTATTTTCATTGTTATATATAAAAGAAAAACATACAAAAGATGATGGCTCATAGAGACCACAGATATTCATCCGAATGCTTTGATTAAGCTCAATCCCCCCATTCCAAAACACTCAAATTATCTTCTTACGTACACCTCGGCCCTTACAGTCCTCAAACTCATTATGTTTTTCATTTCGTAATCCTTTTGTCATTATGTCTACTTTGTTTATCATTTGTCTGTAAGTAAAATGTTTTAATAGGGCAGCGACCATGGCGAGTGGTTGCATCGAGTTGGCTGATACCATTTGACGTCTGTCCTACCTCTCTGACCTGGCTCAACCCTCATTCATGTGTATATGAGTATTAGATTAACATGGTTGAGTACATGTTTGCAGAATACACCAGCATGATCTTTTTGAATGGTGAAGCTCAAGGTAATGGAAGAGCTACTTGTCAAGATCATTCTCCACAATGTCATGCGCATTTCTCCACAATTATGCAGTGACTTCAAGAAAGGATACCTTCACCATCAACAGGTGTGACTGTTGTGCTACAAGGAGACACTGTACACCTGAATTGGAAGAGGTCATATTGCATCACATAGAAGAGAACCTATCACCGAGTACATGAGCACATTCTTTGGTTATTAATGAGTGGGGTTGCAAACCAAATGTTGTAGTAGGTCATGCCTAATGAGATGCTTGTAAAAGCCATTGCTTTACCAACATGTTTTCAAATGGTTTTAGCTTAGAAATGGTATGTTTCTGGACTTGGGTTCCATCTCAAAACTCACTGCCCTCTAAAAGTCCTAGAAGTTTGTAATGGTAATTTACAAACACACTGTATAATGATGTCAAACATCAATATTCATTGACGTTATGTAATTTTAAGGCCCAACAGATAAATTTAATGCACTCTGATTATCATTAAATAAAGTTACACACTTATTATAGCTTATCAGTTCATGCAGTAACTCAAATAAATGGCTTCTCGATAAGGCTTTGAAGAAGCCATATATTCAGTCTCTGTGCTAGAAAGAGCAACAGCTTTGCCATGAAACTAGATAGCCACACGATTTAAAAATAAAACTTGTGTATAATTTTCTGTCTAAGGAACAACCAATTTATTCTATATCTCCTTTTGTAAAATTTAGACATTAAGTCTTAATTTCCTTCGCATATCTCAAAATTCTATTAACACATTTCCATTATTTGTCAGAACATGAATTATTAAACTGGTTGAAGTGACTCACATTGAAACAAATATCTGGCCTTGTAAGTACTTGACAAACACTTTAAGGTACCTGTTATGGCTTGATAAGGAACATCATCTACCTTGTTTTCTTTTCCACACAGAGAATCAAGTTAATTTTCAATAGGAGATTTTACAGTTTTACAAATGGTCAAAGTGAACCTTTCCAACAGCTGATCAATATACTTCTCTTGATGTAAAGTTAACACTCCATTAAAGTTGTCATATTTGATTTTCCAGCACTAAACAATTTTTAGCACTTCCTAAGCCCTCTACTTTGAAGTCCAAACTTAGCTCATGTTTCAAGAATTCAGTCTCACTTGTGCCATTTGAAAAAAATATAGAAATCATCAACATATAAAGCAATCATAGTAAACATGACTTTATCCTTACGTTTTGAAAACAAGCAATGTTCTACTCTACATCTTTTGCAATCTAAGCAATTTAAAACATCTTTATTCTTAGATTCTACACTCTGGATAACAGTTTCACCCCTTACATAACCCCTTTTTACTTCAAAAATTTTCTTTTTTCATTACAAAAATTAAAACTTTCAGCTTGCATTAGAAAAATTTCCTGTTTGGGAATACCGTTTAAAAAGGGTGTCTTCACATCAAGAAGTGCGTTTAATCTAGTTCAATAAATAAAGCCCTTACAAGTAGAATGCATTATCACAGGATAAAAGGTTTCATCCTAATCATTCCCAGAGTCTGAATGAATCTTCTTGTTAATATCCCGACATGATATTGCACTTTTTCTTGAACACCCTTTTCCACTGCACAACACTAGTACTTTCTGGAAGATTTACCACTTCCCAAGAATCATGGTCTGCATCTCTTCATCCATTGCTTGTTTCCATTCCTCTGCATAAGGTCTGGAAGGGGCATCCTCCACAGCTGTTGGGTCCTCCATTTGATCTGAAGCTCCAGGAGGAAAATAAGTCTCATAAGCAGCAAATCTTCTGTTTGGTCAGAACTGGTGCTGTAACCTTCTGATCTTATTCACTTCATCTTCATGTGAAAAAGTTTTCAGTTATCAATTTCTTCCTCAGATTTAACTGATTCTTCTGAAGCATCATGTAAGTCTTCTCTTCATATACGATCAGACTATTCTTTTGCTTCATATTCCCCCACTTAAATTATGATTTTGCCATGATCCTATGCTTCAGTTTCTACAGCATTATCATTTTCTATGATTTTCTTTACCTTTATATCCCATTTTGTTTTCTTAACTTTGGTAATATGAGTCATGACCTTGCTTCCATTTACCATGAGATGACTAATGTTTGGTTTCTTGCCAATTGACCATCCATTCGCTTATCACTAAAAATGTTTTAACAAGTATACCATCAAATAGTGTGTGTCTTATCTTTTCTATCACAGTTCTGTTCAATCTTTCTGCTGAACCTTTTGTGCTGGTGTATAACTATTAATTAGTTGATGTATAGTGTCATGCTTTCTCAGCACATTGTCGAACCTCACACAACAGAAGTCTTTGCCACCATCTGTTCTTATTATTTTGATTTTCCTTTATTGCTGATGTTCTGCCATTTTTTGTAATCCTTGAAATTTTTCACAGGTCTCATCCATTGTTTTTAGGAAATACACAAATGCTTTACGTTACGTCAATGATCTAGCATTAGCAAGTCACGGGAAATCTTCAGAAAACATGAGGCCAACCTGACAGACGTATTGAGTCAGTTGAATGTCTATTACTCTCACAATCAACTTCATCCAAATCAAACTGAAACACAACTGTCTGATCAGGCACATCGCAAACTTAAAAACTCATAGCGAAAAATACTGTTAGTAAATATGACCCGTCCAAAATATTTGGGAGTCACTCAGGATTGTTCTTTGACATACAGGCAGCATTATGAGTATGAGAATGAAGGTGGAAGCCAGAAATAATATTCTTCACAAGATTAGTGGTAACATGTGGGGGTCTTGACCACAGATCCTGAGAATGATGGCACTGACAACATGTTACAGTGCTGCAGACTATGCATACCTAGTCTGGTACAAATCCACCCACACAAACGAAACTAACAAGGTTCTAAACAGAATGTGAAGGCTTATTATGTGTTGTATGAAACCAGCACTGCTTGTAAAACTACCAGCTCACTGACATAGTGCCGCGAGATATCCGTAGTGAAGTGTCTGCCAATGTGAAGGTCACTCTGTTGTTTTCATTCTGGAGTTGGAATATGCAGGAGTAATCTCCAGAAATGGCAATTCCCTGTGGATACCACCAGTACTGTTTGCGACTCTTAACACAGTTGAAGTTGCAAGGTTTTGGTCAATAGTGGTATAGCTGGGCAGCTCTTTCTTTAGTTTGTTTTTGACTCAAATTTAAAAAATCCCATTTGGTTATGAACATCTTGCAAAATGAGGAACTACTTTGCACTACCTTATGACGTAACTTTCATTGGCCCTCAAAGATCTGCTTGTATAACTTAAAAGTTGTTCAGTGGCTCCACCACCTTCATGTAGAAAAGGCTACCTTGTTTGCTTGCCTTCATTATATACCACACAGTTTTGTTTACTAACACTGATGTTAAACATCTTCACACAACATTCCTTCAACACACCTTTTTCATTTTTACAAGATCCTTTGCTTTTAAATGCTCTAAATGTCTGTGCCAACTAGATGCAGTAACCATTCTCAAAAAATTAACTCTCCTATCAACATTCACCTTTTAAGACCATTAACAAATTCTGCAGATGCATATAATTCTTGATTCTTGTTAAAAATATTACAGGAATCACCACTAAATTCAACTGGGTTTCCTACTTCGGTCAGTCTTCTGACAGACAGTAAATTTGTTGTTAGTTGTGGAGGACCTACAACATTTTTCACTATGATATCATAGAAAGTCTTTCCAACTTTTGTTGTTAAATCAACTTTTCCAGACCACAACACTGGAATGTTAGTCTGATTCATTGTCATAACATGCTAACATTGTTCACGTATTCTTCATCCAATATGTATTTGCTGTGAGATGCACATTAGCATCTGAGTCAACATACCAGCCATTTCTATATATACATATAAACACTTAAAAACACAGTTTGTGTGAGACTTCACTGAACAGCTTTCTGAAGATGGCCTGGAGCAATTACTTAGAAAATAGATATGCTATTATGAATAACAACAAATCTTAAAGGGAATGTTAAGAAAGACAGTAAAATATTTGACTGTAGCAAGTGTAAAAGGAGACAGATCTGAGCACAAGTGTAAAAGGAGACAGATCTGAGCAGTCATTATCATCTTTGGGATGAAAATGTGGAGTACCAGTGATGAAAATTTAAGAGTATTGTACCACGCACTTTGGACATATATGTATCAAGTGAAGCGGTGAGAGTTTGCAAAGCATAATTTGATTTGATTTTTATTTGGTCCTCTTAAATTACATTTTGTACAAAGATTGCACTGTAATGTAGGACAAATCAAAATACAATATAACATGAGCAAAAAGAGCAGCAAAACAAACAGTAATGCTAAAAAAATAAATACAAGATATATATTACATTCAAGGTCTCAAAAAACTAACAGTACTGTGGAGAAAATACATAAAAGGTATACAATATTACATTCACTGCACTAAAAATTGTCATCCGTATAAATAAAAATGTTAATGTTCATTTGTCGAAAATCGTAAATCTCCGAAAGTTCTTCACCGATTGCTTCCAAATTTTGACACAATATTGCATTTGAATATGTGCATTTTTATATACTTAATACAGTTCCACAGGTAATATATGTAATAATTCCAGAGTAAATCAATAAAAATGTATATGTTCATTTGTACAAAATTGTACATCTACAAAAGTTCTTCCCTGATTGCTTTGAAATTTTGACACAATGTTGCATTTAAATATGCATGTGTTTTTATGTGCCAGTAGGTGTATAAAAATATGTGTATTCAAATGCAATATTGTGTCAAAAATTCAAAGAAATTGAGAAAGAACTTTAGGAGATTTATAATATTGTGAAAACGAACATATACATCAATATAACTAAAAAGGTACAACACTGTAAGAAAAAGATAGGTTACTACTTACTGTAAAGATGACACATTAAGTTGCAGACAGGTCAACTAAATGACAACACTGTAGATTTCAGCCACAGCCTTCATTAGAAAAGGAAACACACACACACATTTACTCACACAAACAAGCACACGTCATGCACATATGACCACTGTCTGGCAGTATGGAGGAATTATTGCTGTTTCCTCTTGAATACATGATGATTGTTAATGTCCTTTTTTATATTCAGTGGGAGCTTATTGTAAATTCTTATTCCAGCCTGTATAACTTCCTTTTTGCACTATATTGAGAATTACTGACTCTTTGTGAAGGTTTTGTTTCTGTCTTGTGTCACGATTTTGAATATCATAGTTAGGCTGGAAAAGTTTTTTGTTGTTGAGTATAAATATCACTAACTACAATATTATGAAAAAGATAGACTGCTACTCACCATATAGAGGTGACAGACAGTCACAAAACAAGTCTGCTATATGTTTAAGCTATCAGCCAAAAGCCTAAAGTAAAAGCACACACACACACACACACCCACACACACACACACATGACCCTGTGTGGCCGCTGAGGCTAGCTTTTTTCTGGGACAGGATGTTATAATCCCAGCTGTTATTCAGGCTTTTGATTTAGTTTTGGTTTGTCTTTGGGGGAAGTGATTGAGAAATAGATTTAAAAACGAGTTATATTTATTTTTCATGGTGGACTTCTTTCCGTAAGTTCCTGCTGTAGGCTATTTCTAAACATATTAGTGGATTCAGTGTTTAGTATCCTAACATGACTAACTGTTTTTCTGTTCCTAAGTTTTGGGAATGCTGTTTGACCATCACATTCAGATAGTGCATTTACTACAGCCTGTAATTTTACATCATAATACTGTGTTGGGTCCACGAAAGCATTGTTAATGGCAGCCTTGCTGCAGTCATCTACCTGTGTTGGGAATGGGACCTTGAGTTGTCTGTGGTTGTTATTGGTTGATAGAAAGTCAGTGTTAAAATCCTCAGATAGAATAATTTTACTGTTGCTCTTGTAAAGGACAGTTTCTAGCCGAGCAAGAAACTTTGGCATATTCCTACAGGAGCCCTGTAGATAGTTATAATTATGATGGACTGCTTTCTAGTTCTAGTTTGACTACACAGAAAATCATGTGCAAGGCAATATTGACTTACATCTGCAGCCTGTGACCTAAGGGTGTTGTGAATAGAAAATTGCAACACTTCTTTTCTTGAGTTGGTTCTAGAATCCTTAGATCTAATTTTGTAATTTTCTAAGTTTATCTGCTCTTTTTCTGTAGCTCTGAGCAAAGTACTGCAACATCTGGTTCATCTAAACCTGCTGCACCTTGAATTGAAAGCAGCAGCCCCCCTTTTTAAGTAGCAGACTTCTTGTATTCTGATGGAATATTTTTAAGCTATGATGATTATCTGAGACCTTACTTCTAATTCTGATATCTGTCAGATTATTATCAACTATAACTATTTTTACAGGGTGTCTTCCTTTTTATCGTATCCTAAAAGTGGTCTACAGTGGATGTTCGAAAGCATTGGGATTAGGTGGATGTTGTCTTGCTTGTATCCAGTGCTATTTGTGATAATATCAGTAATAAGGTTCTCCCTTGTTTTACTTAAATACATGCCATGGTGTTTGCAGTGATGCTGACTTATTGGCATTTCATCAAGCACTTCAGTGTGTGACTGATCTAGTTGCCACAAAGCTCTACTGAACTCCTCATAGACGTATTTCATGGAATGTTCCATCCACTGTCTATCAAAACGAAGGAAGAGTGAAACACAGTTTGAGAAACATTCATTTCATTCTAAAATAACAATATTTCTACAGATTTGATAAAAAGATTCCATCTTTCAAAATTTTTTGCTGCAGCTCATAGTACAGTTCCTCCTTTCAATCATCACATGGTAGCTAAACTGATAGATATTAAGATAAATTGTCATGGAACATAAAATCAACTAAAATCACACAAGAAAATTATGACTGGACTTGATCCAATACTATTATGCGAGGACATACTCCCTTCTTATATATAGTTTATCTTAGGTTTCTATATCAGCAACAAAAATCACAGATTATTCCCATTTTCAAAAAGGATCTCAGGCTGATGCTCTTAACTGTAGGCCTATATTACTGACATTGATATTTTGTAGAACAGGAAACACATTCTATGCTCACGTACTGTAATGTAAACTTTTCAGGCCAGAAACTCTCCTCCATAGCCAGGGTCAGTTTGAGAACATTTTTCCTGACAAGCAATGTGTCATTTGGAGTCCCTACCTCTCCCCTTCATTTTTCCACACAAGTGACACTATGAACTGTCATGTGAAAATATAATTTACTTAAGCACACAACATAACAGTCAATTAAAATGAGTAATTTTAATGATAACGCTGCTAAGAATTTCTATATCAACACTTTGTTTATAGCTCAGAGGCAAGCGGAGCAATGAAGAGTTTAAACTTGCATACATGAACTACATAGCAGATGTTTCACTGTTCACATTACTCACCCCACTCCCCTCCCCAAGTTTCAGTGGTACTTTGGGTTGAAATACACACTTGGAAGCATGGGAACTGGTGCTGGAAGACTAGGTGTGTCCAGTGTCTTCACAGAACTACGCATAGGTAGCATCTCAGTATTAGCTCGGATGAAGGTTAGCATGAGTCTGTCAGTGGATATTGTGACAGAAGAGCCATTGATATCGACATCAAAGGCTTTGTCATGGCATTCTAATACTGTGTATGCACCTTGGTTGGAGAGTTTTTCGAATAGCATCAAATGAAAACCAGTTTACACAGAAAAGGAATGCTTGTGGGTATAATGTTCTTTGGAAATCTGAGGACAGACCTTACAGATCTGTGGGTGAAGATGTTGCAAAAATTTGAGGCTTCAGTAATACTGTTTGATCCACTGGTAAAGAACTGCCCTGGTAGTCTGTGTCTGCCCATACACTAAATCAGCCATTGAGATCTTCTTTGAAGGCTGCCCAGATGCCTAGTAGAACAATAGGTAGGCTGTCATATCAATGCTCTATGGCATGGCATCTGAGGGAGGCTTTTAATTGATGTTGAAGCCATTCCACAAGAACCTTAGCAATGGTGTGGTGGGTGCAAGTCTGAGAGAATGCTTTAAAGAGATATGACTCAAATTGCTTGCCCTGATCAGTAGCAACACGGGGAGGAATGTCAAAGCATGGGATACACTCACGGAAGATGGTCAGGCTACCTTTGCTGCCAATGTGTCTTTCATAGGATAGACTTCAGGCCAATGAAAGAAATGGTCAATTGCTGTCAGGCAATATTGGTAGCCTTCTGACAGTGGAAAAGGTCCAATGATGTCAATGTGGACATGTTCAAACCATTGACTCGATGGAGCAAAGTAGCTGAGTGCAGTCGTTACATGCTGCGTTACTTTGTTGCACTGACAAACACTGCACTGGTGAACAAATGCCTTACAAGACAAAAAAGTGTCTTCTTCATCAGTCATACAGTATCCCTTATTTCCGGATGAGAGAGGCTGTGGAGAGATGAAATTGCTTGGTTGCAAAAATGAAATTGTTTGGTTGCAAAAACCAGCCATAACAAATGGTCACACTTGTGGCATTGATACGTAGCAGTAAAGAGCTACTTGAAACTTGGTATTGATTGATTGATTGATTGATTTTTATTGCCCAAAAACAAAACATTTACAGGGATGTAAAGCTTGTATAAGCAACTTCAATAAATGTACAAACAACAATGACAATAAATACGCAAATAATTAATCTATGTTAGAAATTATGCTCACAGAAATCTTCCATTGTATAAAAACAATTTTGAATTAATAAAATTCTTACAAATATCTTAAATTTTTTCAGCTCCAGACTCTTAACTGACTCTGGTAGTTTTATTAAATAGCTTTACAGATGTGTGTTTGAAGCTGTTTCGTGTTTTGGTATATGAGCAGTAGTCTTTTCTTACATCATTACAGTGTCGTGTGTTATAACTATGTACATCAGAATTCAGATCAAAGCTAGACAAATTCTTTTTAATGTACAAGAGGCATTGAAATACGATGCATCAAAGCAGTAAGCCTGACAATGCTTCAAAGCATACCTTCAGCTCACTGCCTCCTCCCCGGGCACTGGTAAGCACTATTCGACTCGTTCCACATCATTACGAAATATCGTATTCATGATCCATGGAACTAGTATTAATCTAATCTAATCTAATCGAATCTACTAAGAAGTCAAGTTCTTTTGTGGTGGCATCAATGCAAGATTGTGCATTTGCTGGCCCATCCTGATTACCACCACCATGCTGCTGGATGTCCATAGTAAATTGCACAATGAAGACCAGATATCATAACTGGTATGGTGATGGCTTGTATGGCTTCTGACACAAAATGAATACAAATGGCTTACAGTTTGAGGTGTAAAGCGTCTACTTCAAGCATGTGCCTAAATTTTTTTATAGCGGTATAAGTTACATAGAGCTCACAGTCATATGTCGACCAATTTGCTTCAGAAGATGAAAATTTCTTGCTGAACAAACTAGAGGTTGGCAGTTTTACACATGTTGCTGTAATATGGCAGCAGTTGCTGTTGTTGCTGTGTCTTCCATAACTATGAGAAGTGCATCAGGTAGAGGATGAGCTAAAAATGCCGCCTTGCAATAGCAATTTTTACTTTGAGTAAGGATGCTTTCTTTTTCTTAGTCCACAGTTTTAAGTGAACATTTTACCATTTCATTGAGAGGTGCTGTTGACGCTGCATGACTGCACACAAAACATATTAAAAAGTTTGTTAACTCAAAAATGACATGATTCTCATATTATTGTGGGGTGGGGAAACTGGGAACTCAGTTGCACTCTATCTTGAGGTGGCAGTATTACTTGTCCATTGGTAAGGTACCTCAAGAATTTGACATCCAGTGCTCTGAAGACATATTTTTGCAGGTAAGTCAGTAAGTCTTGTTCTTATAGTCTAGTCAGTAGTTGCTGTACGTATGTTACATGCTCTGCTCAATAGAGAATATTACATGCAGGTCTTCAATGTATATGTAATAAAAATCTAAATTTATAGTTACGTCATCCATGCAGGACTGGAAAGTCTGGACAGTGTTGCACACTCCGAATGGCATTCACACAAATTTGCAAAGTCAGAATGAATGGAAACCAGCAGTTTTGGGTATATCTTCCAGTACATTTGGTGTGTGGTAAAAGTTACGGATGAGGTCACTCATGGAGAAAACAGTCTTACCCTGAATGTGCTTAGCAAAGTATTTGATATGTGGCACAGGATGAAGTCTACATTTTATTCTGGTCTTCAGCTGACAATTTCACCACATGAGCACCACCCATTATTCTTCTTAGGAACTATATGGAGTGGAGAGGCTCAGCTACTATTTAAAGGGTAACAGATACCTCTTGCTAACATAAAAGAGAACTCTTGCTTTGCAGTCTTTAGTGTTTCTGTGCATTAAAAATGTAATGTACTGCTGAGTGTCTTATCAGTGCAGGAGTAGGTGATGGACAGGTAATTTCAGGGAACTGACAAAGCAGGTGATTGTATGCTGAATCAACTGTAATTACTTTGATGCCAGCATGGTTGGCATGGTGTAGGTGCTCATGACTAGAGAACAGTGTTTTAGAATAAAGCAGGCATCGACTCTGAAGATCTGGGAACAGACTGTGAAAAGATAAGAAGTCCTCCAACAATCACATCAGTAACAATGTCTCTCCATATGAATTCTTGCTGATGATCGAAGTTTAAGTGTAAATTATTGTAACCTAAGTCTCAGTGAAAGATCCATTCACAATATACAGATGATTGTCATTGGTATTCCTCCGTGGAAGAGAGAAGGAGGGTAAACCAAGAGACCAGCACCTATGTCAGTGAGAAACTGCAGCTTAGTACAGTGCTTTGTTATAAACAGTCCATAGCTATCCACAGCTTAATAGAGAGCTTTGTTATAAACAGTCCACAGCTATCCAGTTTGAACTCAATCACCATCACTAATGATTCCCAGTAGTGGTTTTTCCTTTATTATAGGGTGGTGCTTCAGCTCCAAATTTTTTGTGATACCAGCAGATATCCTTCCTGGTTGGAAAAATGCTTGTTTCTGCTGGAAGAGCGTAGCTGTCATGACGCATGTGTGAATCGCCGTATTTGTAGAGCCACAACTTGTTTACACAGTTCAGCAACTTGTGCTTGCAGTGTTTTCAGAGAAGTCTGTGTCTTGATGGAGACAGTTGTGATGACCATCAATGGATACATTTTGACTATTCTGTCAGCAGTTTGTGCAAGAGTGTCGAGGTGACAAGTGCAAACTGTGAGCAATTTTCATGCTGCTGCAGGTAAGCACAAAAGCCAAATATTTCACAGAATATCATCATTACTTATGTTGCCTGCCAGCATGGAAATTTTGAAGTATTATTTTATTACCTCTATTACCAGTTCCATGTCATTCATCAGCCATGGATGGACAGACAGCATCAAGTTTACAATAATGTCACCACAATAAAATTAGTAAAATATTGCAGTACTGAAGAGGGCATGATAAAGCATAAATTTAGGAACTAGATTACAATATACATTACAATAATAAGACAATCATGTAGTAAAATAGCAGAGTTGCTGTTGTTTTCATTAGCACTTAGTTGCAAATCAGATAGCCACTGCTCTGTCACCAGAGAAATATTGTCCTATATTGAACAAAGGTTGCGCTTTTAGTATACACAAAATTTTAGCTCTAAATTGTTCTGCTGGTAATGACAGAATATCCTTGGGTAGAGCATTAAATAATTTTAGGTCCACCATTTGGAAGATGTTCGGGGTCTTCATTGATCAACATCTTGGCCTGTCTATACTGTCTTCATAGTGAGTGCTGTGTTGATAAAATTTATTTCTCTTTCTGTAGGTCTCATGAAAAAACATATCGATTGAAAATAGTCTGAACTCCTAATCTGGAAAAATTGGTTTGCATGGTCAGTTTTCTTGCACGAGTTAATGAGCCTCATTGCTTTCCTTTGCAATAAAAGCACATTCTTGCAGTCTGCAGAATGGCCCCACAGTAACAGCCCATAGGCGATGTGGCTGTGGAACATTGGATCGTATTTGGTTAGCAGACACTGTTTTGATATAACACTTTTTGGTTTCCTGAAGAAGTATAGAACCCATGAGAGTTTGGAACATACATGTTTAGTGTGCTGCTGCCAGGTTAGCATTGCATCAATCGAAAAGCTCAGAAGCTTAACAGCTGCTGTGTTTTGTCTTTATTAATTTTCACCTTGTTCATGATAAACCAAGCCTTGGTGTCATTGAATAGGACTTCTGCTCATTCAACAGCTTGAAATACATTCTTCTCTTTTGAGAACAAAGCTGTGTCATGTGAGAACTGCAAGGTGTGTCCATTGGAGCCTATACCATTAAGGAAAATTATGAACAACAGTGGCCCTATTATGGATCCCTGTATTCACACTATGTTTTAACTTCATTTCATCTGATTCTGCTATTTGCAAAAATACAATCTGTCACCTGTTATTTAGGCAGAATTCAAGAGTTTGTAGATCAGCTCTCCCAAAACCATATGACTTTAGCTTGCTGAGTGGAGCCTTATGTGGGATACAACCAAACACCTTACTAAGGTCAGTCACAGTTGACTTTATAGCTCTGGCGGCTCAAACGATACATACAGAAACGAAACATCCACAGCTTGCTCAGAATTAAGAAAACGACTGGTTCATATGTTGCACACATATGTTCTCTTTGTGAACATTCCCCACCGCTACAATTTGCCATTTTGGTCTTGTGTAAACAAGGAGATCAGAGCTGCCAATGACCTCCTTTCTGATATATGCAAGCAATTCCAAAGCATTGATGTTGATGTTAGTGACATTGGGTGCAGGATTCACACATCACATGGCCTTCACTTGAACAGTCTATGGAAGGAAACTGTTACCCAGAAATTACTGGGAAAAATCAAGAGCCACCTGCAAATATCTGCAACACAAACAGCAGTATCAGTAAAATCACCAAAGCCAGTTGCAGCAAGTACAACACGAATGACAGCAGCAACAGTACCACTTCCACCACCACTGACAACATCAACAAAAACAATGACAACAACAGAAGAAACAGCAATAGCAACTAAACCTACATCAGCAGCAGAAGAACCATCAGTAGCTGAGGGAAAACCAACATCAGTTACAGCAGCAGCCCCACCTCCACCAGAAACAGAAATAACAACTAAACCTACATCAACAGCAGAAGAACCATCAGTAGCTGAGGAAAAACCAACATCATTCACAGCAGCAGCCCCACCTCCAACAGAACCAGTGTCAGTAAAAAACAGGAAACACAGCCACTCTACGAGAAAGCATGTCACCAACAGCAGCGGCCACTGAATTTCCAACAACAATAGCAGCTGATCAACACTGCCTGAGGAGGAGCCAAAGGCTAGGTACAGCTGCTTCACTTAGTGATGAATTTTTATGGCACCAAATGAAGAAAAGCAAGAGATGTGACAAATCAGCCTGAAAAATTGCAGGTAAGTGTCAAAAATCAGCAACAAAGCAGCACTTCACCAGGTATTGACAAAATAGCAAATACCTGCAAAACAATCATCATAGAGCTAAAATCTGAGGAGATGCAGGTCACCACTAGGTGACAAAAACACATATTTTAAAAATTTGGAAGGAGTGCTAAACATTTTGTACAGCAATGAAGTGCCCTTATTACTACGTGGGGATTTTAAAATCAACCTCTATTAATTGAAAATGAAGAAAAAAGACAGCTTTTGAGTATCCTAAACATCTTTCACATGAAACCACTCTTCACAGACCCCACTAGAATAACAGAGTCATCTTTGTCCCTATTAGGGGGGATATCTTTACAAATATCAAAAATGATGTTACTGAGGCACAAAACGTAAACTTAGGTATTTCAGACCACAACACACTAGTAATATGTATAAATTCTTCTGTACCTGAGATGGTTAAATACAAGTGGGAATATAAAAGATGCTTCCACCCAGAAAAGGCTAGCGAAAGAAACCTGGGAAGATGTGTACTCAAAATCATCAACTGATGAATAATTCAATGCATTTTATAATGCTTTCATGTCCATATTTGAGATGTGTTTTCCAAAAAAACTGACAAGAATTGTCATGCCAAGAAACAGCAGGCAGTGGATAACACCTGCTATCAGAGTATCCATTCAAAAGCTAAAACGTCTCAATCAACTGAGAAAAGACAACCAAGATGAACACTTTGCAGAATGTGTTAAGACATATGTGGCGACAGTCAACCGCCAGTAACTTCACCAGTGAAGCGCAGAGTAAACAGTCTTTGGAGACTCAAGCTTCTTTGGCTGTCCCGTCTGGGACTTGACTAGTGATACACGTGTCGTGAAATTGTGCATTGTTTTTCTTGCGTTTCTGTAAATATACGAACCTTAATAAAAGTGTCTTATTGTAATAAGTTGGAGTTTTGGTGCGTGGTCCATCACTATAGCCATAAAACCCACATCGGTGACCCCAAGTCGCGAAAATATGCTGCAGTTGCTCGCTGTGTATCACCGGTTTCGCACCAATAGACAATGTTGCAGCCTCCAGTTTTTCCGGCAGTGCACGACGCCATGACCGCAGAATGGACATTCGACTGTGAAGCGCAACACTTCACCCCGTGTGCCACTAATACACCGGGAATGTTCATATCTCCCATGTTTGCTTCACCTGGCTGGACGACTCTAACCTCTGCCGGCATACCACACCGGGCGCTGTACACATCGTCGCGGACACCTTCTACGGCATTCTATGCTTGACAGAATACTCTTCCAGCACAGGACCTCGGAAACCCCGAGTTTCTACCGCACAACATGGACCATGCAGCTGTCCAGTTTCTAGGTCCACAGGCACGGCCGCCGTTTCACGAGTCCCCCTTCGCGCCGGTCAAAGGGACACTCCCGCCAATCGCACCGGACCATTTATACACTACCTGTCCTGCCACCCTGCACACATCTCGGGCGACGCACCTGCCGTGGTTCCGCCCCGTCACTCGGCGCTCAATCGCGATCTCACGCTTCGGCTCGAGATTTCGGCTGTACCGGCAGTTGATCCGCCCGCGCCTGCCACGCCGTGCTCGTCGTGTGGCCATACAGATTCCGTTCCTACAAGGACTGGATACCATATCTCACCTACACAGCTAACGGACGTTCAACGCAACACATCGCCTGCCACTGAGGCACATTTCGCACCAGTGAACACCGTGCAGTATCCCCGTGCGGTTCGTGCCTCTCCTACAGCCCTGCAAGCACTGGCCCCCGGCCGTTTTCCGAAGCTGCCGCCGTTACAACCAGACAACCCAGTGACATGGTTTACCTTGGTGGAGAACATGTTGGATATACACGGTATTGCGGACGACAGCACTCGTTTCGTGTGTTTAGTGAACCACCTGCATGACCACCCCAATCTCATCAGTGACTTATTGCTGAACCCACCTAAGAGCAACAAATATGCCTCTGCTCGCACATTACTTATCGAACGCCTCTCTCGTCACCAGCTGATACTATTCACAACATAATTTATGACAAGACTTTATGCGACAGAACACCATCACAGCTGTGATGCAGTTACATTTGCTTCCACATATCGCAGCGTCACTTGAGGATAAACTATGGCTGGCGGACCAGGCATATGCCATTATTCAACACAGCCACCTTCCCCCGTGCAGCACAGTGCCTGACACCGCCGAGGTTGGTAATCCTGTGGGTATACTTCCACCATCGGGCGGTAGAGGCCAGGCACGTGCATATCGCGGACAGCACATGGAACAGCAGCCATCTCGCGGCCAAGACTGGGAACTGCCAGCGGGTCGGCAACAGTCCCTCCCCACCCCAACCGGGCTAGCGCCTGGCCGCCCTGCCTTCCCCCCGCATGACGCTTCAGCTGCCGGGACAAGTACAGCTGACTCACGCGTATGCTGGTTTCACACCACTTTCAGGGACGCCGCTCGCAACTCCTGTACACCCTGCACATTCCGAAATGCCGCACGCGTGCTGCAGTAGGCGCCATGGCCTGCAGATACATGCAGGGGTGTCCACAGACATTGCATTCTGTCAGATCCCCCACCTCACGAGAACGTCTGTACACCTTGGATGTAGGTTCACGCCGGTATTTTCTCGGCGATACCGGAGAAGACGTTAGTGTCATACCTCCCACATTTTCTGTAAAGGACACGACACCAACCGAACTGTCCCTTTGAGCAGCAAATAAGTCGACACTTCGTGTCGAGGGTTTTGCCTAGTTACCTATTGAACTCACACACTTGGTAAACAGTTCACTTGGTCCTTGTACATGGCTGAGGTCGAAGATCCAGTATTAGGCATTGACTTCCTCTTCCACTTCGAACTGTCTCCAGATCTTCAGTCAGCCACATTATTGCACCAACCCTCATCCACGCACATTGCATGTTCGGTTGCCTCTTCGGCCCCACCTCCCCCTCAGCTGCCCGACGACCTGGACACAGCTCCGATCATGTGCTCATCATTGGCGGTCAGCCTCACAACTTCCACTGCCCATCTACAGTCCGAACACCCTGCAGTCGACGATCTCCGTGCTCACAACGCCGAACGGAACCATGCCAGATCATCGGCTATGCAAGTCCTCACTGAGGCACGATGCCTCGTACAATGCCTGTCAACGCCGCCACCATCTGACACCAGAGATGCACCTCGTGGAACTTTGTCACCACCGAAACAGACAGCTTCCCCGGCACATCAGGTTAGTGACTCTTGTTTGCTACCGATTCCCGTTCACGACGGCCCCCGAATGAGTTCGCCAGCCAAGCTGAACGCTATCACAAATGGCACGACACACAAAATTGTCACGACAGATGGGCCTCCAGTGCGCCATAAAGCACGCCGACAGTCACCACATAAACTACGCCTTGCTAAAGCCGCAGTGGAGGAACTTCTACAGGCAGGTATTGTTTGCCCATTGGACAGTAACTGGTCCTCCCCCATACATTTAGCCCCCAAAAAGGACAACACTGTGCTCCTCTGCGGCGACTATCGTCGCCTCAACGCGCGGGTGGTATTAGACAATTACCCAATACCTCACATACAAGACTTTGCGCAAGTACTTAGCGGAGCACGCATCTTCAGTGTGTTGGACTGCCGCAAGGCATATTTACAGATACCAATGGAACAGAGTGACATACCAAAGACAGCAGTGATCACACCTTTTGGCCTGCACAAATTTTGTTACATGCCTTACGGTCTCAAAAACGGGGCCCAAACGTGGCAGCGTTTTATAGACTCACTTCTTTTTAACTGCACATATTGCTACGCATACCTCGATGACATACTAATTCTCTCCACCTCTGACAGGGAACATGAACTCCACATGGCCATGATACAGGACTTATTGTCACGTAACTGAGTTGAGACCAATAATGACAAGTCACAACTCCGCTGCACCGCTGTCACTTTTCTGGGGTACACCATCTCCTCGGATGGTATATGCCCCCCGCAGGAGCAGGTTGACTGCATTCGCGAGCTACCCCTCCCAGTGTCGTTCCACGAATTACGTCGGTTTTTAGGAACTGTCAATTTCTACCGTCGTAACCTGCCGATGGTGGCAGCAATTCAAGCCCCTTTGACTGATGCATTGGCCGGGAAACAAACCTCAGGCAGTCGCCGAGTACTGTGGTCTGACAACATGGTGAGAGCTTTTGAAGACCTTAAATCAGCGTTAGCACCTGGTGTCACTCTCGCCCACCCTTTGCCAGATGCCTGCATCTCGATTACAGCAGATGCAAGTGATTTCACAATCGGTGCAGTCCTTCAACTGCATGTCAATGACACAACTCAACCACTCCAGTTTTTTTCCAAAAAATTATCTACAGCTCAATGTAAATGGTTAGCATTCGACAGAGAATTGCTTGCAGTTTATGAAGCTGTAAAATATTTCTGCACAGACATTGAAGGAAGGAATATAACAATTTTCATGGACCACCGCCCCCTCGCAGAGGCTATCCGTAACCCCGCTACTGACCTTCCCCCATGTAGGTTCCGGCAAATGGACTTAATTTGCAAATACGCAACAGACATCGGTTACATTCGAGGGTCAGAAAATGTGTGGTGGCTGACTACCTATCACGTATCACTGCAATTTCATCCCCCATTAATTTTGATGAATTGGCCCACTTACAGGACAGTGAGACCGAATTGCACAACCTCTGACAGGACCCAGATACTCCCCTTCAGATCGTTCGTGCAACCTACCGGGCTCGGCCAAGCCACTGTGGTGTGATACATCCATGGGCACCGCTCGGCCTATTGTTCCCCCTGCACTGCGTCGCCAAGTGTTCACTACTTTACATAACCTGGCACATCCTGGTGCTAAGGCTACTATGCGCCTGGTTATAGAATGCTCTGTGTGGCCAGGTGTGAAGAGGGATTGTCGTACTTGGGCTCGTGCTTATGTACAGTGCCAGCGCAGCAAAGTCAGCAGGAACACACAACCCAGTCTAGGTAAATTCAGCATCCTGAAAGGCCGCTTCTGTCATGTACATGTGGATCTCGTAGGACCATTACCCATGTCTGATGGTTTCAGGTACATCCTGTTCGTCATTGATCGCGTTACACAATGGGTGGAGGCAATCCCCCTGCAGGACATCACAGCAGATTCTGCAGAACGCACATTTGTATCCTCCTGGATAGCTCGATTTGGCTGTCCCACATCCATCACCACTGACCAGGAAAGACAGTTTGAATCCCTGCTGTTTAACAAACTCTGCGTCCTCTGTGGGGTGGATAGATTCTGCACTACGGCTTACCACCCCCAGAGCAATGGACTGGTCGAGCGGTGGCACAGGATGCTGAAAGTGGCACTCATGTGCCACGGTGGTGAGTGGTGCGATGCCCTCCCCTGGGTTATGCTAGGAATACGCACGGCTTACAAGACAGACCTCCAGGCTTCACTCGCAGAGCTCCTGTATGGCGAGACCCTAGTCCTCCCCGCAGAGTTTGTCAACGACGAAGCAATCGCCGACCTATCCCACCTCCCCATGCTAGTTGAATGGGTCCAGACAAACATAGCCGCGATCCGCACGCCTCCTCCACGACCACATACCTGTCCTCGGGAGTTCATGCATGTGCCACTGGACTCTTGTGAGTTCGTTATGTTATGGGATGACACAGTCAAACCGGCATTACAGCCACCTTACTCTGGCCCACATCAAGTAGTGGCTCGCATGGACAATACTATGGACATTCTCATCAGTGGTCGCTGGCTGGCAGACAGTTTCCCTCCTATGCGTGAAACCAGCCTGGACGATCGAAGAATCTGTAACATCCCCCCCCCCCCCCCCCCCCGAGTTGAGTGTTCTTTCATCAGATGGTGACGACCCCGTTCCCACACAGGCCACCCACTCCCCTGCCTGCACCCCACCATGATCGTATGTGCACCGAGCCTACACCTGTGGCGGTTGCGTACGATGATACTCTACCCTCATTTCAAACAGTTTCAAACAGTCAATGCGTGTGACAATCCACAACCTCAGGCTCAACCTCATGTTGCATGTGACATTACACCGTCCCAAGTGCAGGTACCCAATACCTCCACAGAGTGTTCCAATGTTTCTCCTGAACTACGTTACTTTTCGCCCCCACCCCCCCTAGTGCATCCTACATCCACTGTCGACGAAATTTGCATCGCAATCAACGCCTCTGAGTGCCAACGCGATGAGCTTTCCTTGCAGCTCCACGAGGGATCCATCTTTGTCCTACGCATACGGGACACTTCACGTGGGTCCACACCCACGTCACACATCACCATCCTGCACACAGTCCCTATCCCAAATGGCGTGGATACAGCTGCCATAGCTGCAACATTCAGCACCAATAGGATGCTCAAGATTCGCATCCCCCTCTCCACCAGTACTGCAATGACAACATCTCCTGTGCCCGTCCAGTTCACATGCGCAGGTCGACCAGTCCGCCCCCCCCCCCCCCCCCGCACTGCACATGCTGCTATCAACCAGCGAGCATCCCACAATGCCACTACACAGGAAGACACCCACATCCTTCCCCCAGAGCTCCGCACTCCCAGGGGGGCCTTTGGAGACTTGAGCTTCTTTGGCAGTCCCGTCTGCGACCTGACTAGTGATACACGTGTCGTGAAATTGTGCCTTGTTTTTCTTGCATTTCTGTAAATATACGAACCTTAATGAAAGTGTCTTATCGTAATAAGTTGGAGTTTTCGGTGCGTGGTCCGTCACTATAGCCATAAAACCCACACATATAAGAAAATCTATAAGGAAGTAATTAATACAGTCAAGACGCTGCACAATGACAAAGTAATCATAGGGACAGCAAACAAGTCGAAAGCAATATGGTAGTGTTAAAAAGCAAGTTGATATTGTATTAAAAGATGATCGTGGTGTGTTACTCAGGAATGGTACTCTAGCAAATTACATAAATGACTATTTCACAAACACTTCAGTCAATCTAGGTAAAAATTTTGCAAGTACTAGTAGTACCACAGTTCAAAGAGAGCAAAGTGGTAATTCAACATTACTATGTCTCACAAATAAATTAGAAGTTCTTAAGATAACAAAAACAATGAAGAATGAAATGTCCCCTGGAATTGGCAAGGTACCAGGTTCAGTCATAATTAAATGTGCTAGTGTCATAGCAAAATCACTCACATATGATAAACATATCATTAACAGAAGGGGCGTTCCCACAAAGATTAAAAATTTCAAAAATACATATGAAGTGAGAAACTATAGACCAATAGTCATGTAATATGTATTTTCAAAAATAATAAAGACTGTCATGAGAAATATAATTACAAATTATCTCGAAAACTTCAATCTCTTGTCTGTAAACCAAAATGGTTTTCACAAAGGCATGAGTACAGAAACGGCAATTACACACTTCATCGAAAAAATTGTAAAAGGCTTGACAGAAATAACAGTACAGTAGGAATAAACTTGGACTTATCAAAGGCATTCGATACTGTTGATCATGATATCTTGCTAGACAAACTAGAAGTTATAGGTATACGAGGAGTTGCATTAAAATGGTTTCAGTCATATCTCCACTAGAAAAGAGGTAGTAGAATTTACCACAGCAAGCAATAAAAACCAAAGCATTGTGTACGGATCGGACATGCAGACTGTACCAATCAGACTGCCTCAGGGCAGCATTCTAGGACCTCTCTTATTTCTCGACTGTGATTCATGATGGCGTCAGTTGCAGAAGTTTCGAATATAGAAGTTCGCGAAAATAATGTTATACAGTGTCAATGTTGCAAAAATTGCGCGAAACCTGTTAAAAGTGACCTCGTCTGTGTCCAGTCTAACCATAAATTTCATTTTCGTTGCGTAAAGGTTGACCTTTCCCTGAGAAGCGACGATAATTGTGCAACTATGTGGAACTGTGCGGATTATAAACAAAAGGCTGCATCCCTTAATGATCAAGAAACGTGTACTTGTGATGCAGCAAGGAACACCGACAGTACCAAAAAGGAAAACCTATCGTATATTACAATTATTGGACGAATTAAAGAAACTGTACGAGAAATATGAATTAAATCCACGCAAGTCGGAGCAATGGCGTGGTAAAACAACGATCAAAGATGTGAAAATCGGTGCTTCATCCTGCAAAAATGATATGTTGTTAATTATTGCTGAGCTACGATAGGACACAAAAATTCTGAGTGATGAAAACAGAAAATTCAAGCTTAAATTGGAAGAGAGTGATCATCAGGTATGTCTTAATATCTCCAAACCGTTGGAAGGATTGCCAGAAAGTGAAGCTACGACTAAAACTGCAAACAACAGGCCTAGCAGTAGATGGGTAACTGTAAAATCGAAGAGGAGGTCTTACAAACATATTAACATTAAACATAGGCAGGACTTTGTGTTATCATTAAACAAAAAATACAATTCGCTTCAAAACACGGATGATATTGAAACTGTATCACCACACTCATCTGATAAGGTGGTGTAGGTCACTCAAAACTTAGCGAACAGCCGAGTAAGATCTAAGAAAACACGTAAAATCAAGATTTATTCAGACAGTTACGCCAGACGATTAGCAGCTGTGTTAACGGAAAGTGGACCTTGTGTGATTAATGAGTTTGAAATAGAAGGTTCCGTTAAATCAGGAGCTGGTTTACGAGACGTTTCAACATCAATCGAGAAAGAAAGCACTGCTCTCGTGATGGCTGGAGCAAACGACGTCAGCGGAAACGAAAAGAAGATAGCTAATTCGACACTGAAGAAGATTTTCGGAGTCCTAACCCACACCAACGTGATTGTCGTTAGTGTGCCTCATCGACATGATTTGCCCCAGTGGTCATGTCTGAATAAGGAAGTGGAGCAGACCAACAAGGAGTACAAAGATATCCGTAAGCACTTTAAGAATGTTTCCTTAATTAACACCACTAGTTGCAGCAGAGAATGGCATACAAGCTAGGTCAACATTTCAATATTCTAGGTAAACGTGTTTTAAGTGAAACAATTCTCGGAATAGTACTGAATAAGCTAGAGAAGAAGAAAAGACCAGTACTGTGTTTAGATTACGTTTCAACTGAGGTGACAAAAAAATAGTATGCATAGACCAGGTTGATTGACCAAATAACATAAGGACACAACCTGGTCAACGTTCATGTGGTAACATTAAGTCATGCCAACTAAGAGAATATTTAAAAAAAAATGCCCAAAGTAGAGTTTAAAATGTGTTGTTGTTGTTGTTGTGGTCTTCAGTCCTGAGACTTGTTTGATGCAGCTCTCCATGCTACCCTATCCTGTTGCAAGCCTCTTCATCTCCCAGTACTTACTGCAACCCACATCCTTCTGAATTTGCTTAGTGTATTCATCTCTCGGTCTCCCTCTACGATTTTTATCCTCCACGCTGCCCTCCAATGCTAAATTTGTGATCCCTTGATGCCTCAGAACATGTCCTACTAACCGGTCCCTTCTTTTTGTCAAGTTGTGCCACAAACTCCTCTTCTCCCCAATTCTATTCAATACTTCATCATTAGTTATGTGATTCATCCCCTCTAATCTTCAGCATTCTTCAGTAGCACCACATTTCGAAAGCTTCTATTCTCTTCTTGTCCAAACTATTTATCGTCCATGTTTCTCTTCCATACATGGCTACAGTCCATACAAATACTTTCAGAAACGACTTCCTGACATTTAAATCTATACTCGATGTTAACAAATTGCTCTTCTTCAGAAACGCTTTCCTTGCCATTGCCAGTCTACATTTTATATCTTCTCTACTTCGACCATCATCAGTTATTTTGCTCCCCAAATAGCAAAACTCCTTTATTACTTTAAGTGCCCCATTCCCTAATCTAATTCCCTCAGCATCACCCGACTTAGTTTGACTACATTCCATTATCCTCGTTTTGCTTTTGTTGATGTTCATCTTATATCCTCCTTTCAAGACACTATCTATTCCATTCAACTGCTCTTCCAAGTCCTTTGCTGTCTCTGACAGAATTACAATGTCATCAGCAAACCTTAAAGTTTTTATTTCTTTTCCACGGATTTGAATACCTACTCCGAATTTTTCTTTTGTTTCCTTTACTGCTTGCTCAATATACAGATTGAATAACATCGGGGAGAGGCTACAACCCTGTCTCACTCCCTTCCCAACCACTGCTTCCCTTTTATGTCCCTCGACTCTTGTAACTGCCATCTGGTTTCTGTACAAATTGTAAATAGCCTTTTGCTCCCTGTATTTTACCCCTGTCACCTTCAGAATTTGAAAGATAGTATTCCAGTAAACATTGTCAAAAGCTTTCTCTAAGTCTACAAATGCTAGAAACGTAGGTTTGCCTTTCCTTAATCTTTCTTCTAAGATAAGTCGTAAGGTCAGTATTGCCTCACGTGTTCCAATATTTCTATGGAATCCAAACTGATCTTCCCTGAGGTCGGCTTCTACTAGATTTTCCATTCATCTGTAAAAAATTCGCGTTAGTATTTTGCATCTGTGACTTATTAAACTGATAGTTCGGTAATTTTCACATCTGTCAACACCTGCTTTCTTTGGGGTTGGAATTATTACATTCTTCTTGAAGTCTGAGGGTATTTCGCCTGTCTCATACATCTTGCTCACCAGACAGTAGAGTTTTGTCAGGACTGGCTCTCCCAAGGCCATCAGTAGTTCTAATGGAATGTTGTCTACTCCCGGGGCCTTGTTTCGACTCAGGTCTTTCAGTGCTCTGTCAAACTCTTCACGCAGTATCATATCTCCCATTTCATCTTCATCTACATCCTCTTCCATTTCCGTAATACTGTCCTCAAGTACATCGCCCTTGTATAGACCCTGATATACTCCTTCCACCTTTCTGCTTTCCAGCCGGCCGCGGTGGTCTAGCGGTTCTAGGGGCGCAGTCCGGAACTGCGCGACTGCTACGGTCGCAGGTTCGAATCCTGCCTCGGGCATGGATGTGTGTGATGTCCTTAGGTTAGTTAGGTTTAAGTAGTTCTAAGTTCTAGGGGACTGATAACCACAGTAGTTAAGTCCCATAGTGCTCAGAGCCATTTGAACCATTTTTCTGCTTTCCCTTCTTTGCTTAGAACTGGGTTTCAATCTGAGCTCTTGATATTCATACAAATGGTTCTCTTTTCTCCAAAGGTCTTTCTAATTTTCCTGTAGGCAATATCTATCTTACCCCTAGTGAGATAAGACTCTACATCCTTACATTTGTCATCTAACCATCCCTGCTTAGCCATTTTGCACTTCCTGTCGATCTCATTTTTGAGACGTCTCTATTCCTTTTTGCCTGCTTCATTTACTGCATTTTTATATTTTGTCCTTTCGTCAGTTAAGTTCAATATTTCTTCTGTTACCCAAGGAGATCTACTAGCCCTCGTCTTTTTAGCTACTTGATCCTCTGCTGCCTTCACTACTTCATCCCTCAGGGCTACCCATTCTTCTTCTACTGTACTTCTTTCCCCCATTCCTGTCAATTGTTCCTTTATGCTCTCCCTGAAACTCTGTACAACCTCTGGTTTAGTCAGTTTATCCAGGTCCCATCTCCTTAAATTCCCAACTTTTTGCAGTTTCTTCAGTTTTAATCTACAGTTCATAACCAGTAGATTGTGGTCAGAGTCCACATCTGCCCCTGGAAATGTCTTACAATTTAAAATCTGGATCCTGTATCTCTGTCTTACTATTATATAATCTATCTGATGCCTTCCAGAATCTCCAGGCTTCTTCCATGTATACAACCTTCTTTCATGATTCTTGAACCAAGTGTTAGCTATGATTAAGTTATGCTCTGTGCAAAACTCTACCACATGGCTGCCTCTTTCATTTCTTAGCCCCAATCCATATTCACCTACTATGTTTCCTTCTCTCTCTTTTCCCACTCTTGAATTCCAGTCACCCATGACTATTAAATTTTCGTCTCCCTTCACTACCTGAATAATTTCTTTTATCTCATCATACATTTCTTCAGTTTCTTCGTCATCTGCAGAGCTAGTTGGCATATAAACTTCTACTACTGTAGTAGGCGTGGGCTTCGTGTCTATCTTGGCCACAATAATGCGTTCACTATGCTGTTTGTAGTAGCTTACCTGCACTCCTATTTTTTATTCATTATTAAACCTACTCCTGCATTACCCCTATTTGATTTTGTGTTTATAACCCTGTATTCACCTGACCAAAAGTCTTGTTCCTCCTGCCACCGAACTTCACTAATTCCCACTATATCTAACTTTAACCTATCCATTTCCCGTTTTAAATTTTCTAATCTACATGCCTGGTTAAGGGATCTGACATTCCACGCTCCGATCTGTAGAACGCCAGTTTTCTTTTTCCTGATAACGACGTCCTCTTGAGTAGTTCCCACCCGGAGATCTGAATGGGGGACTTTTTTACCTCCGGAATATTTTACCCAAGAGGACGCCATCATCATTTATCCATACAGTAAAGCTACATGCCCTCGGGAAAAATTACGACCGTAGTTTCCCCTTGCTTTCAGCCATTCGCAGTACCAGCACAGCAAAGCCGCTTTTTTCTTAATGTTGCAAGGCCAGGTCAGTCAATCATCCAGACTGTTGCCCCTGCAACTACTGAAAAGGCTGCTGCCCCTCTTGAGGACCCAACATTTGTCTGGCCTCTCAACAGATACCCCTCCGTTGTGGTTGCACCTATGGTACGGCCATCTGTATCACTGAGGCACGCAAGCCTCCCCACCAACGGCAAGGTCCATGGTTCATGGGGAAGGGAGTTTAAAATATGCTACCTCAGTATTCAAGGTATGGCAGAAAAAAGCTTAATAGTCAACGAATTTTCAAATGAAACTGTGGTAGATATTTTATGTTTAAGTGAACATTGGTGTAAAGAGGATGAGCTTGGGTACAAAGTATTGGATGATTACACATTACTTAGTTGCTATTGCAGGAAGCAGCACTTACGTGGTGGGGTAGCAATATATGCAAAAACACCTCTTGCACCAAATTGTGGCTGGATAGATCTCAATGCCCTTTGTGATGAAATGCATTTTGAAATATCAAGTCTAGTCTTAGATAGCCTTAAGCTAATGGCAGTAGTAGTGTACAGGCCACCTAGTGGTGACCCCCATATCTTTCTGGAGAAACTTGAGGAACTCTTAATGTACATATGTATACTGAAATAGAAAAAATACAGCATTGTCATTGGAGGGGATATCAATTGAAGTTTTGATGTCCTGCAGGACAGAAAAACTGTGACAGAGCTCAGGAATGTGCTTCGACAATTTAACCTGTACTGTGTTAACTGCAAACCTACCAGAGGCTCATCCTGTCTAGACAATATATTTACAAATATTAAAAGAACTTGTATGTCCACTGATGTAATTAGTTTCCCTTACTCAGACCATGATGCAGGATATCTTAGTCTTAATAATGTAACTTCAGACTGCACCAAGCAAGAATCTAAAATTGTGATTACTAGACCAGTGAGCAGAGAGAGGATGTTAGGTTTAGACATGTCCTCACCCATTTCAGTTGAGACACACGCCTTTATTAGGCTTCAACACTGTTCAGCTGATATTATTTTCACCAAGTTTTTCTCCGTATTTTTAAATATATTTGAAAATAACATCTCTCTGAAAAAATGTACAATGAATATTAGTAGTAATTACAAGAAAAGGAAAACAAAGGAATGGTATACTCCACAGTTAGTGCAACTGAGAAATACTGTTATGCTATATTCTAGTCTACACAAAACCAGTAAATCAGAACTGTATAAAGAAATGCATGATAAAGCTAAACACAAGTATAAGAAGGCAATAAATAAACCAAAGATACTGCATAACATAGTAAACATTGATAAATCTAACAATAAATGCAAAAAGGCCTGGAGTGTAATAAACTCCATTGCACACACTAAACACAAAGAGGAAATCGCCATTACCCCAGAAGAATTTAATAAATATTGCATTCAGTCCATTGAAGAAATTAGTAGTTCAATAAACAAACCTTCTTAGTATACTAAGATATGTCATGTGATTTGTTGAAAGATGTTATTGATTGTGTGCTTTATCCTTTAACTTTTTGTGTTAATAAATGCCTAGTTGAGAGTAAGTTCCCAAAAATACTAAAAATTTCCAGAGTTGTGCCCATATATAAAAAAGGGGAAAAGAACTGTCCCACTAGTTACAGCCCTATATCCATAACCCCAGTTACTTTACTTGGGTAAACTAAATATAATTAGTGATAAACAGTTTGGATTTAGGAAAGGTAAATCCACAATGGATGCAATGGACTCCCTCATAAAATTAGTCCTAGATGTGTTTGAGGCGAGGGACTATGCCCAGGCTTCATTTTGTGACCTGAGCAGAGCCTTTGACTGTGTAGAGCATGACGCTGAGCTGAATAAGCTAGTTTACTATGGTTTTGATGACAACAGTCTAAGTATGTTCAGGACTTTTCTAGAGAACCGTCAACAAGTTGTGTGCGGTGGTAGGGAGAAATCAAATTTGGTTAATGTTAGGTACAGAGTGCCTCAAGGGTCGGTGCTTGGAGCTTTACTGTCTATACCAATGATTCATTACCTGCCCTCATTCATAAATTCTCACACAATATTGTATGCTGATGACAACTTTTCAACATGAAAGCTCTGATCTAGGTACACTGAAAACACTGACCGAAAATACCTTTGCTCAGTCCTTATTATGGTTCAAAGGTAATGGCTTCTTACTAAATGAAAACAAAACCTAGACACTTTACTTTAGCTTCAAAGATATTCCTAACTACCACAAATTAGAAATGTAAAATTTTTAGGTGTTACTATTGACAATAAATTGACATGGGAACCACACATTAAAAATATATTGGCTAGGCTTTCAAGAGTTATTTATCTAATTAGAAATTTCAAAAGACATTTTCCCAATGACTATGTGAGCTAAGCGTATTTTGTATTTTTCCAAAGCATCATCTCTTATGGAATCTTACTAGGGGGTAGTAGCTGTCATGTAAATGACATTTTACTTTTACAGAAGGAAGTAATAAGAATAATAACGGATTATGATAAAACAGAACATTGCAAACCTCTGTTTATTAAATTTCAATGTCTTACAGTAGTAAACGTATTCATCTACAATGTTTTATAGTACATTAGAAACAATGCCTCTAATTTTGTGTTGAGAAGTGATATTCATAGCCATAATACTAGAAACAGAACATCTGTAGATGTGTCATATCATACATTATCAAAATCGCAGATCTCCTTCCTAGTTCTTGGACTAAGGATGTTTAATAGACTAAGTGCTGACTTTAAAGAACTGCCTGGAAATATTTTTAAAGCTAAATTATACAAGCTACTAGTGAACAATCCGTTTTAAACCATTGACGAATTTTTTGAAGATGAAAATACTGTATTCTAACGTGTACCTATTTTGCGTAAACCAGTTTACATCGATATAATAGTTTATATAGAAATATATTTTTTCTTGACTTTGTCTATTGCTGTAATTAGCTGAATGATAATAAAATTTTTATTATTATTATTTTTATGATATCAAGGTCCAAATCAGTGGTACGCACATAACTTTGTTTTCTGCTGTCACAAATATTGTTGTAACAGACATAAATAGGTTATTGACAACATCTGCAACTAGAGTTTTGGAATACATACAAAACTGGTTTGAACAGAACAGGCTAACCTCAAATATTTCAAAAACTAATTATTCATATTACAGGAAAACAAAGTCTCACCATGATGTGAACCCCAAAATTCAAAATAAACAAACTGAAAGGGTAACTGCCACATAATTCTTAGTTGTGCAAATTGATGGAAATTTAGACTGGAAATCCCACATTTTCTACTTCACTAACAAGTTAATCTCTGCTTGCTTTGCATTATGCATAACTAGTACTGAGTGTAGTAGAGAGTGTAGCAGAACTGTCTACTTTGCTTACATCCATTCTGGTATCACCTACGGCATAACCCTCTGGGGTCATAATAAGGCAAACACGAAAACCATCTTCACCTTACAGAAACGAGCTGTTAGAATAATTTCAAACAGTAAAAGGCTAAGACCTTCCAAACAGTTATTTCAACAACTAAATATTCTACCCTTACCATATCTCTATATATAAAAAAGTGTTGTTAATATAAAAATGCACATTGGTAATTATAAAACCAACTCAGATCTTCACTCATACAATACAAGAATGTGCAATGACATCCACATAAAAAGAGTAAACAAGGCATAAACACAAAAACAAACCAACATTCAGGGTACTATTTTGTACAATAAACTTCCAACTCAGCTAAAAGAAATAAAAACATTAACTCCAGTCAAGGAAGCAATATTTAGATTCTTAATGACCAACTGCTGTTATAGTATAAATGAATATCTGCAGTAACCTTGTAGCAAGTAACTACATTCATTTGTTACATGTTAATAGTACCATAAATCAAATGCTTGCCACAGACTCAATGTTAATTTTTCTGAAAAAAGTGTTAAATAAATTATTTACTTGTAACATATTTCATGTAAAAGGCCCTGAACAAAAGTCTTAAATCATTAATTTATTTGTAATGTATTTCATGCAAAAGATCCTTCTCATACTTTTATATTATTACAGTAATCAAAGTTGTATTGCCCAAAAATATTGTGATGGGTACAATGAACCATTGTATTATGTTGGAAAATATATACCGTTATCTTATTTTTGTTATACTATGTTCTTTGACGAAATCCATACAATGTACATCGTCACTGGATGAATAAACTACTACTACTGCTACTAGTGTACCAGTGCTATAGACTCCTTGTCTTCAAAATCCTTATATTTTTTAACTAAATCAGGTACTGCTGTTGTAGTTGACTTGTCCTTCTGAAACCTGTGCTGTGTATCATAAAAGAGGTTATTTCCTTCAAAATAACTTAATAGCTAATCTATCATTATGAACTCCACCACCTTCGCTAACACTGGTATTGTAGTTGCAGACAGGGCTGTAGCTTGACACATCATGTGGATTACCTTTTTTGTAAACTGTTACTGTGTTTTCTACTTTCAGAAAGTCTGTAAATTCCCAACAGGAGGCGTTTATTTATTATTACTGACAGTGGTTGACCAATTTCACAGATTATATCTTTCAATGAGGTACAAGACATGCCACAAATATCAGGGGTCCCTGAGTGTTTGTAGTCTTTTACTATGTTTATTATGTCTTTTGAACAGACTCTCTTCCACATTACCATGCAGCATTTATTTCTACATTTCACGACAACTGCAGCATCTGTTCTGAAGTCTGGAATTTCACCTACTGTGCTTTGCACTACGTTTATAATGTATTCATTAAATTCACCTGGACTGCGAGAATTCGAGCAAAGGGTGCTTTTTGCCTACGTTCATTAAACAGATACCACACCATCTAGCAAGGATTGTGAGCTTCTTCAATAAATCTGGCATTGTTTTCCATCTTTGCTTTCTCTACTTCTTTTCTGTACATCCATTTTAGCCTGTAAATAAAACAGTATAGTCTGTCTTTAATGTAAATATAGTCAGTGGCTTTGACTTTTATCATGTAGTAGTTGTGCAATGCATTTTATTTTGGTTATCTAGAGGTATACCAGCTCTTTACTTTGACTGTTTTCTGTATGTATTTTGATTTAGCAGTTGCATATCTCTTGAGTTTTGGAGGAACATTTTCGTCAAATTTGAGTCTAGAACATAGAATCCATTTCAACGAAATTGGCTTGCCATGAATTATTTATTCCAAAAGGAATTACGTTTTTTCTTTAAAAATTTCTCTCATTGGTTTATGTAATTCATTAATAATTTGCACATGAATGTTTATACCTTCACCTACAAAACTCATTAAACAAATTTACTCTTTTCACTTTTACGAACTGGACAACAACCTTTGATTCTTTGTGCTCCAGTTGTCGTTAACCTATGAGGATTATGTCTTTCAGTAAACGTTTTGCACTTCAAGCAGTAAATGTGATTATCATTCTTCATTTAAATAGAATAAAAAAATAAATAGTTTCCTTTTTGTTGTTTGATTTGAAAGACTTCTGTACTTCTAAATCTTTCTTGTATAAATCATTAATTTTTGAAGCTAATGACTTAAGTTCACGTTCTAGTAAAACTGTTTTGTCTAGTACATGATGGAGACTTGTTTTCATGTTATTTATTTCTTTAGTAAGGTGTTCCATAGTACCATCATAAATAACATTTCTTTGCTTTAAGTGTGTGAGAATTTTGCTGTATTCAGAATTTGTTCCATGATTTGATAACTCATTCTGTACCTGTTGTTTGTTCACTACATCTTTTACATTGATTGGATCATTTACATTCACAATTCTTCTACCTCTAAAACAACTTTAGGAACTTTAAAAATGCCATTTAACTGTAGCTGTGTTCGATCTAATGATTGAAAAACTTTTTTTCTAAATTGTTATTCAGTTTAGCATATAACATGTTTCCAAATATGTCCATTTATTAAATTTAAAAATTCGTTAAACTTATAACTCATAAATAATTGTTTTAAAGCAAATAAAAGCTAGTTTCCGCACAATACTTCATCAAAATTTTGTACTCATTCGGTGTTATAATAAAAATAATTTCTTCCTGTTTAATGTACTAGTTGTTTTGATATATTACCTCCATGTGAATCAAAAACATACTTAAAATTTTTTGATTTACAACAAGAAATTCAATGAGTACCAACAGGATCAAAAGTATCTAAATTTACTATTCCACGTTTTTTGGCTCATTAGGTAATTCATCAATCATAAAAACGTCACTAAAGTATTTAATTATTAAATGTTTAACTATTGCTTCTATATAAAAATTATAAAGGATTATTAAATTTCTTGATTATTTCACTGAAATTTGTTTTTGCATACACTTCCTTTCTTTTCCATTACTACATTATGTCTTTTTTGTTCTTCTGTAGATCCTCTCGCTAGTCATCCAATAGTATTTTAATGTGGTAAAGCCGCCAATAGTAATGGAAAAAATCCATGTTCCTGTTTCATTTCTTTCTTTTTCATAAGATGCTCAACTTTTTTTTTCACAACAGAATGGCTAATGTTATGGGTAAATTTCCGTCAGTTTTCTCATCTCTCTTTCTTTTTTGAGCATCAATTAAAAATTGATCAACGCTTTGTAGGTGATCATTATTTTCCTTAATTTAAATTTGTTGTGCTTTATTTTTGCCATTAGTAGCAAAGTACAGTCAGTTCTAAAATTATTCATAATATAGATTAAAACTTAACAAACAATTTTTTTGTCAACCCGATTTCAATTCCCAATCCTAATTTTGTTGTCCATACATTTTCCTCTAACTGCAGTTACAGCTAATTTTTCTCCTAACAGCATCAGAAGCATGTGTCATTACTTTGCATCTACATCTACATCTACATCTACATCCATACTCCGCAAGCCACCTGACTGTGTGTGGCGGAGAGTACCCTGAGTACCTCTATCGGTTCTCCCTTCTATTCCAGTCTCGTATTGTTCGTGGAAAGAAGGATTGTCTTTATGCTTCTGTGTGGGCTCTGATTTTATCCTCATGGTCTCTTCGCGAGATATACATAGGAGGGAGGAATATACTGCTTGACTCCTCGGTGAAGGTATGTTCTCGAAACTTTAACATAAGCCTGTACTGAGCTACTGAGAGTCTCTCCAGCAGAGTCTTCGACTGGAGTTTATCTATCATCTCCGTAACACTTTCGCGATTACTAAATGATCCTGTAACAAAGCACACTGCTCTCTGTTGGATCTTCTCCATCTCTTCTATCAACCCTATCTGGTACAGATCCCACACTGCTGAGCAGTATTCAAGCAGTGGGCGAACAAGTGTACTGTAACATACTTCCTTTGTTTTCGGATTGCATTTCCTTAGGATTCTTCCAATGAATCTCAGTCTGGCATCTGCTTTACCGACGATCAATTTTATATGATCATTCCATTTTAAATCACTCCTAATGTGTACTCCCAGATAATTTACGGAATTAACTGCTTCCACTTGCTGACCTGCTATTTTGTAGCTAAATGATAAGGGATGTATCTTTCTATGTATTCGCAGCACAATACACTTGTCTACATTGAGGTTCAATTGCCATTCCCTGCACCATGCTTCAATTCGCTGCAGTTCCTCCTGCATTTCTAGTTGACACCCTTTATCTGTTTTGTGTCCTTTTTCTAAATCTTGATTATTTCCATTCACAGTATAGCGTTTTTTACATTTTTCATCTAACTTACTTATTCCTGGATCACCTCATGGTAGTCTTTCTTCTAGCTTGATAAATGGCCTGCTGTAATTATATACTGATAGATGCATCTCTGGCACTGGTAAATTATTGAAAGCCCAATTTACTAATCCTTTACAATGTTTTTCATTTTTCCAAAACAGTGAGAAACGTCATTAAAAAATCTAACCAAATATGGAATTCTTTTGGGATTATTAATAATAAAATCACTAAATGTGATTGTTAACATTTGTGTTATTCCTACTTTTTCGTTATGATGATTTTTATTTGCAGCTAATTCTTCTCCATGGATTACTGCTAATCTGTCAATTAATTGATAAACATCGTTCATCCAAATATATTCAACTGGTTTTTCTGAATATTTTTTTAGTAAACGTTCAACAACTTTTTCACGTGAATCATTAAGATTCCTTTCTGAAAAACTCGAAAATTAGTTTTCAACAATTGTTTTTATCAAATTATTTGAATTATTTTCATTACTTACAGCATTTGAGTCGAATAAAACTATAGCATGATTTTGTATATCAATAGAATTTAATTCTGTACCTAAATCATCCATAGTTATTTGTTTTTCAGTTAAAAGATTAATTAATCAGTCTGTGTTTTAATATTATTTTCCACCAATTTTAAATTTTATAGCCACTGAATTCTACTAGTAATTTACAAACACATTTAAATGCCACAAAACACGTTAATCAACAAGTGGTATCTTCAGTATTATTGATAAATTCTAATATCCTTTCACTTATATTTTTTTTATATTTTTCTCTTTTAATTTTGTATTTTCTTTTCATAATTCTCTAACAAATTAATTATTTCTGACTAACTTATTTTATAAGCTCTTTAATCACTATCGTATTTTTTAATTGTTGGAATATCATTAAATTGTTCTTTATAATGTTGATTATAAAGTTCCAGTTTTTTTCAACTTTCCTATTTTCTTCAACCACTTTAAAAATTTATCACTCAATCCTTTGACTGGTTAACTTGGTCAGTTGCATCGATAACTGGTTGATCTTCTTTTTTCTTGGCTGATTCTTCCATTTGTAAACACTTCTTTTAATTGTTCCTTTACTCTTCTATTACGTTTGGTTTTTTTAACAACTTCTGGATCATATTTTACAAACCTTTATTTATGATAAAAATACATTAATAATTTTTATTTTACATTGAACATTTATGTTCAATGATTAAATAGTTCTATATCTTTTCTCTATGTTTACCATCATTAATGTTACTGATCATATCTATCATAAAAAGTTATCTTTATTCCAACATGTGCTACATATTTCTCTAAATTCACGAAACTTTAAATCTGCACCAACAATATCAAGATAAATATAAATATATTTGTATTATCTTTTTAAAAATATTAAAAAATTGTCTCTAACTAATTGCTTTGGTTTTTTAAATAAATTTGACTTTAATGAAAACAATCTGTTCCTTTACATCTACCTCTAGTAAAATATTCTCTAATTGCCAGTATACACCCTTTGCATACACCCATTTATTCTAACTGACATCTTAGTGGTGGACATTCAGTTATAAAAGCCCAAACAGTGTTTACATAACAGCTGGTGTATGATATGTTGTTTCACAGGTGGCTCTCCCTCTCTCTTTTCATAATGCCACTGTGCAACTCAATGTCTCCTCTGTATGGTGCATAGAAATTAGTCATTTTCGTAACATAATTGGTTCTTTGGGGATATCACCAAAGCCATACTTAAGCTGCACTGAAAGTGCTGCACCTTGTTCTGTGTTCTTTACTACAGATAAAGTTAGCAAATTTACTACTGAATTATCTTCACATTCACATAAAGGAGTAATTTTGTCCTTCTTTTCAATAAAAATATTGATTTTTCATTAATTTTTATGTTAAATTTTTTCGCTTCTTTTTATAAATTTGATGGTTTGGTTGATCTTAGTTTTTATAATGAAATTGCAAATTTTCTCCAGTTTAGCTATCCTGGAGGTAGAATATATTTATCAATCAGTAATGTAGTTTTTCCACAACCACTTGGTCCTAAGATGACACATCAAATATAATTTGGGAAAAGTTTACCATGCATTTTTGATTTGTTTTCTGGAATTCTTATTTTTGGTTCCACCTCAGCCATTTATTTACATAATTTTTATTAATATAATTGAGTAGATTATTTCAATTCAGTGATAAATCATGTGTTCTGAAAAAGTGATTATCTGTTCCAATAAGAGAAACTTATAAAAGCTTTTCACTTTTTTTAACTTTTTTAACTCCAACTATTACAACGAAAAATAACAGTTTTCTGTGAAACACACATAACAAATTTATTGATAAATAATAAATTGTATACTAACAGAATGGATAGGAAATCCTGTTGATTAATATAATTTGAAAATTGTTGGATGGGAACACGGCCAATACGAGGAGCTGCAAATCAAAAAGATGGATATAATTTTAAAAATTTATAAAAATTTATTCAATAGAAAAAACCTAATAGAAGCATTATAGAACATAAAATTTTAAATAGAGTTGTTATTGAAATTGGTGTTAAATTATTTGTGGATAAAGAAGATAGTACTGGGCAATTTGTAGGATTTAATAATTAAATAATTGAAGCTAACGAAAAATATGGTGCAAAAATGTTCATAAAATTATTCCATTTGAATTAATAAGTATAAATTTTAATGTAACTGATTATATGTTTGTTAAACATAATGATCATTTTCACTGAGAATCTAATAATATTGCTTCATTTAATCTTAATACTGAATTTTTTGGTGCAATAATTTATGAAGTACATCATACAATAAATATTACAATTTTTGATACTATTCAGAATCTGGAAACAACTATAACTGATGAAAATTATAATTTGATTGACTTCAGTGGTGCTTATGTAAGAGTTGCTTTAGAATCGAATTAATACATTTTTTCTCTTAAAAATCACAAACAATATCGATTTTGCTCATTTCCCATTTATAAGAAAATAAAAAACAATTTAAATGTCACTAAAAAAGGAACAGAAATGCATCATAATTTCACACAACCTTATATGACCTTTGATGTTATTCACACAGATGGAACAGATTTTTCAGCATAGGATGGAAAATCGAATATTAATCTAATTGACAACTGTGTATTAAAATTGATGTTTTTACAATGAAAAACGAAAAATATTTTATTTAGAATAGAACATCCATTTATTTCTTCACCAATTCTTATTCTGTTAAGTGTATCCCTCTCAAAGGCATTAAATATGGAAGAACATAATCTTAAGAATGGTAAAATTAAAACCAATCTTTATCCATTAGAGTTATTTGGTGAATTTTTTAAACATTATAAAGAAATTATGTGGGAGTGTTTTTTAATTGTAATTTTTACTTGGAGGTCGAGAGAAGATCAAGAAGATTTTATTTTTCATTGGACTACTGGTAATGCTTCGAAAAGAAGGTAAAATTGTTGTAAAAAGTATGGATATTTGTGTTCCTATTGTTAAATATAAACCAGAGTATTCGCTTGAACTAGAAGAATAAAGAAAAATCATAAAATTCCAATGTCTTTCTTTGAACTACAAACAACTGAAGTTTCTGGATTACATGGAAGAAGAAATTATGAACCAGATATTACTAATTATTACAATTCTGCAGAATTTGATATGACTCACTTAATTTTTCCTGAAGAATTATGGAATCTTTATCCACCAAATAACTTTTTAAAAGCTTACAGTGTTTCAGAGAATTTAAAAGAATAACACAGTTAAAAAACGATGGACAGACCCTCAGCGACAGAGCATATCGTGTTCCTGCTGCTAATAAGGCGAGTACACCGTTCGTTTGTTATATTTTTTACGACCTTCAAATAAAAGAGAGTTATCTGTATAGTTAGTAGTTTATTTTTGTAATTTCTTGCTTGTTCAAGTGCTTACTAGGCACAGCCTTTTATTTTAATTGCAGTGTAGCGTAGAGTACTGCCATTGTTATTGACCTTCACGTCGTATTTGCTTTTGTTTGTTTTGATTGGTGTAGCTCAGTGTTGGTTAGAGTGAGAGAGCACTTTGAATTCCTGCAGTTCGTTAGTTACTTATTTTTACGGGCTTCAATCAGGAGCGCCTTCAGTAATAGATAGGAACTGCGAATGGTTTGTACAGATGCGAGCTGAGTTGGTGACTCTTTTCTCACAGCTCCAGGCTGCATTGGCTGCTGCCAGGTTAGCATTGCATCAATCGAAAAGCTCAGAAGCTTAACAGCTGCTGTGTCACCCAGTGCTCCAGTATCACCAAGGCTGCATACCATCATCAGTGTTTTATCTTTATTAATTTTCACCTTGTTCATGATAAACCAAGCCTTGGTGTCATTGAATAGGACTTCTGCTCTTTCAACAGCTTGAAATACATTCTTCTCTTTCGAGAACAAAGCTGTGTCATGTGAGAACTGCAAGGTGTGTCCATTGGAGCCTGTGGCCCTATTATGGATCCCTGTATTCACACTATGTTTTAACTTCATTTCATCTGATTCTGCTATTTGCAAAAATACAATCTGTCACCTGTTATTTAGGCAGAATTCAAGAGTTTGTAGATCAGCTCTCCCAAAACCATATGACTTTAGCTTGCTGAGTGGAGCCTTATGTGGGATACAACCAAACACCTTACTAAGGTCACAGTTGGCTTTATAGCTCTGGCGGCTCAAATGATACATACAGAAACGAAACATCCACAGCTTGCTCAGAATTAAGGAAATGACTGGTTCATATGTTGCACACATATGTTCTCTTTGTGACCATTCCCCACCGCTACAATTTGCATATTGGTTTTGTGTAAACAAGGAGACCAGAGCTGCCAATGACCTCCTTTATGATATATGCAAGCAATTCCAAAGCATTGATGTTGATGTTAGTGACATTAGGTGCAGGATTCACACATCACATGGCCTTCACTTGAACAGTCTATGGAAGGAAACTGTTACCCAGAAATTACTGGGCAAAATCAAGAGCCACCTGCAAATATCTGCAACACAAACAGCAGTATCAGTAAAATCACCAAAGCCAGTTGCAGCAAATACAACACGAATGACAGCAGCAACAGTACCACTTTCACCACCACTGGCAACATCAACAAAAACAATGACAACAACAGAAGAAACAGCAATAGCAACTAAACCTACATCAGCAGCAGAAGAACCATCAGTAGCTGAGGGAAAACCAACATCAGTTACAGCAGCAGCCCCACCTCCACCAGAAACAGAAATAACAACTAAACCTACATCAACAGCAGAAGAACCATCAGTAGCTGAGGAAAAACCAACATCATTCACAGCAGCAGCCCCACCTCCAACAGAACCAGTGTCAGTAAAAAACAGGAAACACAGCCACTCTACGAGAAAGCATGTCACCAACAGCAGCGGCCACTGAATTTCCAACAACAATAGCAGCTGATCAACACTGCCTGAGGAGGAGCCAAAGGCTAGGTACAGCTGCTTCACTTAGTGATGAATTTTTATGGCACCAAATGAAGAAAAGCAAGAGATGTGACAAATCAGCCTGAAAAATTGCAGGTAAGTGTCAAAAATCAGCAACAAAGCAGCACTTCACCAGGTATTGACAAAATAGCAAATACCTGCAAAACAATCATCATGGAGCTAAAATCTGAGGAGAAGCAGGTCACCACTAGGTGACAAAAACATATATTTTAAAAATTTGGAAGGAGTGCTAAACATTTTGTATAGCAATGAAGTGGCCTTATTACTACGTGGGGATTTTAAAATCAACCTATATTAATTGAAAATGAAGAAAAAAGACAGCTTTTGAGTATCTTAAGCATTTTTCACATGAAGCCACTCTTCACAGACCCCACTAGAATAACAGAGTCATCTTTGTCCCTATTAGGGGGGATATCTTTACAAATATCGAAAATGATGTTACTGAGGCACAAAACGTAAACTTAGGTATTTCAGACCACAACACACTAGTAATATGTATAAATTCTTCTGTACCTGAGATGGTTAAATACAAGTGGGAATATAAAAGATGCTTCCACCCAGAAAAGGCTAGCGAAAGAAACCTGGGAAGATGTGTACTCAAAATCATCAACTGATGAATAATTCAATGCATTTTATAATGCTTTCATGTCCATATTTGAGATGTGTTTTCCAAAAAAACTGACAAGAATTGTCATGCCAAGAAACAGCAGGCAGTGGATAACACCTGCTATCAGAGTATCCATTCAAAAGCTAAAACTTCTCAATCAACTGAGAAAAGACAACCAATATGAACACCTTGCAGAATGTGTTAAGACGTATGTGGCGACAGTGAACCGACAGTAACTTCACCAGTGAAGCGCAGAGTAAACAGTCTTTGGAGTCTCAAGCTTCTTTTTGGCAGTCCCGTCTGCAACTTCACTAGTGATACACGTGTCGTGAAAATGTGCATTGTTTTTCTTGCGTTTCTGTAAATATACGACCCTTAATAAAAGTATCTTATTGTAATAAGTTGGAGTTTTTGGTGCGTTGTCCGTCACTATAGCCATAAAACCCACATTGGTGACCCCGAGTCGCGAAAATACGTTGCAGTTGCTTGCTGTGTATGACCAGTTTCGCGCCAATAGACAATGTCGCAGCCTCCAGTTTTTCTGGCAGTGCACGATGCCGTGACCGCAGAATGGACATTCGACTGTGAAGCGCAACGCTTCACCCCGTGTGCCACTAATACACTGGGAATGTTCATATCTCCCATGTTTGCTTCACCTGGCTGGACAACTCTAACCTCTGCCAGCATACCACACCGGGCGCTGTACACATCGTCGCGGACACCTTCTACGGCATTCTACGCTCGACAGAATGCTCCTCCAGCACAGGACCTCAGAAACCCCGAGTTTCTACCGCACAACATGGACCACGCAGCTGTCCAGTTTCTAGGTCCACAGGCACGGCCGCTGTTTAACGTGTCCCCCTTCGCGCCGGTCGAAGGGACACTCGCGCCAACTGCACAGGACCATTTACACGCTACCTGTCCTGCCACCCCGCGCACATCTCGGGCGACGCACCTGCCGTGGATCCGCCCCGTCACGGGAGTGTCTCCCGACAGTACGCACTTGGCTGTTTTGACGTTTGGCTGCCGGAAGTCACGTGACTGTCCCTTCAGTAAACACTTTGCTGCGAGGACGGTTTTCATGCAGTGCAGTTGCATCAGTATAGAGATCACTGAGTTGCACACGTGAATACTGAAGGAATTATTTAAGCACGAAGTAATTTCCATCTTATGATTTAGTCCTTCATGCTCAATAAACAGAATAGTGTAAAATTTCCGCAGTAGGCCCATACTGAAATTTACGTAATTGATATATGTGCGTACAGATTCGCCGAAATATTCTGCCGATTAGTGTCAGGATTTTTTTCCCTTTCTTTCTGTGGATCTTAGTTGTTATAACGAAATGTGCGTAAAATATGGAAAATAAATGTGGTTAAAAGGTTAACACAAGGCTATACTGCTCATAAGTCTGTTACCTCGGTTTATTTCGCATTCACATGTAGGGGGACCAAACCGGGGAATATGAAGTATTTTTAATATTTTGGACGACGAAAAGCGGCTTTTAAGTAGCCATAGTACAGTTCCAGCCCTGTTGAAAACCTGCATAAGGAATGCTGTATGGTGAAAAAGATCATGGCTAGACCTGAACAGAGTCATAATTTGTACAACTCTAGAAAACGTCTTTAGCTTCCAGCAAAAAAAAAAAAAAAAAAAAAAAAAAAAAAAAGAGGTGAAAATCTTGAAAGTGTTTACCCTGATCTTAGATATAATGTAATGGATAATCCTACATGGCCCAAAAATATTGTGATGTATCGTTTTTTTTATTCCATTACTCCCATAATGCCTGTATCTTAGAACTAAACTTAATGTGTTATCACTTTTTATAGAAGTGAAGCCAATTTTACTGTGTATGTAAACATTGGTTATCAGCACAAGAAGCAGGGTAGTATAACTGAATTGAATGCCTAAATTCAATAAGTGCATGGTGCAGAACACCTGCTTCCTTCGGTGATGTATCAAAATATACGAACAGAAAATCTAGTGTCAAAGAAATTGATTTAAAAAGCTACTGTGTGGACCTAGATTTTGAGTTTGCTGCTTCAGACTTATTAAATCTTATTATAATAATTGTTGTCTAGTATACCATTCTCCAGATGGCAACTTTGAAAATTTTCTCATCTAAATAGAATCTTGGCTGTGCTATTTTATGCACTTGAAATCAGAAATTGCACTGGGTGTTCATTTCAATGTACACTTTTGCAAGGAGAGTTCTAAGGAGGAAAATTTATGAATCTATTAACAATGTATGGACTATTTGTAGCATGTCATTTACCAACCAGAGGTGATGCCTGCCTTGACACTGTTATCGCAAATCTAAATACATGGGACTATGAGATGACTTTAGTTGACCCAATGACATCTGCCAACAGAGCACTAGTCATGGGACTTTATACAAAGAGAACTAATAATCAACCAGCTGTTTCCTAGCATTCTAATTATGTATTCACAAAAAGGATCATTAACAAGGAAACATTAAACTCATTTCAAACAGCGCTAACTGCAGTAGACTCACAGGTGGGATTACAAGAAATGGCTGTAATTAATGCATTTAAAGAGTTATTTCTGACCATCAAAACCAAATTTGATTATAGCTATCCACAGAAGACCAAAAAATGTCGCAACACAGGCAAACTCTGTGTGTGGTAAAGCATTTTGTCATAACAGACATGACATTTAAGCACTTTTGAGAATTTCAACCAGTTTTCTTTTACATAGAAACTAAGACTTGCTGTAGCATGACCATAAATCCTTGATTTTTGTGCTCAAACACAGTAGTAAAATCATGACAAATTCCATTACTTTCTTTGTTGTCTTTTGTTAACTCAAATCCTTTACCAAACACTGATACAGACCAATTATAATGTTTCATTGTGCAATTCAGTTTTATTTAGACAATTAGATATCACTGAATTATAGAATACAGTTTGAATGAGCCAAGATGGTGGGACAGCATTATTTTAGTATACCATGATTAACAAAACTCAAAAAATGCACAAGTAAATTTAAATTTTTATTCACCTTCAACTATATGGAATCTCTCTCACACAAACACACACACGCACACACACACAAATTGACATAATGTACAAGACCACCTTTATGTGCATTAACAATATTAGGAAAAGGATAGTTTGCTATTCGCTGTAAAGGTGACATGTTGAGTTGCAAACAGGCACAATGTAAAGACTGTTACACATTTAGCTTTTGGCCAAAGACTTTTTCAGAAAAGAAAACACAAAAAGATTTACACACACAAGCACACTACCTGCACACATCTCCACTATCTGCAGTGGGAGATATTGGTCATGTGTGCTTGCTAGTGTTAATCTGTTTGTGTTTTGTTTTCTGGAGAAGGCTTTGGCCAAAAACTAAATGTGTAACATTCTTTACATTGTGCCTGTCTGCAACTCAACATGTCACCTTTACAGTGAGTGGCAAACTATTTTTTTCCTAATATTGTTGATATTCCAACCTGGAGTTTACTTTTTTTTAAACACTTAATCACCCCTCACAAAATCCTTCTCTGCTTTGTGGAAAAAAATCTAGCCTGAGATTCAATCTTGGCATTCACATTTACTGTGTTTTCTTCTGAGAAAGAAAAATCTTTATTAAGATTACCAATGATCTTCTTCAGATCCTTCAATACTTTGGCCTTAGTCTCCTGTCCACACTGTGTTCCTTTGCTGAGTGCAACTACAGTTTCACAGTGAGACATCACATCCTGTTCAAATGTGTCAGCAGATTTTTCTGAATTGCCAGAAAGCAATGCTGACACATATTCATTGTCTGCACTAGAGGGCAAGGAACACTGTTCACTCTCCTGGACAGCACCAGACGATTTGGCACATGCATGTATATGCTTACATATGTTAAAATTTAAAATGTTGTCTAAACAGCTGAATTTATACGAATGTACACATATGTTGCAGGTGTTGCACTTAAGTGAACATTTTCTTTCGCATATCAGTTCTGAATTTTTTACAACAACATACACTTCACAACCAGTGGAAGAAAGCACTTCCCACAACCCTTCACCCCTGCATAAAATCATCCCATTTGTTATAGCTGAGCTATCGTTGTGGCTTGCTTTCACTCTTGACGCCCTAGAGCACTGCTTACGTTTTGAGAGCTTCACTAAGCCCTCATATACTTTGTCTCTCACTAAACATAACAAAGCATTTAATGACTTATCCAGCCTTCTGCACTTTTTCCCTTCTAGATAACTGTATTTAATAACTTTATGTAGGGACTCCAAGTAATTGTTTGTATTAATGCCCAATCGGTGCCTAAAACAATACGCCCACTTTTCCACTCGCTGGCAGTACATCTTAAGAAAGTACCTGCCAAATTCTGCAGTATCCGGATCATTCAATAAGTCTTCCACCACTTTCTCCAGACTACAACTAAAAACATCTATATCCAGTTCAGTCTGAAGTCGCTTTAGTGAACTAAACACTGCTCATTTTTTCTCACTACCCCCAGAAATTCTCCTTAAATTCTGAGACCAGTTCCGTTGTATATGCCAAGAACACAGCAACTGGTTTGGCACAGGTCCCATTACTGCTGACCATGCATTAATGCTGGTGCATCGTCAGACATAAATACATTGGTCTTTACAGTGCCCACCCTTTCTCCCACACATTTGAAATAAAAAGACAGTAAGCACATGTCTCCCCTATTTGAAAAACAAAATGCAACTGGCATTCCAGCACCATATCTATCAACAACGACAATAGTAAAAAGTTGAAAATCGTATGCAGTCATGCCATGAGTGCCATCCACACATATTTTATCTTCTCCATACTTTAGAAGTTGTTCGGCCTGAAAGTCTGTCATTATAATAAGAATGAAGTCTTCATCTTGAAAATTAGGATCCACTTGTTTTTGCTGCTTGAAATACAGTACTGGGTTGTCACTTTGTCTCTTCATTTCTTCAACCCACAATCTCACACTCACTGCATCATTTTCATGCTTCTTCGTTGCATAACCAATATCAAAATCCCTTTTTATATTATGCAAATCTTTTTTCTCAAGGAGATGGATTCTCTCCACACTTGCAGCGATTGGTGCACTTCGGACATCTTGTAAGACTCGTCCAACAGGTACACCCTGTGACAGCCATCCTGAAAAAAGAAAATAAAAATGAAGCACATTGATAGACCCTACGTCTGTTCACACAAATAAATTTGATAATTTCATGTACGTAAGTGTAACATAATCCATTTTACCTGCCAACTCTGCCCTCTCGTTCCCATGCAGAAATGTTCTTCCAACATCTTGGGTGTGTCCCATATGTTTTGGAAAAAATTTTAAGCAGCATTTGTCCTCTGTTATTGTCACTTGCATGTTGGATGGACAAGTACTGCCTATTTTATTCGTGCCCATACTTTTGACACACCTGGCACCTGTTCCTTTAGAATTGAAATTGAAAGAGCGATGGCAGTGGTAATATCGAACACGTTTTTCTAGTCGCTCCTGCTCCGAACAATTCATTACATAACGAACATGGTTTACTTTTTCGTAAGAAATTTTCCACTCTTCAAATTCTGAAAAAATGTTAAGACAGTATTTTTAAGTCATGTACTTGGGATCAACAAAATTTACTAAAACGTGACTAACACAATAAATATAAAAAACAAACCTGCAAGACAACCAAATTCTATCTCCTGGCACTCAAAACTAACGTCAAGGTTCTCTTGAATATGTGTTCTCAGTGTGTCATAGGTGAGAAACGAGAGAGAGCACTGTGGGCAAATAATGCGGCATTTCCGACTGTTTTCCTCCGACTTCATGCCATGCACTGTTATTTGATGACGTTTTAATGAACTGCATCTCATAAATGCAATTCCGCACTGGGGACACAATTCACTGCCTTTTCCTTTTTTAGACACATGGATATCAAGTTCATGAACTTTCCTCATATGGGCGTAGAGGTTCTTTCGCATTTTAAACTCTGAACTGCATTCCTCACACTTATAGAGCGTTTCTTGGGAATCACTCATGTTTGCTAAAACAAACTAAACAATAACAAGAAACAATAACAAAACGTAACAGCAGCAACGAAATAACAAGAAGCAGCAACAAACAACGAAAGCAGTTAAATGGAGCACAAGGCAAACATCAACATGAATGGCGTCTTCGAACAGGATGCCTCGTCACGGAAACCAACTTCCGGTCAGTAAACGTCAAAACAGCCAAGTGCGTACTGTCGGGAGACACTCCCGCCCCGTCACTTGGCGCTCAGACGCGATCTTGTACCTCTGCTCGAGATTTCGGCTGCACCGGCAGTTGATCCGCTCGCTCCTGCCACGCCGTGCTCGTCGTGTGGCCATACAGATTCCGTTCCTACAAGGACTGGATACCATATCTCGCCTACGCAGCTAACGGACGTTCAACGCAACACATCGCCTGCCACTGAGGCACATTTCGCACCAGTTAACACCATGCAGAATCCCCGTGCGGTTCGTGCCTCTCCTACAGCCCCGCAAGCACTGGCCCCCGGCCGTTTTCCGAAGCTGCCGCCGTTACAACCAGACAACCCAGTGACATGGTTTACCTTGGTGGACAACATGTTGGACATACACGGTATTGCGGACGACTGCACTCGTTTCGTGTGTTTAGTGAACCACCTGCATGACCACCCCAATCTCATCAGTGACTTATTGCTGAACCCACCTAAGAGCAACAAATATGTCCCTGCTCGCGCATTACTTGTCGAACGCCTCTCTTGTCACCAGCTGATACTATTCACAACATAATTTACGACAAGACTTTAGGCGACAGAACACCATCACAGCTGTGATGCAGTTACATTTGCTTCCACATATCGCAGCGTCACTCGAGGATAAACTATGGCTGGCGGACCAGGCATACGCCACTATTCGACACAGCCACCTTCCCCCGTGCAGCACAGTGCCTAACACCGCCGAGGTTGGTAATCCTGTGGGTATACTTCCACCATCGGGCAGTAGAGGCCGGGCACGTGCGTATTGCGGACAGCACACGGAACAGCAGCCATCTAGCGGCCAAGACTGGGAACTGCCAGCGGGTCGGCAACAGCCCCTCCCCACCCCAACCGGGCTAGCGCCTGCCCGCCCTACCTTCCTCCCGCATGACGTTTCAGCTGCCGGGACGAGTACAGCTGACTCACGCATATGCTGGTTTCACACCACTTTCAGGGATGCCACTCGCAACTGCCGTCCGCCCTGCAAGTTCCCAAATGCCGCACGCGGGCTGCATTAGGCGCCACGGCCCGTGGATACATGCAGGGGTGTCAACAGACATTGCATTCTGTCAGATCCCCCACCTCACGAGGACGTCTGTACACCTTGGATGTAGGTTCACGCCGGTATTTTCTCGGCGATACCGGAGAAGACGTTGGTGTCATACCTCCCATATTTCCTGTAAAGGACACGACACCAACCAAACTGTCCCTTTGAGCAGCAAATAAGTCGACACTTCGTGTCGATGGTTTGGCCTAATTACCTATTGAACTCAGACACTTGGTAAACAGTTCACTTGGTCCTTCTACATGGCTGAGGTCGAAAATCCAGTATTAGGCATTGACTTCCTCTTCCACTTCGAACTGTCTCCAGCTCTTCAGTCAGCCACATTATTGCACCACGCCTCATCCATGCACATTGCATGATCAGTCACCTCTTCAGCCCCACCTCCCCCTCAGCAGCCCGACGACCTGGACACAGCTCCAATCATGTGCTCGTCATTGGCGGTCAGCCTCACAACTTCCACTGCCCATCTACAGCCCGAACACCCTGCAGTCGACGATCTCCGTGCTCACAACTCCGAACGGAACCATGCCAGATCATCGGCTACGCAAGTCCTCACCGAATGCCTCATACAACGCCTGTCAACGCCGCCACCATCTGACACCAGAGATGCACCTCGTGGAACTTTGTCACCACCGAAACAGACAGCTTCCCCGGCACATCAGGTTAGTGACTCTTGTTTGCTACCGATTCCCGTTCACGACGGCCCCCGAATGAGTTCGCCAGCCAAGCTGAACGCTATCACAAATGGCACGACACACAAAATTGTCACGACAGATGGGCCTCCAGTGCGCCATAAAGCACGCCGACAGTCACCACATAAACTACGCCTTGCTAAAGCCGCAGTGGAGGAACTTCTACAGGCAGGTATTGTTTGCCCATTGGACAGTAACTGGTCCTCCCCCATACATTTAGCCCCCAAAAAGGACAACACTGTGCTCCTCTGCGGCGACTATCGTCGCCTCAACGCGCGGGTGGTATTAGACAATTACCCGATACCTCACATACAAGACTTTGCGCAAGTACTTAGCGGAGCACGCATCTTCAGTGTGTTGGACTGCCGCAAGGCATATTTACAGATACCAATGGAACAGAGTGACATACCAAAGACAGCAGTGATCACTGTGGTGTCACCGCCAGACACCACACTTGCTAGGTGGTAGCCTTTAAATCGGCCGCGGTCCATTAGTATACGCTGGATCCGCGTGTTGCCACTGTCAGTGATAGCAGACCGAGCGCCACCACACGGCAGGTCTAGAGAGTCGTCCTGGCACTCGCCCCAGTTATACAGCCGACGTTCATAGCAATGGTTCACTGACAAATAAGCTCTCATTTGCCGAGACGATAGTTAGCATAGCCTTCAGCTACATTTGCTACGACCTAGCAAGGCGCCGTATTCAATTGATATTTATTATGTGAAGCATGTATCATCAAGAGAGATGTTCTACAATTGCGGATTAAAGTTAAGTATTCTACCAGTTACCTCCTGTTTTGCTAGTCTTATTTCTCTGACCTGTTCCAGACCTAACGCCAGTCAGCGTGTAATTAAACACGTGCATTTCGTCCTCCTCTAGAAAAACAGTGTTGGCGCTTCTGCCAACACTACAAAATTGGCGACTCAGATACAAACGGTCTCCTTTATATATAAGTAATTTACTTGTATCATGGCTTCGCCACAATCTCCAGATGTACTGTCCGAATTTTATCACTTGCAGAATCAGCAGACGCAGGCCTTATTGGATGCCCTTGGACAGCTCGGCCAGGGTCAACGTGCACTGCAAAACGATGCGGCAGCCGCCGCTCCACCGCTACCGCAGCCACAACATGCAGTCGCACCACCTTTTCGTCATTTCGATGCGGCACTGGAAAGCTGGACGGAGTGGTCACGCCAATTTGGATTCCATCTCGCCGCCTACAGAATTCAAGGTAACGAGCGGCAGCCTCACTTATTGGCGTGTGTAGGAGTCCAGACGTACCGTGTGATAGTGAAATTGTTTCCCCGACGTGACGTAGCAACTCTGTCCTACGAAGAAATTTTGTCTGCATTAGATGCATATTTCAAGGAATCTGTCAATGTAGTTGCAAAAAGGTATACTTTCTTTCGTACCAAACGTACGGCCGGTCAGACTAATAGGGAGTGGGTTGCAACTTTGCAAGGCCTTACTAGGGATTGTGCTTTTGAGTGTGAATGTGGACTCCCTTATTCAGATACTATGGTGTGTGTTGCAATTGCACAGAACGTTGCTGATGTTCGTACACGGGAGCAAATTTTGAAACTAGTCAATCCCTCCCTTCAACAAGTGATGGACGTATTGGATAGGCAAGACACACTTGACTTTGCTCAGGAATCATTTGAAACTTTGCCAGCTGTGTGTCACGTTAACCGGCCCGCCGGGCGAGCTGCACGGAACAGTAAACAGCCCTCGCGCTCGTCCGCGCAGCTGCCGCCAAGCTCTCAACCACGTGTCCCGTGGCAGCAAGCAAATGCAGTGCTGAAATCATGCCCGCGGTGTGCAACCAGACATTCGTGTGAGAATTGCCCGTCACGCCAAGCTATTTGCTTTTTCTGTAATAAAAAAGGACATGTTCAGAGTGTTTGCCAGAAAAAGCTCAGATCGGACACTTACAACCATTCCAGGCCCTTTGCTTCACGCTGGAATAGGAATCGAACCAAGAATACTCAGGCTCGTGAACCTTCACCCATGGACATTCATGTAGTTAATTCTGCTCCGCCCAGTGCCACTCTCTCTAAAAGTGACTGTGTGCGTCCCACAAAAAGTGTGCGTCGACGTCGCCGGAAATCACATCAATTAGCAAGTGATTCTGTACCAGTGTCTGTTCAAATTGCACGAGACAGTCGCTCTTGTCGTCAGCAGGACAACAAACTTTTTGTGGACTTGGACATAAATGGCAACATGATACCATTCCAGCTCGATACCGGAGCTGCAGTTTCATTGATCAATAAAGACACGTACATACAACTGGGCACACCTCCGCTGCGTGCCGCAAATGTTAAGTTACATAGCTATTCCGGTCAGCATATCCCTGTGTTAGGACAGTGCAGCCTTCTTGCAATATACAAGGGACAAACAAAACTTGTGTCATTTTACGTCCTTCGTTCTCCTTCTGCAGTGAACTCGTTTGGTTTAGATTTATTTCAGTTGTTTAACTTGTCTATAGTCAATCAGGTCCTATCAGTGAACCAGACTGTGCCTTCCGCCAGTGTTTCTAGTCTATGTGAAGAATTTGCAGACATTTTTGCACTGGGCCTAGGTTGCGCTACGAACTATACAGCACATTTGGAACTGAAAGTAAACGCGCAACCGAAATTTTTGAGAGCGCGCAATGTTCCCCACGCATTGCGTGATGAGGTCGCAAGAACGTTACACGAATTGGAATCACAAGGTGTGATTGAATGTGTGCAGGCTTCTCTCTGGGCATCACCCTTAGTAATTTTGCCAAAACCTTCCGGAAAATTGAGACTTTGTGTGGACTTCAAGGCAACAGTGAATCCACAATTAGTGATTGCAACTTATCCTTTACCCCGCCCGGAAGATCTTTTTGACAAACTGTGCCCGGGTAAATATTTTTCGAAGTTGGACCTAGCAGATGCGTACTTGCAAATACCAGTGGACGAAGAATCCCAGCGAGTTTTGGTGGTTAACACGCATCTTGGTTTGTATCGATTCAAAAGACTACCATTCGGTTGTGCATCCGCCCCTGCATTGTTTTAGCAATATCTGCAAACTGTTTGTGCCTCGGTCCCTACTGCAGCAAACTATCTGGACGATATTGTGATCTCTGGAAAGACGGAAGAAGAACATTTAGCCAATCTCAGAACATTATTTCAGGTCTTGCGACCAAATGGTCTTCGCTTGCGGAAGGACAAATGTGTGTTTTTTGCTCGTGATTTACCATATCTGGGACATGTAATCAATGCCCAAGACATACATCCTAGTCCAGAGCACCTCCGTGCCATAGAAGACTTGCCTTCGCCGCAGAATTTGAAGCAGCTACAGAGTGTGCTGGGTAAAATAAATTACTACCATCGCTATGTGCGCAATGCCTCTTCCATTTCAGCTCCGCTGCATTGCTTACGCCGTAAAGGTGTTCCGTTCGTCTGGACGACGGAATGCGAACGCGCCTTTCGCCATTTGAAATCGGCGTTGCTTTCAAATACTTGCCTTACGCCATTCGATCCCCAGAAACCCCTTTTGTTGATGGTAGATGCATCGGATTTCGGGATCGGTGCTGTGCTTGCGCACAAAGATGGATCGCATGATCGCCCTATTGCCTTTGCGTCCAAATTGCTCTCGTCTGCGCAAAGAAATTATTCATAAATCGAGAAAGAAGCTTTGGCTCTCGTGTTTGGTGTTACGAAGTTTCATGATTTCTTGTATGGTCGTCACTTTACCATCATCACGGACCACAAACCTTTGACGTCGCTTTTTCATCCAAACAAGCCTGTACCTCCACGTACAGCGCAGAAATTCATTCGCTGGTCTATTTTCCTCTCGCAGTACCGCTACGATATCTTGTATCGGTCCACTGCTAAGCACGGAAACGCCGATGCGTTGTCCCGTTTGCCTGTTGCTGAGGATAGAGCATTCGACTCTTCCGAACTTGCTTGCATGTTCATTGATGCGGAAACCGATGACGTGGTCGAATCGTTTCCGATTGATTTTCGTCGTATAGCTACAGCCACAGCTGCTGACCCTGTCCTTGCTACCGTTTTGCGTTTTGTTGCTACGCAATGGCCCTTGTCGAAATCTCGGATCGAGGATCCGCTGGTTCGCCGATTTTTTGTTCACAAGGAGAGACTTTTTGTACGACGTGGTGTTTTGCTGTTGCGTTCTGATAATGATCAGTCCAGAGTCGTGGTCCCACGTCCCACGTTCGTTACAGTCCTCTGTCTTACGGCTTCTCCACCAAGGACATTGGGGTATAGTGCGAACGAAACAACTTGCTCGTCAGCATTTTACTTGGTTCGGAATCGATGCTGCGATTGCGAATATGTGCTCTTCTTGCATGGCGTGTGCCGAACAACAATCCGCACCACCGCAGAAATTCTTTGCATGGCCGAAAGCCACTTCCCCTTGGCAACGATTACACATAGATTTTGCTGGTCCATTCTGGAATGCTCGATGGTTGGTTATCGTCGATTCTTTCAGTAATTTTCCTTTTGTTGTCAGGATGTCTTCCACGACGTCATCGGCCACCATCCAAGCGTTATCCGCTATCTTTTGTATTGAAGGTCTTCCACAGACTATTGTTTCCGACAATGGCCCACAATTCATGTCCGCAGAATTTCAGTCATTCTGCAAGGCCAATGGTATTCAACATCTGACATCCGCGCCGTTTTCGCCTCAGTCAAACGGTGCCGCTGAAAGATTGGTCCGGACTTTCAAGTCGCAGATGTTGAAGTTGAAAGAGTCGCATTCTCGGGTGGACGCATTATTGCTCTTCTTGTCCTCGTATCGCTCCTCAGCCCCGAGATGGTCGCTCGCCGGCTGAGTTGCTCAACGGGCGTCCTCATCGAACCTTGATGTCTTTGCTGCATCTGCCGCATCAGGTTCCTGTGCAGCGGCAGACGCCTGCTTTTGCTCCAGGCGACGTTGTATACTATCGCAACTATCGAGGTTCACGGCGTTGGCTCGCAGGGCGCATTCTTCGCTGCCTCGGCCGCGCTATGTATCTGGTTTTGGGGGCCTCTGGTGAGGTGCGTTGGCATCTCAATCAGCTGCGCCTCTGTCGTCGCACGGGTTCTGCCGCTCCCTGTCTGCTTTCAGCGATGGTGCCGTCCGGTCAGCACCCTGGGGACCCATCTACTGGCTCGCCTCATCCCCAGGTGTTACCGACGCTGCCTTCCATTTTGCCCCATGGCGACGCGCCACCGCCGCCGCCGCCATCGCCGCCGCCGCCTGTTCTCCCGCCGGCGACGCCCGCAGTGGACGCTTCGCTGCAGCCGCCAAGCACCTCCCTGGGTCACGCGCCGCCGGTTGCTTCCCGTGACCAGCTGTCCTCCGCCATGGAACTCTTGCCCTCTCCGGACCAGATGTTGTCTTCGCCCGTCGGCTGCCCCAATGCGATGGAGGTCGACCCTACGGCCCCTCCTATCTCTTTACGGGCGCATACACTGCATGTTGGCGTGCACCCTGGACTAGGTTTTCAGGCGTTTCCTAGCTCCCCTCGGACCGAATGGCAGGGTGCGGGTGGCACAGCCTCGCCCGTTGTTAGGCTCCCCGCCTCGTCGCATATGTCAACATGGGGTTCTCCCCACGGCGGGCGGAAGCCTTATAACACCACCGTTCGCCGATTTGCGGGGGAGGAATGTGGTGTCACCGCCAGACACCACACTTGCTAGGTGGTAGCCTTTAAATAGGCCGCGGTCCATTAGTATACGCCGGACCCGCGTGTCGCCACTGTCAGTGATAGAAGACCGAGCGCCACCACACGGCAGGTCTATAGAGACGTCCTGGCGCTCGCCCCAGTTGTACAGCCGACGTTCATAGCAATGGTTCACTGACAAATACGCTCTCATTTGCCGAGACGATAGTTAGCATAGTCTTCAGCTACATTTGCTACGAACTGGCAAGGTGCCGTATTCAATTGATATTTATTATGTGAAGCATGTATCATCAAGAGAGATGTTCTACAATTGGGGATTAAAGTTAAGTATTCTACCAGTTACCTCCTGTTTTGCTAGTCTTATTTCTCTGACCTGTTCCAGACCTAACGCCAGTCAGCGTGTAATTAAACGCGTGCATTTCGGCCTCCTCTAGAATAACAGTGTTGGCGCTTCTGCCAACACTACAATCACACCTTTTGGTCTGCACAAATTTTGTTACATGCCTTATGGTCTCAAAAACGCGGCCCAAACTTGGCAGCGTTTTATAGACTCACTTCTTTTTAACTGCACATATTGCTACGCATACCTTGATGACATACTAATTCTCTCCACCTCTGACAGGGAACGTGAACTCCACATGGCCATGATACAGGACTTATTGTCACGTAACTGAGTTGAGACCAATAATGACAAGTCACAACTCCGCTGCACCGCTGTCACTTTTTGGGGTACACCATCTCCTCGGATGGTATATGCCCCCCGCAGGAGCGGGTTGACTGCATTCGCGAGCTACCCCTCCCAGTGTCGTTCCACGAATCACGCCGGTTTTTAGGAACTGTCAATTTCTACCGTCGTAACCTGCCGATGGTGGCAGCAATTCAAGCCCCTTTGTCTGATGCATTGGCCAGGAAACAAACCTCAGGCAGTCGCCGAGTACTGTGGTCTGACAATATGGTGAGAGCTTTTGAAGACCTTAAATCAGCGTTAGCACCTGGTGTCACTCTCGCCCACTCTTTGCCAGATGCCTGCATCTCGATTACAGCAGATGCAAGTGATTTCACAATCGGTGCAGTCCTTCAACTGCATGTCAATGACACAACTCAACCACTTCAGTTATTTTTCCAAAAAATTATCTACAGCTCAATGTAAATGGTCAGCATTCGACATAGAATTGCTTGCAGTTTATGAAGCTGTAAAATATTTCTGCACAAACATTGAAGGAAGGAATATAACAATTTTCACGGACCACCGCCCCCTCGCAGAGGCTATCCGTAACCCCGCTACTGACCTTCCCCCATGTAGGATCCGGCAAATGGACTTAATTTGCCAATACGTAACAGACATCAGCTACATTCGAGGGTCAGAAAATGTATGGTGGCTGACTACCTATCACGTATCACTGAAATTTCATCCCCCATTAATTTTGATGAATTGGCCCACTTACAGGACAGTGGGACCGAATTGCACAACCTCTGACAGGACCCAGATACTTCCCTTCAGATCGTTCGTGCAACCTACCAGGCTCGGCCAAGCCACTGTGGTGTGATACATCCATGGGAACCGCTCGGCCTATTGTTCCCCCTGTGCTGCGTCGCCGAGTGTTCACTACTTTACATAACCTGGCACATCCTGGTGCTAAGGCTACTACGTGCCTGGTTACACAATGCTTTGTGTGGCCAAGTGTGAAGAGGGATTGTCGTACTTGGGCTCGTGCTTGTTTACAGTGCCAGTGCAGCAAAGTCAGCAGGAACACACAACCCAGTCTAGGTAAATTCAGCATCCCGAAAGGCCGCTTCCGTCATTTACATGTGGATCTCGTAGGACCATTACCCATGTCTGATGGTTTCAGGTACATCCTGTTCGTCATTGATCGCGTTACACGATGGATGGAGGCAATCCCCCTGCAAGACATCACAGCAGATTCTGTAGCACGCACTTTTGTATCCTCCTGGATAGCTCGATTTGGCTGTCCCACATCCGTCACCACTGACCAGGAAAGACAGTTTGAATCCCTGCTGTTTAACAAGCTCTGCGTCCTCTGTGGGGTGGATAGATTCTGCACTACGGCTTACCACCCCCAGAGCAATGGACTGGTCGAGCGGTGGCACAGGACGCTGAAAGCGGCACTAATGTGTCACGGTGGTGAGTGGTGCGATGCCCTTCCCTGGGTTATGCTAGGAATATGCACGGCTTACAAGACAGACTTCCAGGCTTCACTCGCAGAGCTCCTGTATGGCGAGACCCTAGTCCTCCCCGCAGAGTTTGTCAACGACGAAGCAATCGCCGACCTATCCCACCTCCCCATGCTAGTTGAACGGGTCCGGACAAACATAGCCGCGATCCGCACGCCTCCTCCGTGACCACATACCTGTCCTCAGGAGTTCATACATGCACCACTGGACTCTTGTGAGTTCGTTATGTTACGGGATGACACAGTCAAACCGGCATTACAGCCACCTTACTCTGGCCCACATCAAGTAGTGGCTCACATGGACAATACTATGGACATTCTCGTCAGTGGTCGCCAGCAGACAGTTTCCCTCCATTGCGTGAAACCAGCCTGGACGATCGAAGAATCTGTAACACCCCCCCCCCCCCCCCCCCGAGTTGAGTGTTCTTTCATCAGATGGTGACGACCCCGATCCCACACAGACCACGCACTCCCCTGCCTGCACCCCACCATGATCGTATGTGCACTGAGCCTACACCTGTGGGCAACTCAGCGGTTGCATACGATGATACTCTACCCTAATTTCAAACAGGCACTGCGCGTGACAATCCACAACCTCAGGCTCAACCTCATGTTGCGTGTGGCATTACACTGTCCCAAGTGTAGGTACCCAATACCTCCACAGAATGTTCCAGTGTTTCTCCTGAACTACGTTACTTTTCGCCCCCATCCCCCTAGTGCATCCTACATCCACTGTCGACGAAATTTGCATCGCAATCAATACCTCTGAGTGCCAACGCGACGAGCTTTCCTTGCAGCTCCACAAGGGATCCATCTTTCTCCTCCGCATACGGGACACATCACATGGGTCCACACCTACGTCACACATCACCATCCTGCGCACAGTCCCTATCCCAAATGGGGTGGATACGGCTGCCATAGCTGCAACGTTCAGCACCAATAGGATGATCAAGATTCGCATCCCCCTCTCCGCCAGTACTGCAACGACAACATCTCCTGTGCCCATCCAGTTCACGTGCGCAGGTCGAGCAGTCCGCCCCCCCCTCCCCTCCACTGGATTGGGGACTATGGACACTTAGCACATGCTGCTATCAACCAGCGAGCATCCCACAATGCCACTACACAGGAAGACACCCACGTCCTTCCCCCAGAGCTCCGCACTCCCAGGGGGGCCTTTGGAGACTTGAGCTTCTTTGGCAGTCCCGTCTGCGACCTGACTAGTGATACACGTGTCGTGAAATTGTGCATTGTTTTTCTTGCATTTCTGTAAATATACGAACCTTAATGAAAGTGTCTTATCGTAATAAGTTGGAGTTTTCGGTGCGTGGTCCGTCGCTATAGCCATAAAACCCACACATATAAGAAAATCTATAAGGAAGTAATTAATACAGTCAAGACACTGCAAAATGACAAAGTAATCATAGGGACAGCAAACAAGTCGAAAGCAATATGGTAGTGTTAAAAAGCAAGATGATATTGTATTAAAAGATGATCGTGGTGTGTTACTCAGGAATGGTACTCTAGCAAATTACATAAATGACTATTTCACAAACACTTCAGTCAATCTAGGTAAAAATTTTGCAAGTACTAGTAGTACCACAGTTCAAAGAGAGCAAAGTGGTAATTCAACATTACTATGTCCCACAAATAAATTAGAAGTTCTTAAGATAACAAAAACAATGAAGAATGAAATGTCCCCTGGAATTGGCAAGGTACCAGGTTCAGTCATAATTAAATGTGCTAGTGTCATAGCAAAACCACTCACATATGATAAACATATCATTAACAGAAGGGGCGTTCCCACAAAGATGAAAAATTTCAAAAATATATATGAAGTGAGAAACTATAGACCAATAGTCATGTAATATGTATTTTCAAAAATAATAAAGACTGTCATGAGAAATATAATTACAAATTATCTCGAAAAATTCAATCTCTTGTCTGTAAACCAAAATGGTTTTCACAAAAGCATGAGTACAGAAACGGCAATTACACAATTCATCGAAAACATTGTAAAAGGCTTGACAGAAATAACAGTACAGTAGGAATAAACTTGGACTTATCGAAGGCATTCGACACTGTTGATCATGATATCTTGCTAGACAAACTAGAAGTTATAGGTATACGAGGAGTTGCATTAAAATGGTTTCAGTCATATCTCCACTAGAAAAGAGGTAGTAGAATTTACCACAGCAAGCAATAAAAACCAAAGCATTGTGTACGGATCGGACATGCAGACTGTACCAATCAGACTGCCTCAGGGCAGCATTCTAGGACCTCTCTTATTTCTCGACTGTGATTCATGATGGCGTCAGTTGCAGAAGTTTCGAATATAGAAGTTCGCGAAAATAATGTTATACAGTGTCAATGTTGCAAAAATTGCGCGAAACCTGTTAAAAGTGACCTCGTCTGTGTCCAGTCTAACCATAAATTTCATTTTCTTTGCGTAAAGGTTGACCCTTCCTTGTGAAGCGACGATAATTGTGCAACTATGTGGAACTGTTCGGATTATAAACAAAAGGCTGCATCCCTTAATGATCAAGAAACGTGTACTTGTGATGCAGCAAGGAACACCGACAGTACAAAAAAGGAAAACCTATCATATATTACAATTATTGGACGAATTAAAGAAACTATACGAGAAATATGAATTAAATTCTCGCAAGTCGGAGCAATGGCGTGGTAAAACAACGATCAAAGATGTGAAAATCGGTGCTTCATCCTGCGAAAATGATATGTTGTTAATTATTGCTGAACTACGATAGGACACAAACATTCTGAGTGATGAAAACAGAAAATTCAAGCTTAAATTGGAAGAGAGTGATCATCAGGTACGTCTTAATATCTCCAAACCGATGGAAGGAATGCCAGAAAGTGAAGCTACGACTAAAACGGCAAACAACAGGCCTATCAGTAGATGGGTAACTGTAAAATCGAAGAGGAGGTCTTACAAACATATTAACATTAAACATAGGCAGGACTTTGTGTTATCATTAAATAAAAAATACAATTCGCTTCAAAACACGGATGATATAGAAACTGTATCACCACACTCATCTGATAAGGTGGTGTAGGTCACTCAAAACTTAGCGAACAGCCAAGTAAGATATAAGAAAAGACGTAAAATCAAGATTTATTCAGACAGTTACGCCAGACGATTAGCAGCTGAGTTAACGGAAAGTGGGCCTTGTGTGATTAACGAGTTTGAAATAGAAGGTTCCGTTAAATCAGGAGCTGGTTTACGAGACGTTTCAACATCAATCGAGAAAGAAAGCACTGCTCTCGTGATGGCTGGAGCAAACGACGTCAGCAGAAACGAAAAGAAGGTAGCTAATTCGACACTGAAGAAGATTTTCGAAGTCCTAACCCACACCACCGTATTGTCGTTAATGTGCCTCATCGACATGATTTGCCCCAGTGGTCATGTCTGAATAAGGAAGTGGAGCAGACCAACAAGGAGTACAAAGATAGCCGTAAGCACTTTAAGAATGTTTGATTAATTAACACCAGTAGTTGCAGCAGAGAATGGCATACAAGCAAGGTTGCATTTCAATATTCTAGGTAAACGTGTTTTAAGTGAAACAATTCTCGGAATAGTACTGAATAAGCTAGAGAAGAAGAAAAGACCAGTACTGTGTTTAGATTACGTTTCAACTGAGGTCACAAAAAAATTGTATGCATAGACCAGGCTGGTTGACCTAATAACATAAGGACACAAGCTGGTCAACTTTCACTCGGTAACATTAGGTCATGTCAACTAAGAGAATATGTAAAAAAATAAATGCCCAAAGTAGAGTTTAAAATGTGTTGTTGTTGTTGTTGTTGTTGTTGTTGTTGTGGTCTTCAGTCCTGAGACTTGTTTTATGCAGCTCTCCGTGCTACCCTATCCTGTGCAAGCCTCTTCATCTCCCAGTACTTACTGCAACCCACATCCTTCTGAATCTGCTTGGTGTATTCATCTCTTGGTCTCCCTCTACGATTTTTATCCTCCACGCTGCCCTCCAATGCTAAATTTGTGATCCCTTGATGCCTCAGAACATGTCCTACTAACCGGTCCCTTCTTTTTGTCAAGTTGTGCCACAAATTCCTCTACTCCCCAATTCAATTCAATACTGCATCATTAGTTATGTTATCTACCCATCTAATCTTTAGCATTCTTCAGTAGCACCACATTTCGAAAGCTTCTATTCTCTTCTTGTCCAAACTATTTATCGTCCATGTTTCTCTTCCATACATGGCTACAGTCCATACAAATACTTTCAGAAACGACTTCCTGACATTTAAATCTATACTCGATGTTAACAAATTGCTCTTCTTCAGAAACGCTTTCCTTGCCATTGCCAGTCTACATTTTATATCTTCTCTACTTCGACCATCATCAGTTATTTTGCTCCCCAAATAGCAAAACTCCTTTATTACTTTAAGTGCCCCATTCCCTAATCTAATTCTCTCAGCATCACCCGACTTAGTTTGACTACATTCCATTATCCTCGTTTTGCTTTTGTTGATGTTCATCTTATATCCTCCTTTCAAGACACTATCTATTCCATTCAACTGCTCTTCCAAGTCCTTTGCTGTCTCTGACAGAATTACAATGTCATCAGCGAACCTCAAAGTTTTTATTTCTTTTCCACGGATTTTAATACCTACTCCGAATTTTTCTTTTGTTTCCTTTACTGCTTGCTCAATATACAGATTGAATAACATCGGGGAGAGGCTACAACCCTGTCTCACTCCCTTCCCAACTGCTGCTTCCATGTCATGTCCCTCGACTCTTATAACTGCCATCTGGTTTCTGTACAAATTGTAAATAGCCTTTTGCTCCCTGTATTTTACCACTGCCACCTTTAGAATTTGAAAGAGAGTATTCCAGTCAACATTGTCAAAAGCTTTCTCTAAGTCTACAGATGCTAGAAACGTAGGTTTGCCTTTCCTTAATCTTTCTTCTAAGATAAGTCGTAAGGTCAGTATTGCCTCACGTGTTCCAATATTTCAACGGAATCCAAACTGATCTTCCCTGAGGTCGGCTTCTACTAGTTTTTCCATTCGTCTGTAAAGTATTCGCGTTAGTATTTTGCAGCTGTGACTTATTAAACTGATAGTTCGGTAGTTTTCACATCTGTCGACACCTGCTTTCTTTGGGATTGGAATTATTATATTCTTCTTGAAGTCTGAGGGTATTTCACCTGTCTCATACATCTTGCTCACCAGACGGTAGAGTTTTGTCAGGACTGGCTCTCCCAAGGCCATCAGTAGTTCTAATGGAATGTTCTCTACTCCCGGGGCCTTGTTTCGACTCAGGCCTTTCAGAGCCCTGTCAAACTCTTCACGCAGTATCTTATCTCCCATTTCATCTTCATCTACATCCTCTTCCATTTCTGTAATATTGTCCTCAAGTACATCGCCCTTGTATAGACACTGATATACTCCTTCCACCTTTCTGCTTTCCCTTCTTTGCTTAGAACTGGGTTTCCATCTGAGCTCTTGATATTCATACAAGTGGCTCTCTTTTCTCCAAAGGTCTCTTTAATTTTCCTGTAGGCAATATCTATCTTACCCCTAGTGAGATAAGCCTCTACATCCTTATATTTGTCCTCTAACCATCCCTGCTTAGCCATTTTGCACTTCTTGTCGATCTCATTCTTGAGACATCTCTATTCCTTTTTGCCTGATTCATTTACTGCATTTTTATATTTTCTCCTTTAGTCAATTAAATTCAATATTTCTTCTGTTACCCAAGGAGTTATACTAACCCTCGTCTGCTGCCTTCACTACTTCATCCCTCAGACCTACCTATTCTTCTTCTACTGTACTTCTTTCCCCCATTCCTGTCAATTGTTCCTTTATGCTCTCCCTGAAACTCTGTACAACCTCTGATTTAGTCAGTTTATCCAGGTCCCATCACCTTAAATTCCCAACTTTTTGCAGTTTCTTCAGTTTTAATCTACAGTTCATAACCGATAGATTGTGATCAGAGTCCACATCTGCCCCTGGAAATGTCTTACAGTTTAAAACCTGGTTTCTATATCTCTGTCTCACTATTATATAATCTATCTGATGCCTTCCAGAATCTCCAGGATTCTTCCATGTATACAACCTTCTTTCATGATTCTTAAACCAATTGTTAGCTATGATTAAGTTATGCTCTGTGCAAAACTCTACCACATGGCTGCCTCTTTCATTTCTTAGCCCCAATCCATATTCACCTACTATGTTTCCTTCTCTCTCTTTTCCCACTCTTGAATTCCAGTCACCCATGACTATTAAATTTTCGTCTCCCTTCACTACCTGAATAATTTCTTTTATCTCATCATACATTTCTTCAGTTTCTTCGTCATCTGCAGAGCTAGTTGGCATATAAACTTCTACTACTGTAGTAGGCGTGGGCTTCGTGTCTATCTTGGCCACAATAATGCGTTCACTATGCTGTTTGTAGTAGCTTACCTGCACTCCTATTTTTTATTCATTATTAAACCTACTCCTGCATTACCCCTATTTGATTTTGTGTTTATAACCCTGTATTCATCTGACCAAAAGTCTTGTTCCTCCTGCCACCGAACTTCACTAATTCCCACTATATCTAACTTTAACCTATCCATTTCCCTTTTTAAATTTTCTAATCTACATGCCTGGTTAAGGGATCTGACATTCCACGCTCCGATCTGTAGAACGCCAGTTTTCTTTTTCCTGATAACGACGTCCTATTGAGTAGTCCCCACCCGGAGATCTGAATGGGGGACTATTTTACCTCCGGAATATTTTACCCAAGAGGACGCCATCATTATTTATCCATACAGTAAAGCTACATGCCCTCAGGAAAAATTACGACCGTAGTTTCCCCTTGCTTTCAGCCATTCACAGTACCAGCACAGCAAAGCCGTTTTGGTTAATGTTGCAAGGCCAGGTCAGTCAATCATCCAGACTGTTGCCCCTGCAACTACTGAAAAGGCTGCTGTCCTCTTCAGGAACCACACATTTGTCAGGTCTCTCAACCGATACCCCTCCGTTGTGGTTGCACCTACGGTACGGCCATCTGTATCGCTGAGGCACGCAAGCCTCCCCACCAATGGCAAGGTCCATGGTTCATGGGGAAGGGAGTTTAAAATATGCTACCTCAGTATTCAAGGTATGGCAGAAAAAAGCTTAATAGTCAACGAATTTTCAAATGAAACTGTGGTAGATATTCTATGTTTAATTGAACATTGGTGTAAAGAGGATGAGCTTGGGTACAAAGTATTGGATGATTACACACTACTTAGTTGTTATTGCAGGAAGCAGCACTTACGTGGTGGGGTAGCAATATATGCAAAAACACCTCTTGCACCAAATTGTGGCTGGATAGATCTCAATGCCCTTTGTGATGAAATGCATTTTGAAATATCAAGTCTAGTCTTAGATAGCCTTAACCTAATGGCAGTAGTAGTGTACAGGCCACCTAGTGGTGACCCCCATATCTTTCTGGAGAAACTTGAGGAACTCTTAATGTACATATGTATACTGAAATAGAAAAAATACAGCATTGTCATTGGAGGGGATATCAATTGAAGTTTTGATGTCCTGCAGGACAGAAAAACTGTGACAGAGCTCAGGAATGTGCTTCGACAATTTAACCTGTACTATGTTAACTGCAAACCTACCAGAGGCTCATCCTGTCTAGACAATATATTTACAAATATTAAAAGAACTTGTATGTCCACTGATGTAATTAGTTTCCCTTACTCAGACCATGATGCAGGATATCTTAGTCTTAATAATGTAACTTCAGACTGCACCAAACCAGAATCTAAAATTGTGATTACTAGACCAGTGAGCAGAGAGAGGATGGTAGGTTTAGACATGTCCTCACCTATTTCAGTTGGGACACACGCTTTTATTAGGCTTCAACACTGTTCAGCTGATATTGTTTTCACCAAGTTTTTCTCCGTTTTTTAAATATATTTGAAAATAACATCTCTCTGAAAAAATGTACAGTGAATATTAGTAGTAATTACAAGAAAAGGAAAACAAAGGAATGGTATACTCCACCGTTAGGGCAACTGAGAAATACTGTTATGCTATATTCTAGTCTATACAAAACCAGTAAATCAGAACTGTATAAAGAACTGCATGATAAAGCTAAACACAAGTATAGGAAGTCAATAAATAAACCAAAGAAACTCCATAACAGGATGGATAATGTTATGGGTAAATTTCCGTCAGTTTTCTTATCTCTCTTTCTTTTTTGAGTGTCAATTAAAAATTGATCAATACTTTGTAGGTGATCATTATTTTCCTTAATTTAAATTTGTTGTGCTTTATTTTTGCCATTAGTAGCAAAGTACAGTCAGTTCTAAAATTATTCATTTATATAGATTAAAACTTAACAAACAATTTTTTTGTCAACCCGATTTCAATTCCCAATCCTAATTTTGTTGTCCATACATTTTCCTCTAACTGCAGTTACAGCTAATTTTTCTCCTAACAGCATCAGAAGCATGTGTCTTTACTTTGCATCTACATCTACATCTACATCCATACTCTGCAAGCCACCTGACTGTGTGTGGCGGAGGGTACCCTGAGTACCTCTATCGGTTCTCCCTTCTGTTCCAGTCTCGTGTTGTTCGTGGAAAGAAGGATTGTCATTATGCTTCTGTGTGGGCTCTAATCTCTATGATTTTATCCTAATGGTCTCTTCGCGAGATATACATAGGAGGGAGGAATATACTGCTTGACTCCTCGGTGAAGGTATGTTCTCGAAACTTTAACATAAGCCTGTACTGAGCCACTGAGCGTCTCTCCTGCAGAGTCTTCAACTTTAGTATATCTATCATCTCCGTAACGGTTTCGCGATTACTAAATGATCCTGTAATGAAGTGCGCTGCTCTCCGTTGGATCTTCTCCATCTCTTCTATCAACCCTACCTGGTACAGATCCCACAATCCTGAGCAGTATTCAAGTAGTGGGCGAACAAGCGTACTGTAACATACTTCCTTTGTTTTCGGATTGCATTTCCTTAGGATTCTTCCAATGAATCTCAGTCTGGCATCTGCTTTACCGACGATCAACTTTATATGATCATTCCATTTTAAATCACTCCTAATGCGTACTCCCAGATAATTTACGGAATTAACTGCTTCCACTTGCTGACCTGCTATTTTGTAGCTAAATGATAAGGGATGTATCTTTCTATGTATTCGCAGCACATTACACTTGTCTACATTGAGATTCAATTGCCATTCCATGCACCATGCGTCAATTCGCTGCAGTTCCTCCTGCATTTCTAGTTGACACTCTTTATCTGTATTGTGTCCTTTTTCTAAATCTTGATTATTTCCATTCGCAGTATAGCGTTTTTTACTTTCTTCATCTAACTTACTTATTCCTGGATCGCCTCATGGTAGTCTTTCTTCTAGCTTGATAAATGGCCTGCTGTAATTATATACTGATAGATGCATCTCTGGCACTGGTAAATTATTGAAAGCCCAATTTACTAATCCTTTACAATGTTTTTCATTTTTCCAAAACAGTGAGGAAGGTCATTAAAAAATCTAATCAAATATGGAATTCCTTTGGGATTATTAATAATAAAATCACTAAATGTGTTTGTTAACATTTGTGTTATTCCTACTTTTTCATTATGATGATTTTTATTTGCAGCTAATTCTTCTCCATGGATTACTGCTAATCTGTCAATTAATTGATAAACATCATTCATCCAAATATATTCAACTGGTTTTTCTGAATATTTTTTTAGTATATGTTGAACAACTATTTCATGTGAGTCATTAAGATTCCTTTCTGAAAAACTTGAAAATTAGTTTTCAACAATTGTTTTTATCAAATTATTTGAATTATTTTCATTACTTACAGCATTTGAGTTGAATAAAACATAGCATAATTTTGTATATCAATAGAATTTAATTCTGTACCTAAATCATCCATAGTTATTTGTTTTTCAGTTAAAAGATTAATTAATCAGTCTGTGTTTTAATATTATTTTCCACCAATTTTAAATTTTATAGCCACTGAATTCTACTAGTAATTTACAAACACATTTAAATGCCACAAAACACCTTAATCAACAAGCAGTATCTTCAGTATTATTGATAAATTCTAATATCCTTTCACTTATATTTTTTTATATTTGTCTCTTTTAATTTTGTATTTTCTTTTCATAATTCTCTAACAAATTAATTATTTCTGACTAACTTATTTTATAAGCTCTTTAATCACTATCATATTTTTTAATTGCTGGAATATCATTAAATTATTCTTTATAATGTTGATTATAAAGTTCCAGTTTTTTTCAACTTTCCTATTTTCTTCAACTGCTTTAAAAATTTATCACTCAATCCTTTGATTGGTTAACTTGGTCAGTTGCATTGATAACTGGTTGATCTTCTTTTTTAAATCTTTTCTTGGCTGTTTCTTCCATTTGTAAACACTTCTTTTAATTGTTCCGTTACTCTTCTATTACGTTTGGCTTTTTTAACAACTTCTGGATCATATTTTACAAACCTTTATTTATTATAAAAATACATTAATAATTTTTATTTTACATTGAACATTTATGTTCAATGATTAAATAGTTCTATATCTTTTCTCTATATTTACCATCATTAATATTACTGGTCATATCTATAATAAAAAAGTTATCTTTGTTCCAACATGTACTACATGTTTCTCTAAATTCACGAAACTTTAAATCTGCACCAACAATATCAAGATAAATATAAATATATTTGTATTATCTTTTTAAAAATATTAAAAAATTGTCTCTAACTAATTGCTTTGGTATTTATTAATAAATTTGACTTTAATGAAAACAATCTGTTCCTATACATCTACCTCTAGTAAAATATTCTCTAATTGCCAGTATACACCCTCTGCGTACGCCCATTTATTCTAACTGACATGTTAGAGGTGGACATTCAGTTATAAAAGCCCAAACAGTGTTTACATAACAGCTGGTGTATGATATGTTGTTTCACAGGTGGCTCTCCCTCTCTCTTTTCATAATGCCACTGTGCAACTCAATGTCTCCTCTGTATGGTGCATAGAAATTAGTCATTTTCATAACATAATTGGTTCTTTGGGGATATCACCAAAGCCATACTTAAGCTGCACTGAAAGTGCTGCACCTTGTTCTGTGTTCTTTACTACAGATAAAGTTAGCAAATTTACTACTGAATTATCTTCACATTCACATAAAGGAATAATTTTGTCCTTCTTTTCAATAGATGTACTGATTTTTCATTATTTTTTATGTTAAATTTTTTTGCTTCTTTTTATAAATTTGATAGTTTGGTTGATCTTAGCTTTTATAATGAAATTGCAAATTTTTTCCAATTTAGCTATCCTGGAGGTAGAATATAATCGAAAAAATCGAATACAATCGAAAAAACCTAATAGAAGCATTACAGAAGATAAAATTTTAATTAGAGTTGTTATTGAAATTGATGTTAAATTATTTGTGTATAAAGAAGATGGTACTGGGCAATTTCTTTGGATCTAATAATCAAATAATTGAAGCTGACGAAAAATATGGTGCAAAAATGTTCGTAAAATTATTCCATTTGAATTAATAATTATAAATTTTAATGTAACTGATTATATGTTTGTTAAACATAATGATCATTTTCACTGAGAATGTAATAATATTGCTTCATTTAATCCTAATACTGAATTTTTTGGTGCAATAATTTATGAAGTACATCATCCAATAAATATTACAATTTTTGATACTATTCAGAATTTGGAAATAACTATAACTGATGAAAATTATAATTTGATTGACTTCAGTGGTGCTTATGTATGAGTTGCTTTAGAAACGAATTAATACATTTTTCTCTTAATAAATCACACGAACAATATCGACGTTTATCAATTTTCCTCATTTCCCATCTATGAGAAAACAAAAATCAATTTAAATGTCACTAAAAAAGGAACAGAAATGCATCATAATTTCACACAACCTTATATGACCTTTGATGTTATTCACACAGATGGAACAGATTTTTCAGCATAGGATGGTAAATCGAATATTAATCTAATTGACAACTGTGTATTAAAATTGATGTTATTACAACGAAAAACTAAAAATATTTTATATAGAATAGAACATCCATTTATTTCTTCACCAATTCTTATTCTGTTAAGTGTATCCCTCTCAAAGGCATTAAATATGGAAGAACATAATCTTAAGAATGGTAAAATTAAAACCAATCTTTATCCATTAGAGTTATTTGGTGAATTTTTTAAACATTATAAAGAAATTATGTGGGAGTGTTTTTTAATTGTAATTTTTACTTGGAGGTCGAGAGAAGATCAAGAAGATTTTATTTTTCATTGGACTACTGGTAATGCTTCGAAAAGAAGGTAAAATTGTTGTAAAAAGTATGGAAATTTGTGTTCCTATTGTTAAATATAAACCAGAGTATTCGCTTGAACTAGAAGAATAAAGAAAAATCATAAAATTCCAATGTCTTTCTTTGAACTACAAACAACTGAAGTTTCTGGATTACATGGAAGAAGAAATTATGAACCAGATATTACTAATTATTACAATTCTGCAGAATTTGATATGACTCACTTAATTTTTCCTGAAGAATTATGGAATCTTTATCCACCAAATAACTTTTTAAAGGCTTACAGTGCTTCAGAGAATTTAAAAGAATAACACAGTTATAAAACGATGGACAGACCATCAGTGACAGGGCATATCGTGTTCCTGCTGCTAATAAGGCGAGTTTGTTATATTTTTTTATGGCCTTCAAATAGGAGAGAGTTATTTTCAGTTATCTGTATAGTTACTAGTTTATTTTTGTAATTTCTTGCTTGTTCAAGTGCTTACTAGGCACAGCCTTTTATTTTAATTGCAGTGTAGCGTAGAGTACTGCCATTGTTATTGACCTTCACGTCGTGTTTGCTTTTGTTTGTTTTGATTGGTGTAGCTCAGTGTCGGTTAGACCAACAGTGAGAGAGCACTTTGAATTCCTGCAGTTCTTTGGTGACTTATTTTTATGGGCTTCAATCAGGAGCGCCTTCAGTAATAGATAGGAACTGTGAATGGTTTGTACAGATGCGAGCTGAGTTGGTGACTCTTTTCTCACAGCTCCAGGCTGCATTGGCTTCTATCACACACCTTAAGGCTGCTGCCAAGGAGCATCATGTGGGTGGCTGGACGCACAGATGCGAGGGATGTTGAGCACATCACATGTGTCTCCTGATTGGTCCACTGCTGGTCACCCCAGTTACTGCCTGCACTGAGGTTGACCCCTCACCCATGGTCAAGTGGGACAACATTCCAAAGTGTGGCAGCCAGTGAAAGACTTTCTGAGGGGCCAATTGTAGGACCTCCCCACCGCGTTTGACGAACTGATTTTGGGCATTGTCTGTGGCTGATGCAGTCGCCCACCTGTTCCAGAGGAAGCTTCTTAGTCTGCAAGATCTGGGCATTTTCAGAGGGTGGGTTTGCTCATAGTTGGAAGCACCACCATTAGGGGAATAATGGTCCCCTTACGAAAATGGCTGCCAAGGAGGGGAAGGAAGACAGTGTGCGCTCCTTGTGCATATCTGGAGGATTCATTCCAAATGTGGAAAGAGTATTTCTGGATGCCATGAATAGTACAGGGTGCACCCAACTGCAGGTGGTGGTTTATGTTGGTATCAATGATGTGTATCTTTTGGGTCAGAGGAAATTCTCTCTGGTTTTGGGTGGCCAGCAGAAATGGTAAAGACTGCCAGCTCTGCTTGTGAGATTAAGGTGAAGCTCACCATCTGCAGCATCGTCGATAGAACCGATTGTGATCCTTTGGAGCAGAGCCAAGTGGAGGATATGAATCAGAGGCTCAGGCGGTTCTGTGACTGTGTAGACTGCAGATTCCTTTACAACGCCCTCAACGGCATTGTAGCGAGAAGGAAGCGACTCTCTCTTACTTCTCTGGTCTCTGTATCACTGACCTGGTGTCTTGCTGCTTCGGTAGTCCATCCCTCATCACACAGTAGTAGCGTTCAGGCGCCAGGTTCAGTGTGCATGATCCTGCTAAAGTGGAGTGTTTTGGGATGCCAGTTGTTAAATGTCAACAACGTTTTGTACTATGCTCGTTTTAATAAAGAAAATACTTTGATACACACTTCACAGAATTTCCAATATGGCGGCTCTTGGCTACGCCCTTATTCAACCCTTTACAACACGTTAACACCTTTCTGACTTTCCATAATCGTGATACACACTGCCCACGACACGTGGCGTTTACTGATAACTAACCTTCACTTTCTCTCATGTTTCACAGCTAGAATATTTACTCGCGACGGTTCTTTCAGAGCCGCCTCCAGTTACTCGACCATGCTTTTTGAGTGGCGCCTCGCTACCAACTCGCCCAGTCTTCCCGAAGGACAAGAGAGGCCCCCCTTTTCTCTCTCAGCCAATAAGGACACTTGTCTCGTTTCCTACACACACACACACACACACACACACACACACACACACACACACACACACATATATATATATATATATATATATATATATATATATATATATATATATATATATATATATATATGCAAACTTTCAGCCAATGGGCGTTCAGATCGCTGCTGCTAGGCAGATCTGACGTTATGTTTGCGGACATTGTGACGGAAGTTTGTCTCAGAACACTGTCTCAGATTGTAAGATCCTAGTCCCAAATAGTCGTATCTTGTCCCTACTAAGGTTGTACAACATTGCGTCCTATGATTTCATCACAAATGCTCCTTGTTGACGATTAATTGTCAAATGTACATGTAGCCTGGTTGCTACTGAGCATTCCCAATCGCATGAATGTGCGTAATGCATGGTTCAAACTTGTGGAGGGAATACATGTATGTATTACACCTTGACTTGCGCCATCGGGTGGTAGGTTTCTGGATTCCGCTTAATAGATCAGGAGTTCACTACACACAGGAAGTGGCTACATTGGTAGCGGGGGCTGTGTGGAAGGGACTGGACGGTTTTTCCGTTTAGAGGGTCTCAGGAAACCATAGAAATTGCGTCCACCTAAAAGGGGGCAGGTAAGACACAGTAAGGTAGTTGTGAAATGATCGGTATTGTAGTTGTAAATTGTTGTAGCTGTGTTGGGAAAGAACCAGAGCTCCAAGCCCTAATAGAAAGTACTGAAGCTCAAATAGTTATAGGTATAGAAAGCTGGCCAAAGCCAGAAATAAGTTCAGCCAAAATGTTTTCAAGTGGTATAAAAGTGTTCAGAAAGGATAGATTAAATACAGTTGGTGATGGATTACTTATTGCTTTCAGATGTAGTTTACCTTGTAGTGAAATTGAAGTAGATAGTTCCTGTGAAATATTATGGGTAGAGGTTATACTTGACAATCGGACTAAACTATTAATTGGATCACATTACCAAACCCCTAACTCAGAAGATATAGTTGCCGAACAGTTCACAGAAAACCTGAGTCTCATTTCAAGTAAGTACCCCACTTATACAATTATAGTCAGTGGTGACATCAATCTACCCTCGATAAGCTGGAAAAATTATACGTTTAAAGCCTGTGGCACGAATAAAACGTCATCCGAAATTGTAGTGAATGTTTTCTCAGAAAATTATTTTGAGCAATTAGTTCATGAGCCCACTCGTAGCGTAAATGATTGTGAAAGCATACTTGATGTCTTAGCAACAAATAATCCTAGTCAAATAGGGAGTATTGTGACAAATATAGGGACTAGCTACCACAAAGCAGTTGCTGCTAGGCTGAATACTGTAACACCTACAACCATCAAAAAGAAATGCAAAGTCCATTTATTTAAAAAACTGATAAAAATGCTTCACTCCTTTTGATCTGATAATGTAAGCATAGAAAATACGTGGAATGATTTCAAATAGTATCGATGGCAATTGAGAGATATATACCACATAAATTAATAAGTGATGGTACTGATCCCCCAAGGTCACAAAAGGGGTCAGATCGCTGTTGCAGAAGCAACGAAAAAACCATGCCAAATTTAAAAGAACGCAAAATCTTCAAGATTCATAAAGTTTTGCAAAAGTTCGAAATACAGTGTGTACTTCTATGTGAGGAGCTTTTATAATTTCCACAATGTAACTCTGTCTCGGAATCTGGCAGAAAACCCAAAGAGCTTCTGGTCACACGTGAAGCACACCAGTGGCAACAAGTAATCAGTACCTTCACTGCGCAATAACGACAGTGAAGTCTCTGATGACCCTGCCACTAAAGCAGAGTTATTAAACACGGTTTTCCAAAATGCCTGCAACAGGAAGTAAATATTCCTGATTTCCAATCAAGAACAATTGCCAAGATGAGAAACATAGAAGTAGATATCCTTAGTGTAGCAAAGCTGCTTAAATCACTTAATAAAGGCAAGGCCTCCAGTCCAGATTGTATACTAGTCACGTTCCTCTCAGAGTACGACTATACAAAAGCTCCATATTTAGCAATTATATACAACCACTCACTCATAGAAAGATCCGTATCTAAAGAGTGGAAAATTGCTCAAGTCACCCCAATAACGAAAAAGGGAAGTAAGAGTAATCCGCTGAATTACAGGCCCATATCACAAACGTCGATTTGCAGTAGGGTTTTGGGACGTATACTGTGTTTGAACATTATAAAGTGCCTCGAAGAAAACGATTTATTGACACATAGTCAGCAAGGATTCAGAAAATATTGGTCTTGTGAAACACAACTAGCTCTTTATACTCATGAAGTAATGAGCGCTATTGACAGGGGATGTCAAATTGATTCCATATTTTTAGATTTCCAGAAGACTTTCGACATCATTTCTCACAAGCGTCTTCTAACCAATCTATGCCTATGGAATATCGCATTAGTTCTAAGACTGGATTCGTGATTTCCTGTCAGAAAGGTCACCATTCGTAATAATAGATGGAAAGTCATGAAGTAAAACAAAAGTAATATCTGGCGTTCCCCAAGGAAGTGTTCTAGGTTCTCTATTGTTCCTGATCTGTATTAATGACATAGGAGACAATCTGAGGAACCGTCTTAGATTGTTTGCAGATGATACTGGCATTTACCATCTTGTAATGTAAACAGATGACCAAAACGAATTGCAAAATGATTTAGATATCTGTGTGGTGCGGAAAGTGGCAGTTGACCCTTAATGAGTGCTAAAATAAATCTACTAAATTTCGATTACACGATAAGTCATACAAATCTGAAGGCTGTAGATTCAACTAAATACTTAGGTATTACAATTACAAATAACTTAAATTGGAACGATCACATAGATAATGTTGTGGGTAGAGCAAACCAAAGACTGCGATTCATTGGCAGAACACTTAGAAGGTGCAACAGGTCTGCTAAAGAGACTGCTTACACCACAGTTGTCTGCACTATTCTGGAGTATTGCTATGCAGTGTGTGATTTACGTCAGATGGGATTGATGGCTGACATCGAAAAAGCACTAAAAAGGGCAGCTCGTTTTGTATTGTCGCAAAGTAGAGGAGATAGTGCAATACACATGATATGTGAATTGGAGTGGCAGTCATTAAAACAAAGGCGTTTTTCGTTGCAACGGTATCTTCTCATGAAATTTCAATCACCGGTTTTCTCCTCCAATTGCGAAACATTCTGTTGGCAGCCACCTACATAGGAAGAAATGATCATCACGAGAAAATAAGAGAAATCTGGGCTCACACAGAAAATTTAAGAGGTCGTTTTTCCAGTGTGCCATTTGAGAGTGAAACGGTAGAGAGACAGCTTGAAGGTGGTTCATTGAAGCCTCCACCAGAAACTTTATTGTGAACAGCAGAGTAATCACATAGATGTAGATGTAAATGTAAGTCCATTTAATTTTATTCGGAATTATCCTATCTATGTCATTAATATGTCTAGAATAATGTATGTTGTAATTACTCAAAAAACACCAATGAAATTATGTGCATTTTTTACTGAAAAGATACCTATTGATACGGTTGCGTGTGTAATTATGTATGGTAAAAAGAATTTAACTTATGATTCACAACATAGAATGCTTACTGAAAACGTTAATTATATAAATGAATAAAAAATTTGAAAAAAATTAAAGAAGTTTTAACTTCATTATTTCATTTCGTTTTGAAATATTTTCAGAAAACTATAGAGGATAAAAACTGAAAAATTTAGATTTAAAAAAATTAAAATGTTTAAATGTGATTTTTGAAAGGTTAAATTTTTGTGATATAAATAAAATCAAAACAAAGTGAACTTGAATGGTAGCCCGGAAATCTATTAACTGAACTTAACAATTATATTTATCAGAACTGAAAAACATAAATCTTACCACCCAAATATTGTGAAACAGTTTTCTTAATTTTAGATGATAATTTTTCCAGATTGTTATAGTAAAATCTTTGCACCAGTCGATGATAAAGTGGGTAAAGTTACTAGGTTACATTTTATCTATCGAGGTAAAAAACAAAATAAAGATCATCCAATGAATGTTATTGTATGTGAATAAATTTTTGAATTTTTATTTATGTTTTAAATTTAGTGTTTAGAATATTAATTTTTAAATGAATAAGTAATTTTTTAGTTAAATGAAAATTTTGTTTTGTGGGTATAGCTAATTTTTGAGTGGGGAATACTGCGAAAGTGAAAACTTGGTTTATATCTTGGAACTTTTAATGCAATATGCTCTTTGAACCAGAACTTATATATATACTACTTTGATCCTAAATCTTTCAAAGTATCTGTGTTTGTTTATGATGATTGTGGATACCATGCTTATTTTCCTTAAAAAGTCTGTGTGTATGTATGTAGAGGGTGCCAAATTCAACTGCTGGCAATTTACAGTAACCAGTTACTCAAGAGACTGAACGAGTTGTTGATACATCATATGGAGATGAAAATGAATGTGCTACACAAAACGAACATGAAAATGTTGATTTCGAAGAGGATAAGCAATGGTATCGTATGAACCAAGACGTAGTAATAAGTGACGAAAAGGTTTCTAATCATCTGTATGACGCTGAAAGTGAAATCAGGAGCAACTTGGGAACAAGAGGTGAAGACAGAGGAAGCTACAATTTACGTGAACGACGAAATTTAAAGAAACCCTCATGTTACTGTCAAGATTCAGCCCAGTAATCAAGAGTGATGCTTCTTTGTGAGAAACCAAGGACTATAAAGAAGCAGTACAGTCAGAAAACTCTAAAGAATGAAGAAAGCAGTGGGGAAAGAAATGAGAGCTCTACAAAGAAATGAAGCATGGTAACTAGTTTACAAAACTAAAATAAACGAGATGGTTGAAGGTCATTGGGTCCTTGATACAGAACTAAATGTAAATAATGAAGTAGTTCGATATAATGCGAGACTTGTGGTAAAAGGATATACTCGACTTTTTAGAATAGATTATGTTGAAACATTTAGCATTGTTGCAAGATATGAGATGATGAGAGCTGTGCCGAGTGTTGCAATTCAACATGATTGGTGTATAAGTCAATTTGATGTAAGGATAGCATTTCTCAATGGTATTCTGAAGGATGAAATGACACTTGTGTCAACCAGATGGCTTTGACAATGGTGCAGTATGTGTATATTAATTGCTGAAGATTCTCTACCGTTTAAAGCAAGCCTCTGTCTTGATGATGGTATGGCTCTTTCTTTAAATTTCATAATGAACATAATTTATGGGACAGTTGTTCAGATCTGTGCATGTTCTATGGTGACACTCTGGAACTGATGTTTTATGTTGATGATGGATTGGCCATAGGCTCAAATAATACAACAATTAAGTATATTAAACAGTTGGGTAAACATTTTCTGATCACTGTATAAAAGGATGATTGCTTATTGGGGTTATAAATCAAGATATTTGACAACTTTGTTCAAATAAATCGGTCTGCATAAGTGAAGAGAATTTTAGAGAAATATGGTATTATGTATGCAAACTGTTAACGTTATCCATTGAACCAGGAAGGATACTAGGTGAGTCACCTCCTTTTAATAATACTAAACTGATAGAGAAATGTTTGTAAGTTTGGTATGTTTAACACAAAGTACAAGAGAAATATGGTATTATGTACGCAAACTGTTAACTTTATCCATTGAACCAGGAAGGATACTAGGTGAGTCACCTCCTTTTAATAATACTAAACTGATAGAGAAATGTTTGTAAGTTTGGTGTGTTTAACACAAAGTACAAGACTATGTTTATCATACACTGTTAATGTTGAATCGAGAGTTCAATACCGACAAACACAGGCACATTTTGCATTGCTCGAGCGAATATTCAGGTATCTTAAATCAACAATTACAGATGTCATTAAGTTTGAAAAGAATTAAAGCTGTAGTATTGAAGCTTATAGTGATACTGATCATGTTGGGGACAGAAGCACAAGACGATTAACATGTGCCATCCTACTCAAGTTCCATGGAGGGCCAGTTGTGTGGAAAAGTAAATCACAGCATAGTGTTGATCTTTCTTCAGTGGAGGCAGAATATGTGGTTGCAAGTGTGATCTTGTGTACACTTTTTTTCTTGCAATATATGTGTGGCTGTGTGCATTATGTACCACACTTTGTACCTGTTTAGTGGATAAAACTTGGTCATTATCCAATGGTGAATATCAGTGCTGATTTACACATACTGTGACTTCTTTATAAGTACTAATTAATTCTTGGTGTTCTTGTTGTCTCATCTCACTATGCCAAAACCAACTGCATATTTCTGATAGCAAAAGAAAAACAGTACCTGATGTTACCTTGAACATTGTATGATGAATTTATATGGGCAGTGAATGATGGTCACATGTGAATTGCACACAAGAGAGAGAGAGAGAGGGAAAGAGAGAGTGAGAGAGAGAGAGAGAGAGAGAGCCACTAGTTTCAGTCTCGACCAGACAGAGTTGTTGCATCAATTGATGTTGTGGAATGTCCAACAAAAAACAAATGTAGTTGGTGAGACTCTGATTACAGTTTATTGCCTTGTTAATCAAGGAGAAAGTAATTTCTCTCATGGCCCCTCTCATCCAAACCACACTTGAAAATACACTCAAAATGTCCTTTGACCCATCACTTAAAAGCTGATAAAAGCATGCAAGTGTTTATGTATGGAAATGTCGCTAGATACATCCAAAAACGGAGCCTGTTTCTTGTTCTGAAGGTTCAATTGAATAACTTTTTCTTGCAGGTGGAATTGCATTTTAAGGGTTCTGTACTTCAGTCGGTAAAAATGGAACTCCTATTCGATCACTTTTTTGTCCATCTGTTTACATGTCCAATTGCTTGAAACCCTTTTTCTGATGAGTGAGTACACTGTCGAAGTGAAACAGATGCCACACATTAAGGTCTACACCCCCTTAATGATGTAATAAAGTGAAGCTTCTAAGGCAGTGCAATCAATACAAGCAGCCATTTGTGCCACATATTTTGATACTCATACGCTCAGTTAGTGAAGGTTACAGGGTACAGGTTTCACACTGCAACAAAAGGAAAAAAATCAAAAAAATTGTAAATTTTTAATTATGTCACATGAAAAATAAAGTTTGTTATTTGTTATCAGACTCTCTGTCTGTACACTCATCTATTAAGAAACCTCATTTCAGGAAAGGGTGGATGTGTCAAGTTGAAATTTATGTCACATACTAATGTCTATGGTCCTTTGTTGGCATAATAAACGTTAGCTTCTGAGTTGATACAATAAAATGATGTGCCATTTATGTTACGTATTTTGATACTCACAAAGTCACTCATCAAAACATGTACCATACTTACAGGTGCTCAAGAATAATGAAATTTGGGAAGACGAAAGATTTCATGGCACATAAAGGGAAAAATCTGAAATTGTGAATTTGTAATTTTTTTATGCGGTCTGCCACAAATTTCTCTCTTGTGCCAACCTCCTCATCTCAGAGTAGCATTGCAACCTACATCCTCAATTATCTGCTGTATGTCTTTCAGTCTCTGTCTTCCTGTATAGCATTTTCCCTCTACAGCTTCCTCTAGTACCATAGAAATCAGTCCCTGATGTCTTAACAGACGTTCTATCATCTTGTCCCTTCTCCTAATCAGTGTTTTTCACATATTCCTTTCCTCCCTGATATTGCACAGTACCTCCTCATCCCTTACCTTATCAGTCCATCTAATTTTCACCATTCGTCTGTAGCACATTCCAAATGCTTCGATTCTCTTCTGTTTCGGTTTTCCCACAGCCCGTGTTTCACTACCATACAGTGCTTTGCACCAAACGTTTATTATCAGCAATTTCTTCCTCAAATTAGGGTCTATGTTTGATACTAGTAGATTTCTCTTGGCCAGGAATGCCCTTTGTGCCAGTGCTGGTCTGCTTTTGGTGTCCTCCTTGCTCCATCCATCATCAATTATTTTGCTACCTAGGTAGCAGAATTCCTTAACTTCATCTACTTCGTAACCATCAATCCTGATGTTAAGTTTCTCGCTGTTCTCATTTCTGCTGCATCTTATTACTTTCCTCTTTCTTCGATTTACTCTCAATCCAAATTCTGTACACTTTACATTGTCCATTCCATTCACATTCACTGAGAATAGGAAGAATCAGCGACTTGTATCATTTACACCCTTCCACTTTGAATTTTAATTCCACTCCTGAACCTTTCTTTTATTTCCGTCATTGTTTCTTCGATGTACAGATTGAACAATAGGGGCGAAAGACTACATCTCTGTCTTACACCCTTTTTAATCCCAGTACTTCCTTCTTGGTCGTCCACTCTTTATTATTCCCTCTTGGTTCTTGTAGGTATTGTATATTACCCATCTCTTCCTATAGCTTACCCCTGCTTTTCTCAGAATCTCAAACGTTTTGCACCATTTTACATTGTTGAACGCTTTTTCTAGGTCGACAGATCCTATGAATGTGTCTTGATTTTTCTTTAGTCTTGCTTCCATTATCAACTGCAACCTCAGAATTGCCTCTCTGGTGCCTTTACCTTTCTTAAGGCCGAACTGATCGTCATCTAACACATCCTAAGTTTTCTTTTCCACTCTTCGGTATATTATTCTTGTCAGTAACTCGGATGCATGAGCTGTTAAGCTGATTGTACGATAATTCATGTACTTGTCAGCTCTTGCTGTCTTGAGAATTGTGTGGATGATTCTATTCCGAAAGTCAGACGATATGTTGCCAGACTCATACATTCTGCACACCAACACGAATATTCATTTTGTTGCCACACCCCCTTATGATTCTGATGGAATGTTATCGATCCCTTCTGCCCTATCTGATCTTCAGTCCTCCAAAGCTCTTTTAAATTCTGATTCTAATATTGGATCACCTAACTCTTCTAAATCGACTGCTGTTCCTTCTTTTATCACAGAAGACATATCTGCCCCCTCCTACAGGCCTTAAATGTACTGTTTCCACCTGTCCTCTGCATTTAACAATGGAATTCCAGTTGCACTCTTTTGTAATTGTACCACAAGAAAAAATGTCATTTATTATCCGACTATCTCTCTATCACTCCATTTGTGAACACTCCTTCTTTCTAGGACAGATAAGTATCAAGTTAAAATTTAGGTCACATACTGAGGGCTATCTACATCTACATCTACATTTACATGGATACTCTGCAAATCACATTTAAGTGCCTGGTAGAGGATTCATCGAACCACATTCACAATTCTCTATTATCTGAGCCTCTTATAGCAAGTGGAAAGAACGAAGACCTATGTCTTTCCGTACGATCTCTGATGTCCATTATTTTATCATGGTGATCGGTTCTTCCTACGTAGGTCGGCGTCAACAAAATATTTTCGCAGTCGGAGGAGGAAGTTGGTGATTGACATTTCGTTAGAACATTACTTCGCAACGGAAAACGCCTTTGTTTTAATGATGTCTATCCAAAATTCGGTTTAATTTAGTGACATTCTCTTCCCTATTTCGCGATAATACAAAACGTGCTGCCCCTCTTTGAACTTTTTCGATGTACTCTGTCAATCCTATCTGGTAAGGATTCTACATAGCGCAACAGTATTCTAAAAGAAGACGGACAAAAGTAGTGTAGGCAGTCTCTTTAGTAGACGTGTTACGTTTCCTAAGTGTCCTGCCAATAAAACACAGTCTTTGATTAGCCTTCCCCACAACATTTTCATTGTGTTCCTTCCAATTTAAGTTGTTCCTAATTGTAATTCCTAGGTATTTAGTTGAATTTATGGCCTTTAGATTTGACTGATTTATCGTGTAAATGACGTTTAGCGGATGTGGGTGACCTCACCCTTTTCGATACTGGTCAATTGCCAATTTTCTCACTATACATGTATCTTTTCTAAATCGTTTTCCAGTTTGTTTGGTATTCTGATGACTTTACTAGTCGATAAACGACAGCACCATCTGCAAACAACGTTGGGTAGCGGCAGAAATCACGTCTGTTTTGTTCGATATTTTTACGTCGATTACCACGAACTGTGACCTGACAGGAAATCACGAATACAGTCACATAACTGAGATGGTATTCGATAAGCACGCAATTTCACTACAAGGCGCTTGTATGGTACAGTGCCCAAAACCTTCCGGAACCCAGAAATACGAAATCGATTTGAAATCCCTTGTCAATAGCACTCAGCCCTTCATGCGAGTAAAGAGCTAGTTGTTTTCCACAAGAATGATGTTTTCTAAATCCTTGTTGACTGTGTGTCAGTAGACCGTTTTCTTCGAGGTAATTCATAATATTTGAACACAATATGCGAGGGTAAGACAATTATTATCCCCAATTTAGTTATACTTTTGTTTATTTAGGTAGTACTGTCGTTTTACGTTAATGACGCATGCTTTGTTTATTTGCTAAGTCCGCCCCGATAGCTGAGTGATCAGTGTGATGAATTACCGTTCTATGGGCCCAGGTTCGATTCCTGGCTGGGTCGGGGATTTTCTCCGCTCAGGGACTGGGTGTTGTGTTGTCTTTATCATTATTTCATCCCCTTCCGGAGCGCAGGTCGCCCAATGTGGCGTCGAATGTAATAAAACCTGCACCAAGGCGGCCGCACCTGCCCTGTAAGGGGCCTCCTAGCCAATGACACCAACCGCTCACTTCCTTTTTTTTATTTGTCGTTATATCTTTGCAATATTCAAGCTGCTAGGTTAGTTTCGTTGCCTCTGCCGTGCTGTTCATCATGGCTGCTCCTCTGTCTATTTGCACCAAATAAGAGCAACGTTCAGTGATCCGTTTTCTGTGGTCTGAAGGCGTATCAGGGGCCGAAATTCATCGAAGACTTTCGGTACAGTACAGGAACAGTGCTTTGCCACAACAGAGTGTGTACTAGTGGATTGAAAAATTCTGGAATGGTCGCACAAGTGTCGCATGATGAGGGAGCCGGACGACCGTTTACCATCACAAATGAAGAAACCATTGAGCATTCACGTGAAATGATGTTCTTAGACAGACGATTAATTATTGATGAAGTGGCAAATCGTCTGCAAATTAGTCACGGTTCTGCCTACGAAATCACCCACAACAGACTTGGGTTTCATAAGGTTTGTGCAAAGATGGGTCCCAAAACAACTCACACAGTTGAATAAACAAACGAGCTTGGACATCTGCAAAAAACATTTGGATCGCTATGGTAACGAAGGGGACAACTTCTTAGACAGGATTATTACTGGTGACGAAACATGGATCCATCATTACGAGCCGGAGAGTAGACAGCAGAGCATGGAATGGAAACATCCAAATTCGCCGCGCAAGAAAAAGTTCAAGAGCCAACTCTCCTCAGGAAAACTGATGCTTACGGTTTTTTGGGACGCACAAGGTCCAGTACTGGAACATTATGGGGAAAGGGGCACAACAATAAATAGTGTACGTTACAATGATATGTTTACTGCCAGACTAAAGCCTACATTTCGAAGCAAACACCGAGGATTGCTGTCAAAAGGTGTTGTGTTGTTGTACGACAATGCCTGTCCGCATACTGCTGCCCACACTGCTGAAACGCTCCAGAAACTCAAATTTGAAGTTCTGGATCATCCTCCATATAGTCTCGATCTTACCCCTTCTGACTATCACTTGTTTGATCCACTCAAACAGGCATTCAAGGTCCATCGATTTGCCACGTACGTAGCAGTGAAAGAAGCGGTGCATTCCTGGTTCGCAGCTCAACCGAAAACCTTCTTTTATGAGGGCACCAGGAAGCTTGTACAACGATGGACCAAGTGCGTTGAAACGCAAAGGAGACTATGTCAAAAAATGATGTTCTTGTAAGTTTCCTATTTAATTACATTAAAATTTTATAACTGCTTTGCGACTAATAATTGATTTAACCTCGTGTGTTCCAAAATCCCGCTGCATATCGACGTTAATGATACGGGTCCGTAAGTTGGTGGACTACTCCTACTCCTTTTCCTGGATATTGGTATGACCTGTGCAACTCTCCAGCCTCTTGCTACAGATCTTTCGTCGAGCCAACGGTTGTATATCATTGTTAAGTACAGATATTGCATCGGCATACTCTGAAAGGAACCTAATTGGTATACAGTCTGGTTTAGAAGACTTGCTTTTATTAAGTGAGTTAAGTTGCTTCACTACGCCGAGAATATACGTTAGTCATGTTGGCAGTTGTTATTCATTCGAATTCTGGATTATTTACTTCGTCTTCTTTTGTAAAGGCATTTCGGAAGGTTGTGTTTAGTAACACTGCTTTGACAGCACTGTCTTCGCTAGTATCTCCATTGCTATCGCACAGAGAAGGCATTGATTGTGTCTTGCCGCTTGCATACTTCACATGTGATCAGAATCTCTTTGGATTTTCTGACAGGTTTCGAGACACAGTTTCGTTGAGGAAACTATTGTAAGCACTAGCATTGAAGTCCGCTCTAAATTTCGAACTTCTATAAAAGATAGCCAATCTTGGGGATTTTGCGGCTGTTTAAATTTGGCATATTTGTTTCGTTGTTTCTGCAACAGTCTTCTGACCCGTTTTGTGTACCAAGGAGGATCATCTCCGTCGTTTGTAAATTTATTTGGTATAAATCTCTCAATCGCTGCCGATAGTATTTCTTTGAATTCAAGCCACATCTGGTATACAATTATATTGTTAATTTGGAAGGAGTGGATATTGCCTCTTAGGAAGGCGTCAAGTGAATTTTTATCTGCTTTTTTGATTAGGTATATTTTTCGTTAATTGTTGGAGGATTTTGGTGTTACAAGATTCAATCTCGCTACGACAACCCTGTGTTCACTAATCCCTGTATCTATTATGCTGCTCTTTATTTACTCAGGATTGTTTGTTGCGAAGAAATCAAGTGTGTTTTCACAACCATTTACTATTCGCGTGGGCTCATGAACTAACTGCTCGAAATAATTTTCAGAGAATGCGTTTAGCACAATTTGGGATGATGTTTTATGTGTACTTCCGGAATAAAAGATGTATTGTCGGCCACATATTGAGGGTAAATTAAAGTCACCAGCAACTACAATCGTATGAGTTGGTACGTGTTTGAAATCAAACTCAAGTTTTCTTTGAACATTTCAGCAATTGTATCATGTGTACTGGGAGGTTGGTAAAAGGATACAATTATTATTTTATTGCGGTTGCAAACAATGACCTCTGCCCATAATAACTCGCAGGAACTATCTGCTTCAATTTCGCAACAAGATAAGCTACTTCTAACAGCAACAAACACGACACCACCAACTGTGTTCAGCCTATCCTTTCGGAACACCTTCACGTTCTTCACAAAAATTTGGGCTGAGGTTATCTCCGTCTTTAGCCAGCTTTCAGTGCCTATAAAAATTTGATCATTAGTGCTTTCTTTAGCGCTTGGAGCTCTAGTACTTTTCCAACACAGCTACGACAATTTACAACTACTGTGTTTGGTCTGCACCCTTTGCAACTGTAGCCCAAGACCCTCTAACTTAAAAAACCGTCCAGTCCACTCCACACAGCCCCTGCTACCCATGTAGCCACCTCCTGCATATAGAGGACTCCTGATCTATTCAATGGAACCCGAAACCCAACCACCCTTTGGTGCAAGTCGAGTAATCTGCTGCCCACACGGTCTTTCGTCGAGCCAACGGTTGTATATCATTGTTAAGTACAGATATTGCATCGGCATACTCTGAAAGGAACCTAATTGGTATACAGTCTGGTTCAGAAGACTTGCTTTTATTAAGTGAGTTAAGTTGCTTCACTACGCCGAGTAGTGAAGCAACTTAACTACTCTCATATCTTGAAACGAGCCACCCCTCTCAAACCTATCTGATACAGTAAAATTCCAGCCTCATTTTAGGTAGTCCCTATGGATTCTGCATCAGTGCCTCGATGCCATGTCAGAGGTTCAGTGATATATCCATGGGGCTATGGGCGATGGTTGATTGAGAAGGATCACAAACAGTAGATGGTGTGCTGATTGAGGTCGTAAGAAATGTAGAGTAACTTTTCGGATCTCTAATGCTACGCTATCCACATTAAGACATTCTCATCCACTGCCTCTTGCAGACAACAAGGACATCACTCAAAGTACAGTTATCCAAGATGTCGCACTGTGATACAATTGCTGACCGCCTTTACCACTTCTGTTAGAGGCTCTAAAGCAGAGCAGAGCAACAATGCGCTTACACGTGGCCCAATTTAGAAATTGATTCGGTTAAGGAATGTGTTATGAAACCGGTATTTGCGACTCAATCACGCCACCACAGGTAGATATTTCTACAGTATCTGTAATGCATTCTGCCTCGATGCCATATCAGAGGTTCAGTGATATATCCATGGGGCTATGGGCGATGGTTGATTGAGAAGGATCACAAAAAGTAGATGGTGTGCTGATTGAGGTCGTAAGAAATGTAGAGTAACTTCTCAGATCTCTAATGCTACGCTACCCACTAGAAATGCTGTCAGGGATTTGGAATCAAGTGTCTCCATTCAAGCACATACCTGCATTGGATCCTATGGAGAAGTCATTTAATGATTACAACCACTAGTGAATCATATTTCGGGCACTCTCATATCTTGAAACGAGCCACCTCTCTCGAACCTATCTGATACAGTAAAATTCCAGCCTCATTTTAGGTAGTACCTATGGATTCTGCATCAGCCCTCTCAGACTCTGCGCTACCATCTCTGCAGATTTGCGCATGTGATCATTCCAATGTAAGTCGGAACTGAGTAGAGTCAGAGGAAACTATATCTACCACCTTCTCCATACCATGTAGAAACAGGCTAAGGCTGCAATAGGACTATGTTTTGACCATTCGATGGAAATAGGAACTGAGAGAAGGACAAGGATATTTGCTACTGCACTGTGGTGCACCCACAAACTACATGCAAGTACTGCAGATTCACGTCCATATACGTCTATATACCCAACATGCTATCTTCGCTATTCTGTACCATCCATCAGAGAAAAATTACGAACTATAAAAGCTCAACTAACTTCATCCCATATAGAGATAGATAAGATTTTTAGCACATCTCCCTTCTCCCATACATCTAAAACAAATACCGCATGCATGCAGGCATTGAGCACATGTGACGATCCTATTAAATATACAGGTATTGATCAACTGCACAGACGAGTTTAAAGTTACATCATCTGTACTCTAGGAGGATGACTATACCACGCAGACTATACCATGAGTCGCAAGAGACGCCACCTGTGGCCTTGTCTCACTGTTTGAAACATTATTTCTTTCTGCTCTAACATGCTTTGTACACTGCCAAACATTTTGTTTTTCTGCCACAACTTCGAGGTCTGTGTCAGGTTTTAAACTGACATTAAGACATTCTCATCCACTGCCTCTTGCAGACAACAAGGACATCACTCAAAGTACAGTTATCCAAGATGTCGCACTGTGATACAACTGCTGTCATTCAAGATGGCTGCTGTGACGTCAGCTGATGACGCGATTGACATCATTCAAGATGGCTGGCATCAAATAGCCGATGACGCGAGTACCATTACCCAAGCCCCCCTGGCGGGAAGCTTGAATTTTGGAGGGAAGATAGATCAATTGGGCTACCTCTAGACGTCGCACAGTGTAAATCAAATTGTTACTGCTATTGCCATAACACACCGTACACACTGGATGGAAAAGTCATTTACAACATAAGGCAATTGGTAAAAGTTTTACGGCGTTGGTGTGGATTTCCAAACTACATTTAAACTCATCAGTCACATTGAAGGAATAGTTGATGGCTCTGCATTCCATTTTGACTGATTCCTCATATTGCAGTCATGCACGTGATTACCGTTTCGGTGCCAGCCATCCCCAGAAGGTGTCACCCCTCCACAAAACTCTTTCTCCAACTCAAACAAGCATTGTAAATCAATCATTAAGTCATAACCAACAGCGTGCCAGTGGATGGAGGGGATGGAAAAGACACTACCGATGTAATGAAATAATAAGCATCGCAACTGATACTCTGAACAATTTTAGCAATTTTACACTAATTTCAACACCAACCAATGATGTGACAGCATGTTTCCCAATTTCAGTATCATAGCTAAACCACCCCTTCTCCACGTTGCGAGTATCATTGTGAATGTGGATAGATGACTATGCAGTATGTCCATTCATTGCTAATTCTCGAACACATACATGATCTATATATTTCTAACACCTCAAGCATAGTGCTTAATTCTGGATCAATCTCTGTGCTGATGGGAGTCACAGAGCTTTCTCGCAGCCTTAGGCTAAAATTAGAGACTGAAAGACCCCCCCCCCCCTCACACTGTCATTGACCAGCCTGCTCTGCAGCACCATTACCGGTTTATTCTGCAACCGACCAGAAGTAAACCGCTACATTCCACATCTCGTGAATGAATGGAGCTTGCCGAGTCCTCACACAACCAAGTGCACAAGATTTCCTGAGATGCACCCATGTCGAGGAGGTTAACAGATTTGAAAGTGTCATGATGTAATAGCAGACAGTTAAGAAGAACAAGAAACGGGTGATTTTCATGCATGATGGAGCTCCAGAAGGATGGAGTTGGATGCATTTTTATGTAAATCAACCAAGCTATCAATTTTAAAGTACCTTAAGCTGGGGTTACTTTGGCCCTTTGAAGGTAACTTTGGCCCACTCGTCAGAAAAAGTTTATTTTTCCTGCAAAAGTAACATCGCTAACATGGAATTAAGAGGGCAGTATGCATTCACAATGTGAAACGAACGATCTAGGAGGCTGTGAGTTTCACAAAGTGAAATTGTGTTGGCACCACTGGAATTTATATCGATTGTAAAAATTTTAGCGGCTTTTATATGTCCAAAACTTCTGCCTGGAGAGATCACGCCAGTTAAACTAAATACAAGGTAAGTGCAATTTTAAATTCTGTCTTTATTAAATAATACGATGAGAAACAATTTAGATAACATAATTAAATGTTACGTAAAATGGTGCACGTTTTTCCAGATTTTGGGGTTACTTTGGCCCGGGCATGGAGACAGATTCTCAGGTCGTGGAAAGACTCCTGCAACAGCAATCCATACTCAGTCCTTCTGAAAGATGTGTTTCCTGCTATGTTTTCAAAACTCCTGGGTGCACTTGAAGAAAATCAGGGCGAAAATCTGAAAGCTGGTTTTAAGAAGTGTGGCTTTTATCCTATAGATAAATCTCAACTTTTGTCCCGACTACCAGGATTTCATCCTGTTGACAGCTCTCTTGTGGGAGACGCAGTTTTAAAGACAGTGGATGACAAACGAGAAAGTGTATTAGGTGGCACATCACTAAGAAAATGCAGAAGGAAAATTGATGTTACTGCAGGGAAAAGTATAACACCAGAAGACATTGTGCAGCCCTGTCATAGCAGAGATTTAGCTGATAGCATCAAAAGAAAAAGGGGGAGACCGTGGAGGACTCTTTTCGACTCAGGTTCTTCAGAAGACGAGGATGCAGTCGCGTTAGAAACTGATGCTGATTCTGAAACCTTATCAGATTTGGAAGCTTTCGTCCAGCAACAAACCATTTTGAAGGGAAAATTATCAGTTGGGGAATATGTTATAGTTTTGTACAATCATGAAGAATATCCTGGATTGTGTCAGAAGTGAGTGAGGAAGGAGCTAATGCAAATTGCATGGAAGAGACAAAATCATATTGCAAGTGGCCAGAACAAAAAATGAATTATTTTATCCATGGGAGGATTTGGTGAGAATTATTAATCCACGATGACCAATCAACGTGGTTACTTTCAGGTGCCAGAGCTTCAGTTATTTATTTAATGAGTCTCAACTGCATACTGCAGTTAGCTTAAACATATGATAATCTCTTTGTAAACACTGGAAAACATTTTCTAACGTTGGAAGGGAATGTAAAATGCTAAAATATTGTATGCCATCATATTTACAGTAAATTTATTATATTTCATTATGAATGAACTTCAATATTTCCTGTTCTTCTCTTCAAAATTAACTGTTTTATTTGTCTATCATGCTCCTCTTTGTCTACTCTAGAGATATTTATTAAGGTTGCTTTGATCCAATAATGTTTTACTCCTTTTTTTTAAAGAAATGATTGAGTGGGTCAAAGTAACCCCAAGTGCTGGTAACACTGGCCTACTATTTTTTATGGTACCACAGCTACAGATGTAATGCATTTCGTTTAATATTTGTGTTAAATGATAGCTCCAGTCTTTGAGAATGCTAGAAAAAAGTATTTGAAATTTTCTCCGTGTTACTATGCTTTGTTTTCTTGCCACATATGAAAAGACAAGCAAACATTGGGCCAAAGTAACCCCAGTTTACGGTGTTATTCCAGAGTCTAGGATCAGTACATGGAAGGTATTGGCAAGATAGAACATAAATACACGCACTCCTCAGGCTACAACGTTCTGTGCTTAAAACAGGTTATACTATTCGCTTGCATTTCCGACCTATCAGTCATATGGAACGTAGCGCTGTTAATATTCCAATGTAAGAAATACAATCATGCTCAAAAATTAAGGATAATTGCAGAATGTGGTGCCACACAACGTGGCGCTACACAAAACTGGCGCTAATAGCATAGGCACATAGGGAACACACATGACACAGATCTATAAGTTCACAGTATTGGTGATCAGTTGAGAAAACCGTCCCGATACACATGTGCTACAAAACGCCACTGTTTCCTGCCCATGTACCCCGACATCAATATGGGATAAGATCACCATGCACACATAAACAGGCCGCATAACGCGTTGGCATACCCTGGATCAGGTGGTCGAGCAGCTGCCGGGGTATATCCTCCCATTCTTGCATCAGTGCCTGTCAGAGCTCCTGATGTGTCCTAGGGGTTTGAAGACGTGCAGCAATATGTCGACCAAGAGCATCCCAGACGTTCTCGATGGGGTTTAGGTCATTCGGCACTACATTTGCCTGATATCATCTGTTTCAAGGTACTCCTTCACGATGGCAGCTCGGTGGAACCATGTGTTATCATCCATCAGGAGGAAGGTGCGAACCACAGCACCCCTGAAGAGGCGGACATACTGGTGCAAAATGATTTCCCGATACACCTGACCTGCTACAGTTCCTCTGTCAAAGACATGCAGGGGTGTACGTGCACCAATCATAATCCTACCCCACACCATCAAACCACGACTTCCATACAGGTCTCTTTCAAGGACATTAAGGGATTGGTATTGGTTTCTGGTTCACACCAGATGAAAATCCAGCGAGAGTTACTGTTCAGACTATACGTGGACTCGTCTGTGAACATAACCTGGGACCACTGTTCAAATGACCATGTACTGTGTTCTTCACACCAGGCCTTACGGGCTCTCCTGTGACCAAGGGTCAGTGGAACGCACCTTGCCGGTCTCCGGGCGAATAAACCATGTCTGTTCAGTCGTCTGTAGACTGTGTGTCTGGAGACAACTGTTCCAGTGGCTGTGGTAAGGTCCCGAGCAAGGCTACCTGCAGTACTCCGTGGACATCTGTTGGCACTGATGGTGAGATATCGGTCTTCTTGTGGTGTTGTGCACTGTGGACGTCCCGTACTGTTGCGCCTGGACACGTTTCTGTCTACTGGAATCGTTGCCATAATCTTGAGATCACACTTTGTGGCACACAGAGGGCCTGTGCTACGACCTGCTGTGCTTGACCAGCCTCCGTCGCCCAAGTATTCTACTCCTCATAACGTCATCAATATGTGTCCTTGAGCCATTTTCAACACACAGTCACCATTAGCACGTCTGAAAAAGTCTGCACACTTACTCGCTGCATCGTGCTTTTTGACATGCACCAACACACCTCTGTGTATGTGGACTGCTGCCAGCGTCACCGTACGACGACTGCAGGTCAAATGCACCACATGGTGATACCCCAAGGTGACTGAAACCCGCAAACCGCCCACCAGAGCGTTGTTTCACCATGTATCAACATTATCCTTAATTTATGACCGTGGGTGTATATTTCAACCACATGACATACATCCATCTTTCCGGTTTCTCTACGATAAACTAGAGTATATCAAACGAAAGGTGGAAGGTGTTGATTTACTTTACTTATTGCAGTCTCTCTTTGCCACTGAGCTGGACCATGCAGCAGAAGAGACTGGTGGTGGGCCTTGTCATCAGTCCAAGAGAAGTCTCCTCTCTACAACACTAAGGGTTAAATACGTCTTTAGAGCGACTTCATTGGAATGTCAATGTATTCAACAAGTCGTATGATTTGAAAAGAGGCAAATTGCGATGCGTCGGACGGCAACTGAGCCTTCAGTCAGCTACTGATGGGTTTGTGTGTTGGCAAGCCCACTAAAAGTTGTCGGATTTATGTGCCACTGGAAGCAACGGCCCATAGCAAAGTACCCGACTCCATATACACGATGTACAAAGGTCCCTTCTCAATGTTTGCTCGGAAACTCTTTGAAATGGACCTGCATTCATCGGTAGCAGCAATTCCTGACAGGTCTGAAACCAAGTGACATTGGCAAGATGTGACAGTCACCTATGGTTCCTGTTGGTAAAGGTCTTTCGGCTTTCACTGTTCTTTCTTCGCGTTGCATAGCGACGAGTGCTACACCATTCGCAGTGCACACGTTGTACAACTACGTTTATACACCACCGTACCAGGCAAGGTTTTTTTATGGTATAAACATTTGCACGTCCAGACACGATAGATCTTTTCTACCATTCTGGCACGTCTACATTTCGACCCATCATTATGCCCAGAACCCATACAACTGACTGGGACATGTACAGCACATCACTGCTATTATTTACGCCAACTCATGGTAAAAGTACTATACCAACTACCGTACTCCAAAGCGCATAACTGGTTCTTTTAACAGGATGCCTTAAGATTTTACCCTATGAGCTTATTTGGTGAAGATCGACTGTTCAGAATGTCAATAAATAGACGCTACAGAAGAAATTTACTTTTCACAGTTGCAGTTCTGTACACAAAAAGTTTCAAGTCATGTGGCTATCTCTCGTACACTGTTGTTAAGTATTATAAAATACATGAAACTTTAATGCAGGAATTCACAGAGGTAAACAAATTAACGCTGAACACCATTATACCTGTATTACGTTGCAGGTTAAGTGTTTTTCCAGCGGTCATAAAAGATAAAAGACACATAGTGACAAGTTTGGACTGTATTGCGGAATTCTTAGCATCTACCAATTTTTTCCTTGTTCAACAACAAGATTTGGAATTTGAGGGTTTACTCAGATTATTAAACTTGGCTTTTACTGGTGGACACTTGTCGCTATGCTGGGCTCTTAGCCTTAATTAGATTTGTTCCTGCATGTTGAGGACAGCATCCAGTATAACTTTTCTAGCAAAATGCTGCATTTTAACTTCTTTGACATGGATGAGGTGACTCACTTTTGCTGTATGCAGTGGGCTATGCTTCTGGCACTAGGTTAAAGCAGGGTTACTAGACTGCATTTTTTCAAACAAAAATTCAGAGATTTATTTTATATTTGTTGCCTCAGAATTTCGATTTCATCTTTTGAGTTTTCCTCGCTTTTTTGTGTTTTTAAGGCTCTGTGGTTTAGCGGTAAAGTGACAGACTACGAATCCAAAAGTGGCTGGTTCGACCCCTATCAGCTGGAATTTTTATCCGTCACTAATTATTTCTCTCACTTCCGGCAATGTTTTGTGATAAAGAGATGCTGAGTTGCTTCTTGGTTCAGAGTCCACGTTAAGTTGTAGGTCCCCCCTACCCCGCCACCTGAAACATTCTGGTTAAGTCAGTTCTAAGTCATGAGGAAGGCAACTACATGCCACCTCCAATAGGACCATGCCTAGTAAAGCACTGCAGGGTTCAAACCAAACTCTGAGTTGATGACAGCTTTACCTTCCGTTTTCACCAAAACAATAATATAACCCTAATGTCTAAGAGGTGTACTTTAAACGATTTTCTGTTTGTAATACTTACGCTGTCAACAGTACATCTTCAACAGTGTGGGTAGTATGTGGCGCCCAACTAATAGTTACCGCAGGTCAGTGGCGGATACAGCAAAACCGCAAGGAGGGTGCGCTAAAGATATCTTGAGCTACCTTTATATTTACCGTAATAAGAAAACAATCAAGTCACATGCAAAGTTTTATTTAAACTGATTATACACATATACAAGACAATGCCATCGTATGATATAAAAAAGTTACAATGGTGGTTCTCTTCTTTAAGTGATGAATTCTATGCTCCTATTCTTCCTGGCAAATTGGTTAATTACATCTTCAATAGGACAATCAATGTCAGGGTGAGTGTTCAACAGAGCTAAGCCACTAAGTCGATCCTCCTTCATCGTCGACCTCAGCCATGTCTTTGTACGCTGCAATGTTGAAAAATTTCCTTCTGCTGTAGCAATAGATGCAGGTAGACAAGCAAATATTTTGTAGAGCGTGTGCAAAGTAGGATAGTCAGATCTAGGACAAACAGACAACGCTTGCGTAACAGAATCACAATCATTAAGGGCGTTTGTGGTCGTTTGCTTGTATTGAAGAATCTCTCCCATTAGTCTCTTTTTAATCACAAAGAGTGATTCTTCTTCAAAGAACAGTAGCTCAGTTAAGAACTGATTCAATTAATGTGCCAGTTCATTACCGTCATGTTTCAGTAGTTGTGAGGGCAAAAGTATGTTGAATCTTAAATGATAAATATTTTCTTCAGCAAAACGTTCTCTCATCTCAGTCTTAACGTGGCCCAGTGTTGGAATAAAAACAGTTCTTTTCCAATATGTCAAAGCATCATCATTATACTCGCAGTTTTCTATTTGTCTTTGTCTGCCTGTAAGACTAGGAATACTCATCTCCACGTCTATATCTCTCATGCAGTCGTACACCTTGAGCGTCAAATGTAATTTTGATTTTGCAATGGCGATGTCCAAGCGAGGGTCTTGTAACATTTTGCTGACTGGATATGTTATGCTCATAATGTCACTCACTGTAAATAGAGTCATAATAAACTCGCTATTAGAGAGAGCTCGAAGGAGAATAATGGATTTGGCAGCCTTTGTTCTATCCCTCCAATACTGTATTTCTTTAAGAACTTTGCATACTGTTCCGAGATCAGCTGCGAATTGAGTAACAGCATCATGTCACTCAGCCCATCTCGTTTGACAATGTGACTGTAGCGAGTGTTTTAGGTGACTCTTCAATGTTGCGAACCGCTTCCTAGACGCTGTAAACAACGACACTACTACTTCAACAGTACCAAGTGAGTTTCTCACATTTGTAGCTTTGCAACTGCGAGACACAGCGAGGCTGAGCTGATGACTTCGACACGGTGCTACTTGCGCGTTGATAGCTTCCTTTTTTATTGCTGCCACAGCTCCTTTCAATTCTAACATATTAACTAAGCAACCATCACAGCCTATACCCACACAGTTCTCCAGTGACAGAAAAAGGCTTTCCAATCTCCATAGAATCGTAGTAACTAATACTTCACCAGTAACGCCACGCTCTTCATCTTGACTCTCTTGAAATTCGTCGTCATTGTTTCCACTACAATTATTGTCTTTATGGATGTCAAAGAAACCCAAAAATCATTCGTGTAATTTGCTGTCACCATCAACATATCTTACATCTAAACTCAATTGGGTGACGTGCGCTATGTCCGTAGTCTCATCGAAGATTATGCTGTAATAACGAGAATCTTTGATTTCGTCCAGTGTTCTAAATAACATCACTGTTTCACAGCATGAAAAAGTTTGTTACATGTTGTTTTACTTATATAAGTGGCGTTCGCTATAGTGGTCTCAAGGTGACGTTTTAGTTGCAAGTGTCCAGCGTCAATTCTAAATCTTAGAGAGCTCTGAAGTTTCCCTCGTTACTCACTATACTTTCACTGTCATTTTCGTTTTCTAATAAACACACATCATATCTATGCCCCCGCAGAGGAATATCTTGCTTTCCATGAAATATGATTGTTTTCATTATAGGTCTCTGTTTTCCCTAATGCGTTCCATTCTCTGTCTTGACAATTGATTTATGACCTCAAGTTCGCGGTTGTCTCATAATTTTACGTCTGTTGACGCTTTAACGTGGTACTAAGCTGAGAGTGGGTCTCAAGGTCACCATCTTTACCAGTAAGTTTGGAAAACTTTGTTAGTGGTTCAGTCACAAGTTACTAGACGATAATGGATTTCTTTCCTCAAAACCATTTTATTATTCACAAAAATTGAACAGCTAATGCAAAGAAGTCCCTTTTTAAATTGTGAGAACACCGGCCATGGATACTGTTCAAAGTGATTATCGTGCACTTGTCTGTGTTCAACCCGACCCCTCTTGTTGTGCTGTGAAAACCTTGTGTTTTATATCATCTCTAATATTTTCTGACGCTAATGTATCCAAATAATTGCCAGTAACCGTGGGATTAGTTAGTTATTGGGAGCTCCAACGTTAGGCGGGTGATGGAGCCCTTAGGGAAATAGCGGAAAGGTCGGGGAAGAAGGCCAGTGTTCAGTCTGTCTGCTTGCCGGGGGGTCTCATCAGAGATGTGGAGGAGGCGATAGAGAGCACTGGGTGCACCCGACTGCAAATTGTTGCTCATGTCGGCACCAATGACTCCTGCCGTCTGTGTTCAGAGGTCATCCTCAGTTCATACAGGCGGTTGGCGGAGTTGGTGAAGGCGGAAAGCCTCGCTCGCAGGGTGGAATCTGAGCTAACTATTTGTAGTATCATACCCAGAACCGATCGCGGTCCTCTGGTTTGGAGCCGAGTAGAAGGCTTAAACCAGAGGCTCAGACGATTCTGCGAAGATCTGGGATGCAAATTTCTCGACCTCCGCTATTGGGTGGAGAAATGTAGGGTCCCCCTGAATAGGTCAGACGTGCACTACACGCAGGAAGCGGCTACAAGGGTAGCGGAGAACGTGTGGAGTGCACATGTGGGTTTTTTAGGTTAGAGAATTCCCTCCCTAGGCGCGACAAGACGCCTCCTGAGACGCGGCAAGGTAGGAGTAGGCAAAATGCAACAGGGAATAACAATATTAATGTGCTAATAGTAAACTGCAGGAGCGTCTATAGAAAGGTCCCAGAACTGCTCTCATTAATAAACGGTCACAATGCCCACATAGTACTAGGGACAGAAAGTTGGCTGAAACCAGATGTAAACAGTAATGAAATTCTAAACTCAGATTGCAATGTATACCGCAGAGACAGGCTGGACAGTGAAGGGGAAGGAGTGTTTATAGCGATAAGAAGTGCAATAGTATCGAAGGAAATTGACGGAGATCCGAAATGTGAAATAATTTGGGTGAAGGTCACGGTTAAAGCTGGCTCAGACATGGTAATTGGATGTCTCTATAGGCCCCTTGGCTGAGCACCTGAAGGATAATTTGGAAAATACACTCCTGGAAATGGAAAAAAGAGCACATTGACACCGGTGTGTCAGACCCACCATACTTGCTCCGGACACTGCGAGAGGACTGTACAAGCAATGATCACACGCACGGCACAGCGGACACACCAGGAACCGCGGTGTTGGCCGTCGAATGGCGCTAACTGCGCAGCATTTGTGCACCGCCGCCGTCAGTGTCAGCCAGTTTGCCGTGGCATACGGAGCTCCATCGCAGTCTTTAACACTGGTAGCATGCCGCGACAGCGTGGACGTGAACCGTATGTGCAGTTGACGGACTTTGAGCGAAGGTGTATAGTGGGCATGCGGGAGGCCGGGTGGACGTACCACCGAATTGCTCAACACGTGGGGCGTGAGGTCTCCACAGTACATCGATGTTGTCGCCAGTGGTCGGCGAAAGGTGCACGTGCCCGTCGACCTGGGACCGGACCGCAGCGACGCACGGATGCACGCCAAGACCGTAGGATCCTACGCAGTGCCGTAGGGGACCGCACCGCCACTTCCCAGCAAATTAGGGACACTGTTGCTCCTCGGGTATCGGCGAGGACCATTCGCAACCGTCTCCATGAAGCTGGGCTACGGTCCCGCACACCGTTAGGCCGTCTTCCGCTCACGCCCCAACATCGTGCAGCCCGCCTCCAGTGGTGTCGCGACAGGCGTGAATGGAGGGACGAATGGAGACGTGTCGTCTTCAGCGATGAGAGTCGCTTCTGCCTTGGTGCCAATGATGGTCGTATGCGTGATTGGCGCCGTGCAGGTGAGCGCCACAATCAGGACTGCATATGACCGAGGCACACAGGGCCAACACCCGGCATCAGGGTGTGGGGAGCGATCTCCTACACTGGCCGTACACCACTGGTGATCGTCGAGAGGACACTGAATAGTGCACGGTACATCCAAACCGTCATCGAACCCATCGTTCTACCATTCCTAGACCGGCAAGGGAACTTGCTGTTCCAACAGGACAATGCACGTCCGCATGTATCCCGTGTCACCCAACGTGCTCTAGAAGGTGTAAGTCAATTACCCTGGCCAGCAAGATCTCCAGATCTGTCCCCCATTGAGCATGTATGGGACTGGATGAAGCGTCGTCTCACGCGGTCTGCACGTCCAGCACGAACGCTGGTCCAACTGAGGCGCCAGGTGGAAATGGCATGGCAAGCCGTTCCACAGGACTACATCCAGCATCTCTACTATCGTCTCCATGGGAGAATAGCAGCCTGCATTGCTGCGAAAGGTGGATATACACTGTACTAGTGCCGACATTGTGCATGCTCTGTTGCCTGTGTCTATGTGCCTGTGGTTCTGTCAGTGTGATCATGTGATGTATCTGACCCCAGGAATGTGTCAATAAAGTTTCCCCTTCCTGGGACAATGAATTCACGGTGTTCTTATTTCAATTTCCAGGAGTGTATTTCGAGTAGATTTCCCCACCATGTTATAGTTCTGGGTGGAGATTTTAATTTGGCGGAGGAGACTCAAACGTTCATAAGGGGTGGCAGGGACAAAGAATCCAGTGAATTTTTTTAAAGTGCTTTGTCTGAAAACTACCTTGAGCAGTGAAACAGAGAACCGACTCGTGACGATAACATATTAGACCTTCTGGTACAAACAGACCCGAACTGTTTGAAACAGTTAACGCAGGACAGGGAATCAGCGATCATAAAGTGGTTACTGCATCGGTGATTTCACCCGTAAATAGAAATGTTAAAAAGGGTAGGAAGATTTTTCTGTTTAGCAAAAGTGACAAAATGCAGATTTCAGAGTACCTGACGGCTCAACATAAAAGTTTTGTTTTAAGTACAGATAGTGTTGAGGATCAGTGAACAAAGTTCAAAACGATCGAACAATATGCGTTAGATGAGTATGTGCCAAGCAAGATCGTAAGAGATGGGAAAGAGCCACCGTGGTACAACAACCGAGTTAGAAAACTGCTGCGGAAGCAAAGAGAACTTCACAGCAAACATAAACATAGCCAACGTCTTGCAGACAAACAAAAATTACGCGAAGCGAAATGTAATGTGAGGAGGGCCATGCGAGAGGCGTTCAATGAATTCGAAAGTAAAGTTCTGTGTACCGACTTGTCAGAAAATCCTAAGAAATTTTGGTCTTATGTCAAAGCGGTAGGTGGATCAAAACAAAATGTCCAGACACTCTGTGATCAAAATGCTACTGAAACTGAGGATGACAGACTAAAGGCCGAAATACTAAATGCCTTTTTCCAAAGCTGTTTCACAGAGGAAGACTGCACTGTAGTTCCTTCTCTAGATTGTCGCACAGATGACAAAATGGTAGATATCGAAATAGACGACAGAGGGATAGAGAAACAATTAAAGTCGCTCAAAAGAGGAAAGGCCGCTGGACCTGATGGGATACCAGTTCGATTTTGCACAGAGTACGCGAAGGAACTTGTCCACCTTCTTGCAGCGGTGTACCGTAGGTCTCTAGAAGAGCGTAGCGTTTCAAAGGATTGGGAAAGGGCACAGGTCATCCCTGTTTTCAAGAAGAGACGTTGAACAGATGTGCGGAACTATAGACCTATATCTCTAACGTCGATCAGTTGTAGAATTTTGGAACACGTATTGTGTTCGAGTATAATGACTTTTCTGGAAACTAGAAATCTACTCTGTAGGAATCAGCATGGGTTTCGAAAAAGACGATCCTGTGAAACCCAGCTCGCGCTATTCGTCCACGAGACTCAGAGGGCCATAGACACGGGTCCACAGGTAGATGCCGTGTTTCTTGACTTCCGCAAGGCGTTCGATACAGTTCCCCACAGTCGTTTAATGAACAAAGTAAGAGCATATGGACTATCAGACCAATTGTGTGATTGGATTGAAGAGTTCCTAGATAACAGAACGCAGCATGTCATTCTCAATGGAGAGAAGTCTTCCGAAGTAAGAGTGATTTCAGGTGTGCCGCAGGGGAGTGTCAAAGGACCGTTGCTATTCACAATATACATAAATGACCTTGTGGATGACATCGGAAGTTCACTGAGGCTTTTTGCGGATGATGCTGTGGTATATCGAGAGGTTGTAACAATGGAAAATTGTACTGAAATGCAGGAGGATCTGCAGCGAATTGACGCATGGTGCAGGGAATGGCAATTGAATCTCAATGTAGACAAGTGTAATGTGCTGCGAATACATAGAAAGAAAGATCCCATATCATTTAGCTACAATATAGCAGGTCAGCAAATGGAAGCAGTTAATTCCATAAATTATCTAGGAGTACGCATTAGGAGTGATTTAAAATGGAATGATCATATAAATTTGATTGTCGGTAAAGCAGATGCCAGACTGAGATTCATTGGAAGAATCATAAGGAAATGCAATCCGAAAACAAAGGAAGTAGGTTACAGTACGCTTGTTCGCCCACTGCTTGAATACTGCTCAGCAGTGTGGGATCCGTACCAGATAGGGTTGATAGAAGAGATAGAGAAGATCCAACGGAGAGCAGTGCACTTCGTAACAGGATCATTTAGTAATCGCGAAAGCGTTACGGAGATGATAGACAAACTCCAGTGGAAGACTCTGCAGGAGAGACGCTCAGTAGCTCGGTACGGGCTTTTGTTGAAGTTTCGAGAACATACCTTCGCCGAGAAGTCAAGCAGTATTTTGCTCCCTCCTACGTATATCTCGCGAAGAGACCATGAGAATAAAATCAGAGAGATTAGAGCCCACATAGAGGCATACCAACAATCCTTCTTTCCACGAACAATTCGAGACTGGAATAGAAGGGAGAACCGATAGAGGTACTCAAGATACCCACCCCCACACACCGTCAGGTGGCTTGCGGAGTATGGATGTAGATGTAGATGTAGGATTAAAAGAATCGGTCGATGAACTTTGTTGTGGAAGTTTCGACGAAGTGCCTGTACATCTGGTGGTTTTTGCAGCTGAATGGTGACCAGAATCTTCAGATGTTTCTACTTACCTTTTTCTTATTACATAACGATCCATTTTATTATACTGTTACGACGTAGGTAAATTAGACGTCAATTATTCACGAATAAACACTTTATTCGCACTGAAAAATGCAACACTAGTACACTTAGCACTAAAACAAACACCGTCACACTCCGTGTATTTCTAACATCACTAAGCACAACACTGACTGAAACCCGTGGTAATAGCCAATAACCGCAGTTGTTCACTTTTTATCATTTACAAGTTATCGCGACGATTGTAGCTTTCAAACTGACTACCTGGCAGTTAATATGGTAGTTATGAGTCTTGTAACAATAATTTTACTGAGAAATTACTATGAATTACTATTATTAATACTTCACAATCGACTGATCTCTCTCACTCTTGGCTAATCTTCACACTTGCATTTGCTAGAACTATGACGTTTTGCTTATTCATTCTTCAGTCTTAATATTTCTGCTTCTGAATGTAAACTAGCTTCCTATTCGGCGAATAGTCCTTATTTATAACGCTATGTATCGAAGGTTCTCTGTACAAGAAAACAGTAGAATATTCAAGACTTTTAGGAACAAATGTCAGACAGAATAACGTATTGAGATCACTAGAACGGCCGCGACTATTCTCGTAGGTATGTGTTAGCTGTCTATGTGCCAGACAGTAACGTATAAAATACGATGACGCAGACACAAGTACTACATAGGAAAGTACAACTACTCAATAACTCGATTCAGTCGAGTCGACTGACGAAAGAAACGAACGAATAGCGTGTGGGCTGACTGCTGGGGGCGACGCGGGTGGCAATTCGGATGGCCCCGCAAGGGGGGGGGGGGCATTACCCTACGTGGCTTCCACATGTATCCCCCACTGCCGTAGGTATATTGTTTGTAGTGCCAAATTGATAGTTGCAGCTTTTCATCCCCCACTTCCGAAGTGTGCAGAATTGAAGGCTACAGTAGTTCATTCACATGTCTGATGTGTTGATTTGAGAAACTAACATGTAGCATTTTCGAAACATGGTGGAATTTCTGTTTTATGCATCAAGTGATATCATCATGCAAGTGGAAAACTTTGATTCAGTGGTAAATACAGTAGGAAATAAGAAGTAAGGTATATGTGGGTTAAAAAATAATAAATAACTAAATAAAAATAACATAAAACCTGGTGCTAGACCCTCTGTAGCATACTGCAAATTGTTCTACTGCAGTACTGTATTACACGTATTACCCTTTACAATATTTTTAAATTTTTGTCACTCAATCAAAATAGTCCATCAAAATTTCAGATGTAACTACATGTGAGTAGTAGAGCAAGGTGGGCACCACCCGACTCTCCATTGTTGCCAGATGTATCCAAGATGGCGGCGATGATGTCATCTAAGATTGTGGTCTGTATACTTGGCAACAGCACATTACATCATCCAAAATGGTGCCCATGATGTCAGCTGATGACATAAGCACCGTTATCCAAGATGGCGGCTTTTGGTGGGAAAGTGCCATGCCGCCCTGGCATGCTCCACTGGCGGGAAGTTCAAATTCCTTCAGGACAATGCAGTCTCTACTAACCTAAAACAATGGCAGGAAGATAGGTCACTTGGACTACCTCCACTAACCTAAGTCATATGACTGCCACCTCGACCAGTGCTACTTATTTAAACAATTAGAGGCAGTACCACCATCAACTGTACTCGCCGTGTGGTCCCAAGTCCAACTGAACTCTTGCACAGTACTGCCAACAGAGGGTGCTGTCATGCATTCCGTGATGTAACCAAAGACGGCGGGGAAACTGGAGGGAAACAGTATGGTCGCCACAAGATCTGGACCTAGTACACAGTATTATCACCAGAGGGCACTGTTGTCTGTTGCATGATGTAACACAAGGTGGCTACCTCGAGGGGAAAAAATGACTCAGTCTGTGCTGGGCTGCTGGAGAGAGGAAAGAGGACACTTGATTTATTTTGGAACAATTTATGTAGGGATGGATTTGAGATAGTGTATCTATCACACTGATACAAAACACACACTCTGACATGCTTGGGGTCACACCACACAGCCTACAGACCTGTAAACTACTGCTAAATTACCGAAATAAAGCTCTGGAGACATGCAAATAGCTCCTAAATTACCTAAATAATATCAGTACACAGCACTCAGACATGTAAACTCCTCCTAAATAATTCAGATCACTGATGTGCAGACACGAAATCAACTCGTAAACTGTCCAAATAACACATAGCACATCCTACAGACCTGCTCGCAAAATAATTCAAAAGAGATGCAAACAACGTGCACAGGCACTGCCTACCACCCCCTGTCCACTGGACTGCACAGGAGGCTACCGCAAATGCTACTAGAAGTCGGGATGCACCAACAGCCCCTGCGGCCATCAGCTGCCAAGCCACACACAGGTGCCCATTCGGGTCCCTCAAGTATGAGGCAGCGGCATCCCTTCCACACTTGACACCTGAGAAATTTGTCTCGAAATATGTGTTATCCTAGGCACCATTGTTGACGTGACCAGATGGGACTGAAGACCTATTTGCAGAGCACAGATGCTTCAAGGGTGCACGCGCATCGACACTACTGCGAGCCACCGCCGGATGCAAGCCAGCGAGAGCCACCACTGTCATGCCCCTGCTGACGTCATGTCAAAGTTACCTCTACAGTTAAAGTTCTTCGAGTGTTATACTGACATCACATTTTCTATCGAAATAAGCACCAAGTCATCCTCTGCGCCACACACACATGTGTTCACTGCTGCTGGTGTGATCCCTCTCTCTATCTGGGTCCAGCAAAGGCCTAATTGCCGAGCGGCTCACCCTTGCAGACGCTGCAGAAACATGTTCCAGAATATCACAGGCTGCTTTCTCCCTAGCAATTCTAACAGGACACGCGTGAGGTGTGGCTGACACATCGCTGTGCATAGCTACATACCACTGTAAGCACATCTAGCAATGTTCTCAATGTTATACTGATGCCACATGGCTATCTAAAATAAGAACCAAGTCAAACTCTCAGAAATTGTATAATGTCCCAGAAATACTTAAGGTGCGCTTTTGTAGGAGCTTTCTTGATGTCTCGGCTTGTATGCACAGAAATTCTTGCCCTAACAGATACTGTTCCCAAAAATAGTGCTGAATAATGTCGAATGCAATCTTTCTCACTATCCTAACATGGCACCCCATCCATCAAGTGTTACCCTTTCTACTTTCAACATACGCCTACGTTCTCACTGCTATGTAGAGACACCTAAATCCCAGCACAAACGATAACTAGTGAATGAATTGCGCTTTATGATTGGCTCTTATCGAATTTACCAATCGAATTACTGATGCTGCCAGTGTGGAAGCACTGTCCACCTTTTCTTTTCTTTCTGCAGATAAGGCTTTCAGTGGCAAAAAAAACTATTTTACACAGATCGCCAAATTGTACTGACAATTAAACCTTGCAAACTGCCCCTAAATATCGTCAAATACTGAAAAACTCTTACTCAATTACACTGCTCTCCCATTGAGAAAAGGAGCCTGAATATTAGAGCATGAAACCGATCTCCAACCCAGCAATATATCACCGTGTACCACATCGATGTAGTAAACACACAATTCGTGTCCTGCACCATACAAAGTCAGCCCTTTTACATCATTCGTACATATAATGTGATGACAGACAGCACCACAAGTATGCTCGCTTCACTAGATATTTACCACGAGGTCAGGCAGGCATCCAACCCCATTGTGTGACCAGAGCGCCCTCAGTGGATCAAAGTCACTTTCAGAACTGTTCTACAAATTCAGCCATGTTTCCCCCTTGGCACAAACGTGCTACTGTTTCTGGTCCAGACCTGCTTGCTTGCTTGCTCGCTTTTCTACACCCATCTCCAGACTCTGGGATTACAAGAACATATCTAATTTCGCATGGTTTCCTAGAATATCATACCATTTTCGCGGTATTTCACGATATCAAGTACACAGAAGTATCCAAACGATCGCTTGCACAATATAATTCTGAAGATATAGACTGGAAATTATTTCTCTACAAACCCGAAACTTTAGCTAGGTGGGGCATGCTGTAAACCACTGTCTAACCAGAAACTTGTGTCGTCTGCGAAGACATTTACGAGGACACTCGAAAAAAACCCTGAGAAAACTGATATTTCCACTCGCAAATACCAATGCCGGTGATGTAGCAGATTCCAAATCATCCCTATAATTTACAAGTTCAACTAAGGTGTTTCTCATGTCTAGAGAACTGGCAAACGTGTCTCCCACATGCTAGATGCACACACCACAGTCAACCTTCTCTCAACTAAATAAAGGTGTGAAATGTGTAGAAGCATTCAACCGAACAATTTACATGGGAGGAAATAACGGTCCAGTGCAAACACACCTCCATATTCAATCTTTCCAACGAAAACACACCTCCATATTCAATCTTCTCAAATTTCCATGCAATCATGGAAGCTATCCAACACATACTAAGTATTAGTTCGCTATTCAGTCGTCTAGAGGACAAAATGGTTAATTCATCTACATTCCTACAGTCCAACAGGCCTCTCCATTCGGACAGCTCCTACCATTAATGGGAAACATGTATATACACAGACATACAGAAAACAGAGCAAATGCTCTCCAATATGGAGGTGACTGGGCACAATCAAGTACAGTGCTTCACTACACCTCCCGATCAGTGGATTTGGGCTAGGTGTTGGCAGCTGTGCTACATTTACAAGCAATTTTAGAATGCAGAACGAGAGGTAATGTCAAAATCGCATGGATAGATCTGACATAAAATCGATAGAACTGCGAAAAATGATTTTGGGGGGGGGGGGGGGGGGGGATTGGTATAAATTGACCGACTATACACCAAAGTTAAGGACATACGTGTGCATCCTCTGTTTCACACGGAGCAATTTGTACATGGGAACAAGTATGCAACAGCAAGAGAAATCCGAGAAAATGTCGACATGGAAGCGAAGGGAATCAGGGAAGCAGTCAATTTTTCTTCCTCAAGACAGCATTATAGTGTATGTCTATTGAGGTACCAGTGATACACGCGAGTTGACTACTGTATTTGATGCTTTTTAGGAAGACAGAGAACCATCCACCTCTAAACTTACTTGCATCTGCGTTAAAAGATAACAGAGAGTGGACAGGGCAATCGATTGCGATGAAGCTGTAACAAAGTACGATTTAATGGTAGACTGATGATGCATTCTAGAGAGGGAGAAGTTGCTGTAGGTCAATTTTTCCACTGTTCTATCAGGATGTATCAGTCGTGTGACATAGGCTGCTTTCAACTCGTATACAACCCTGTGTTCTCCATATGATTTAAAGCACTGTCTACCTGCGATCGCTTTCGGTGAACCTGTCTCTCATCAGAGGACTTCCATCTCATATGTGATGAAACATGACACATTCCTGTAAACGATCTATGAGTTATGCAATGTACTCAATCCATGTGTTGCATCTTGGGTGTAAAATCGAGACTTCAGCATCATAACTAAGTTAGCAATAGGTGCTTGTGAGGCACTGCAATCCCCATGTATAAATTTACCTGATGGATGTGCTGTTTACGGAGTTAGTGGCGGAATGACTTTCTAATTTTCACATGTCGGACATTGCTGCTATACGTTTATCTGTTTCCTTGTTAAGAGGTATTCCCCATTACTAACGATCATTTTATATAGGCCTGAGGCAGGCATAGTATAATTTCTGAACCGTGATTGGATGCAAACAGTGGACGCTATACGAGGTGCATTCAAGTTCTAAGGCCTCTGATTTTTTTTCTCCGGACTGGAAAGAGATAGAAACATGCGCATTGTTTTAAAATGAGGCCGCATTCATTGTCAATACATCCCAGAGATGACAGCACCGTACGGCAGATGGAATTTTACCGCCAGTGGCGAGAATGAGAACTGTTTTAAATACTTAAAATGGCGACGTTTTCCTTACTTGAACAGCGTACAATCATTCGTTTTCTGAATTTGCGTGGTGTGATACCAATTGAAATTCATTGACAGTTGAAGGAGACATGTGGTGATGGAGTTATGGATGTGTCAAAAGTGCGTTCGTGGGTGCGACAGTTTAATGAAGGCAGAACATCGTGTGACAACAAACCGAAACAACCTCGGGCTCGCACAAGCCGGTCTGACGACAAGATCGAGAAAGTGGAGAGAATTGTTTTGGGGGATTGCCGAATGACTGTTGAACAGATCGCCTCCAGAGTTGGCATTTCTGTGGGTTCTGTGCACACGATCCTACATGACGACCTGAAAATGCGAAAAGTGTCATCCAGGTGGGTGCCACGAATTCTGACGGACGACCACATGGCTGCCCGTGTGGCATGTTGCCAAGCAATGTTGACGCGCAATGACAGCATGAATGGGACTTTCTTTTCGTCGGTTGTGACAATGGATGAGACGTGGATGTCCTTTTTCAACCCAGAAACAAAGCGCCAGTCAGCTCAATGGAAGCACACAGATTCACCGCCACCAAAAAAATTTCGGGTAACCACCAGTGCTGAAAAAATGATGGTGTCCATGTTCTGGGACAGCGAGGGCGTAATCCTTACCCATTGCGTTCCAAAGGGCACTACGGTAACAGGTGCATCCTACGAAAATGTTTTGAAGAACAAATTCCTTCCTGCACTGCAACAAACACCCATCCGCACATCGAGCTAACGTTACGCAACAGTTTCTTCGTGATAACAACTTTGAAGTGATTCCTCATGCTCCCTACTCACCTGACCTGGCTCCTAGTGACTTTTGGCTTTTTCCAACAATGAAAGACACTCTCCGTGGCCGCACATTCACCAGCTGTGCTGCTATTGCCTCAACGATTTTCCAGTGGTCAAAACAGACTCCTAAAGAAGCCTTCGCCGCTGCCATGGAATCATGGCGTCAGCGTTGTGAAAAATGTGTACGTCTGCAGGGCGATTACGTCGAGAAGTAACGCCGGTTTCATCGATTTCGGGTGAGTAGTTAATTAGAAAAAAATATCGGAGGCCTTATAACTTGAATGCACCTCGTACATCTCTGGAAAGCTATATTGTGCATGTATCACACAGAGCCGATGTTTTACGGCAGTAGCTTTTCTCGTTTTACGGTTGAGTTGATTAAATGGTTATTTCAAAAGTCGTCATAATTATTAATTATTCGTTAACGCACTAATTTTCCCTAACGATCTGAGAGTACCGTCAGCTTGCCTAACCAGTGAATTACGGGCTCGTAGGGGCGGACGAATTTTCTGGGTCTTAATGTGATTAAGTCTGCAGTATCGCAAGATAGAGAATACCAGCAGAGTGGCAGGGGCTAGCCAGCCTTTAGTTTCAAATTCGGGTCACGACACTTGCTGCAGAAGAACACGAGAGTGCCCGTCGTTTTCGTAGAAGTTGCCACCTCTTCAGCCAGCCCCTGTGCCGTGGTTTCTGGTAGCTGTACAGGGGAGCTAATGGCAACTGCAGCGCTGGTTATGTTGCCTATCGGCTGAGGCTTCTTGTGTCGAGGGCTCCTCGGCAACAAAAGTGCCGAGAGACGCTATGATAGCGGCAGTCGTGACTAGATGATCGAACTGAACGAAGGTGTGCGGTTACAACGGTCGTGAGTTCGCGAGTAGCCACCGCCTTAGCGTCAGTGCGCATGCTTTGTGCACAGTTTGCCGCCATTGACCGTTCCGCTCGCGAGGTTTCTGATAGTTGAATTCGTCCCCAAGTTCGAATTCAGTGGTGCTCATAGTTATGCCGCAAATCTTTCAGTACACTATAGACCGGTAGCTATTCAAGATGATACCGTACTAGTTGTTTTAAGTACCTTGTCTGAGCTTTCGTTACCTTTCACACTGGTGAACAAAGTTTTCCATGTTTCCTGTACTCACACTCTGCCGTAGTTCAAGAGCTGGACCGTTTTAATCCAGTGCTGCTCATATGACTGAATGTTTTATATTCTGATAAAGCAGCAAGAATCAATAGGATCTGCAGTCATAAATTTACCTTCATATTCGTGTACCAGGCTACCTCTCCAATTTATAATGTGTTGTTAGAGGAACAGTATAGCAGATTTTACCAGATCAGACATTTTCTCTTGCCTGCAGCTTCCCTCTGTTGCTCTACTGATTATACCAATTAACCATCAACTGGACCTCTGCTAGAAGAGAATTAGTTCAGAGCCAGCTATGGTCGGAACAACATTTAGGTGAATGACAAACCTCACCACTTGCGGGAATAGAGAGAAATCGTCTGCACACGTAATTATTTTGCCACATATCTGCAAATTAACCTTCATTATTACACACGCCATCGTCTACAGCAGCTAACAACCGCGACAGCGTGCGAAGGATGTACTTTGGACTGGAAGTAACGCTATGTTACTTTGGGGTGTCTTTTGAGATAAGGCGTGGTGCCATTCGCTCAGATTACCGTGAAAATGAGTCATGATGTTTATTCAACAACCTCAGTTGCAAAATGCTGCTCTTTCTTCCACATCTACATCATAAATGTAGTGTGTACATTCCCGTCTTGCTGGATAACAATAGCCACGTTCTCAGGGCCACTAGCATACATTCCTGGTTTGACGAAAACTTAGGCATCCTGTCGTGCGGATAAAAGCCCACCAAGGCACCTGATTTTCAGCCCACAGAGAATATCTGAGACTTTTGAACATTGTATGAAATGTACCAATTAACATACCTGAAAACTGATGGCATTATGAGAACTAACCATTAGTGAGCCGTTTCACAATATGGCATGCCTAAAGATGTAGCCTCTCTTCCTCGCCGAACTGAGGTCATTATCAAGGCTACAGGCGGTATGACATTGTATTAGCTTGATGTCTGCTGGATGTGACTCACTTTTTGTCCGTTTTGCTTATTACTATTTTGCGGCTTATTACACGTCTCTTGCTTGTACACATAAAAAAATACCAGCTATAATGTAAAAGGGAAGTGAACAGGAAAAAAAAATACATCAGTTCTCACTTATAGGGACAGTAGACCTTAGTATGTGACATTTTTCCTTTAATTGTTGTGTGAGACGATGCTTTTGGTCAAATTTCGTGATTATAGGTCAATGGGAATTACCCCATAGGTTCTGATGAGTGAGTTTTCGAATATCGGAATATGCATCATAACTGGCCATATCTTTTCATTGAACTGACTTGCAAGCTTAAAATTTGTACACAGCCATGTGAACATTTACCTCAATATGTGACATAAATTTGACTTTGATATGTCTACTTGTTCCTGAGAAAAAGGGTTCTTAACAGTCGGACAGACAGACAAAGACAGACAGACAGACATCAAAGCTATCCTATAAGGGTTCCATTTTTACAGACTCAGGTACAGAAGTAGTAGGGTAAAGTTCGTTCTGGCTCTTTTTGTTAGAGCAGTTTGCCTACATCAGGAGCAAGCATACATTCAGGGCCAAACCTGTCGTTCTCTTTTGATTGACAGGTCCCTAATCTATTGTTATGCTAAGTGCATTATGACCCCCTGATGACAGTCCAACCTTTTGAGAAACCCCGACCCCTCCCTCTATCCCCCTCTTCCCCCAACCCTCTGGGAACTAACCTTCACAGTAAGAGTACACATCCAAACCTGAGTTATTCGAACATCCCCCTCCCACTCTATCAATATGACTGAATAATTAATTAAATCGATCAGTTGATTATCCCCTCCCCCTATGAGTAGCCCCCAGCCCTCCCCCTCCCATTCCCAACCTGGAAATTGGCGGGAAAAAGATTCAGTTGATAGTATTTTGGTGTGAAATCGATGCAATGTGTGGAATATTGTTTAAGCAATTTATGGTAGACAAGGCAATGTGTGGAATATTGTTTATTTAAATAATTTATGGGGTACAAGGCAGTGTATGGAATATAGTTTATTCATAAAAATAATTTTGTTCAAAATCGATTACAGTGAATGGTATATTGTTTACAGAATTCATGGCAGACAAGGCAGGTGCGGAATACTGTTTATTTAAACAGTTTATGGGATACAAGGCAGTGTATGGAATATAGTTCATTTACTTAGTCAAAGAATTTGTCAGGAAATTGACAGCACCCCCATCCCCCTGATGACATTCTGGGTTTTCCCCCACCCCTCCTCCCCTCCCTTTCCGTTTTCTGTGTCACTTTTTGAATTTCATGTGCTTTTGAATTTGGTTTCTGGGCCACTTTTCTTTGTCACTCATCCCTCTGGAAACTTCCAACCCTGCCCCATTCCCCTCGCTGAAACAAGCACACTTTTGGTATGAAATAAATTGACTAATTAATAAATCTATGAATTAAGTATCCCATCCCCCTTCTGGGAAATCCCTCCAGCTCTCTAACATCACCACCCACTCTGGAAATTGGTGGGGAAAGTACTCAGTCTGTGTTGGAGAGGAAAGATCTCACGATGGGAAATTCAATTACATAGCACAGGATTACTGCTCATTTATAAAATTTCCTTTTCCAGAGGCTGAAGCTCTTTATTTGGTGGGAAAAGCTCACATCCAGCAACTGCATGTCCTAATTACATAATTACGCAACTGTAGATAGGAGGTGCTGTCTTCTTGGGAAATTTTCATGTGAGTGCTCACCTTGACATGTTGGGATCGAATGAGCTAGGGCACAGTGCCATCACCAGACAACATCCCACACCCACCACTCTCCATAATCCCACCACCCCTCTCAGAAAAAATCGACAGGAAAAAGACTCACTCTTGTCTGGAGAGGAAGGAACTCATGACACGAAATTCAAATTAAGATCAATAATATATTGATGTACGTTGATTAATCAATTTGTGGGCTGTTGCACTTGGATAGTGAATAGTGGCATATATTGGCGGGAAAATAATAGAAAATAATTAATAATTGCTGCTTGAATAATTGAAAAAATAATTGATTGGAAAGATTAGTTAAAAAATTGGAAGGTAATTTCTAAATCTGAACACATATCCTGGGTGAACTTTAACTGGTACCAGTATCAACAGACCTTCAACATAAATACATTTAAGATCAATATCCATAATTTGAGTTGCATACTGCTTCACATTAACTACGTTGTGCGTAGTACTGATTATAACAATGACGATGCAGAATCACTCCTTCTTGCTTGAGCAAATTCCTCTTGTCTACTCTGAACCTCCTGATGCAGGATCGCAGAGACAGGTGAAATGATGAACAGACAGGTGTGGTCGTTATGAATGTACGAATAAACTTTGCTTTCCTAATAACTTTTTATAACACTTTTCATGTACAGTTGAAATAAACATTTTTAAACAATACTGATATGACAGACCTAGTCATATGTCTGCCCATTACCAGTTACAGAAATGAACAGGTGAAGATACAGGAATTAATAAATTAAAGGGTGTTTTTCTTCTTCCTTTTTTCGTGCAGATGTATCAAAACATTATCCTTGCCACAAAACAACTCATTAATTTATCTTTGTCGCTGTCTATAAGTCATTCAGTTTTCATGTAGCTTACATGTACAAAAAGAAAGAATGAGAAAAAAACAAAATGATTCAATATAACTGCCCCCCGCCCCCCACTGCACTGATGTCATATGGAAGTGCACAGTGTCTCAGCTTATTTCCCTTTTTAAGGGTTAATAATACAGGCCAGTATGGGCATAGCCTTTATTTTTGGCCATTGGAGTTATCCTGAATGGTTATCAATTTGGATGGGCATGTCAGCTTCTTTTAACACATAGATATATAACTTTTGTCTCTTTAACAAAGTGGTTGCTGAACTGAATACTCCCATTGTTGTCAGTTAGCATGTGCACAGTGATTAGCTTGCGAAGCATGCACACAGAGCTTAACACCCGTTATCGTCCTAGTTCACGCTCAGATGTTTTATACAAGGCCTGAGTGTCCATGTCATGCATTTAAAGTAGCTCTCACTACACAGATTCGTGAAGCTCGTGTTCAACGGCGTGATCCTTTGTGAAATCTTCGATGTTGCGGTAACTGGTTTCCATATCAGTGGCCCACGGAATTTATTCCACCTCGTTGCTTTCAGTTATTCAGTGGGGACACCAGCCTTACATCTGAGATCTGTCGACAAAGTAAGTTCCTGGCCGCTTTTACGACATTGTTGAGCACAGAAAATTCATGTTACGCGAAGTAGTGCCATCTTTAGTTTATCACGCGCACATGTAACACTTTGTAGCCATCTTTCGTATATTTTTGCATTTTGTTTTTGAGCGTCTTTCATACAGTTGCATTTCATAAAGTGTCTGTAGTGTCCTTTTCACATACTGTGCACATAACATGAAATACAGGGTGTTACAAAAAGGTACGGCCAAACTTTCAGGAAACATTCCTCACACACAAAGAAAGAAAATATGTTATGTGGACATGTGTCCGGAAACGCTTACTTTCCATGTTAGAACTCATTTTATTACTTCTCTTCAAATTACATTAATCATGGAATGGAAACACACAGCAACAGAACGTACCAGCGTGACTTCAAACACTTTGTTACAGGAAATGTTCAAAATGTCCTCCGTTAGTGAGGATACATGCATCCACCCTCCGTCACATGGAATACCTGATGCGCTGATGCAGCCCTGGAGAATGGCGTATTGTATCACTGCCGTCCACAATACGAGCATGAAGAGTCTCTACATTTGGTACCGGGGTTGCGTAGACAAGAGCTTTCAAATGCCCCCATAAATGAAAGTCAAGAGGGTTGAGGTCAAGAGAGCGTGGAGGCCATGGAATTGGTCCGCCTCTACCAATCCATCGGTCACTGAATCTACTGTTGAGAAGCGTACGAACACTTCGACTGAAATGTGCAGGAGCTCCATCGTGCATGAACCACATGTTGTGTCATACTCGTAAAGGCACATGTTCTAGCAGCACAGGTAGAGTATCCCGTATGAAATCATGATAACGTGCTCCATTGAGCGTAGGTGGAAGAACATGGGGCCCAATCAAGACATCACCAACAATGCCTGCCCAAACGTTCACAGAAAATCTGTGTTGATGACGTGATTGCACAATTGCGTGCGGATTCTCTTCAGCCCACACATGTTGATTGTGAAAATTTACAATTTGATCGCGTTGGAATGAAGCCTTATCCGTAAAGAGAACATTTGCACTGAAATGAGGATTGACACATTGTTGGATGAACCATTCGCAGAAGTGTACCCGTGGAGGCCAATCAGCTGCTGATAGTGCCTGCACACGCTGTACATGGTACGAAAGCAACTGGTTCTCCCGTAGCACTCTCCATACAGTGACGTGGTCAACGTTACGTTGTACAGCAGCAACTTCTCTGACGCTGACATTAGGGTTATCGTCAACTGCACGCAGAATTGCCTCATCCATTGCAGGTGTCCTCGTCGTTCTAGGTCTTCCCCAGTCGCGAGTCATAGGCTGGAATGTTCCGTGCTCCCTAAAACGCCGATCAATTGCTTCGAACGTCTTCCTGTCGGGACACCTTCGTTCTGGAAATCTGTCGCGATACAAACGTACCGCTCCACGGCTATTGCCCCGTGCTAATCCATACATCAAATGGGCATCTGCCAACTCCGCATTTGTAAACATTGCACTGACTGCAAAACCACGTTCGTGATGCTAGTACTGCAGAGCAATGAGTCGCATGTCAACACAAGCACCGAAGTCAACACTACCTTCCTTCAATTGGGTCAACTGGCGGTGAATCGAGGAAGTACAGTACATACTGACGAAACTAAAATGAGGTCTAACATGGAAATTAAGCGTTTCCGGACACATTGTCCACATAACATCTTTTCTTTATTTGTGTGTGAGGAATGTTTCCTGAAAGTTTGGCCGTACCTTTTTGTAACACCCTGTATACAAATACAATTTGCGGTGCCACTACCCGAATTTACTGTATTATTATTAGACCATGCGGCATCGGACTTTCGAAAAGCGGCTCTCGCATGTAATAGGTTTGAATAGACGCCCTGTGGTGATCCAACTACCAAGCGGAATTTTTGGAATAAATAATTATAATGGCGCGTAAAAAACTTATTTTTACGTCTGTATTTGATTATTAGTAGCACTGATAATCTCTTTGAAGTGGCTGAACAGGGAGCACTTAATTCTGTATGTTTGATGTTGCCTAGCAGGAGGACATTATTCATTTAAAACAATACCACAGCCTGAAATCGTTTCACAATACATAAACACACATGATAAACACTTGAACTTGTTTTAAGTTAATGTAAACTACACAAATTGTAATTACTGAATTTAATGTTATTGAGCTTGCATTGTGCTGAAGGCACAATGTGTACTGTGGTGGCAGCAACTACCTTGAACGCTTAATTAAAGAACAATATAGATCTGCTAGTCAATATAGTTACTGAAAACACTGAGAATCACGTTGCTCGGACGGAACCGAGTAATTTTTGACTGAAAAACCACCACATCGAGATGGATAGTAATTAAGGTGGCACAGTACCTGGCATCTTCCATCCATTGCATGAAGCGGCGTCTGCTGGCAATTTCGGCGTTAATTCCGACTATTTTATCTTGTAATATAGCTACGCCGATACTCACGCACCATAACTTTTCACTGATGTTGCAGCACATAGAAATCACTGGATATGAGGTAATAATGAGCAATTTCCTTTAAATAATTGATTACACTCCGGGAATGCAATTTAAACCACAAAATTATTATTGTCTCCAAATTTTACACACTGTAGTGAACTTGGTTTGACTATTACTCAAACTGATTCACAAAACATAAATGTACAGGTAATGGCGCCGGTATAACAATGACTGTTCAAATGGTTCAAATGGCTCTGAGCACTATGGGACTTAACTGCTGTGGTCATCAGTCCCCTAGAACTTAGAACTACTTAAACCTAACTAACCTAAGGACATCACACACATCCATGCCCGAGGCATGATTCGAACCTACGACCGTAGCAGTCGCCCGGTAACGACTGTTCATAATGATACTCTTGTAAGATAACTTCTAGTTCGTTGCTACTGAAGTGAGCTCACCAATGGACCTTATCAGTTATTGAGATCACAATACGCCGTTGGATGCGGCTACTGGTCCCTTCAGACCTCGCCGTTGACACAAGCAACTCGTCACAATTAACACAGCATTGCACCATGCAGTGCCATGTACCTCAGAGCGGGAAACCGTACTATTTTGCCGCTCACAGCCCATCTCCGTCGAAATACCGCGTCTTACAAGCCTTAGTGTCCATTTAGCTTGTAGCTATACGATAAACGAAGTCCATATCTGTTTTCAGGTCACTTCTAAATGGTCTGCTAGCAACGTTACCGTAGCACACACCGGCAGTCACTTTTACGCCACTTAACACACGCCAAGTTCTCTATTTACAATTAAACATACCATAGCATTACAATATTCGATTACAGTCATTTTCATATATTAAAGTAATATTACATTTATATTTTTATTGCACATAACAATATTATTTAGTTTAATTCTTTTGTTATTTCGCTGTCAGAGTGCAGCACTAGCCCGACACTGTCTCCTGCATAGCGTTCTTTAATTTAGCTGCCACCAGGTGGAAGCACTTCCGCTTTGCCTTCGATTCTGGCTCACAGATGGCATGAGCGTCCACTTTCTCTACCATTGCGCCTTGACTATGCCTGGCATTCACCAGATGGCACGTTGTCACATTACAAATTGCTAAATATACTTATCCTATTCATCTGCTGCCATCCCATTATCATAGCTTATTTACATTACAGTTTGTAACATATTCCCTCCATATGTTATCTTTATTTTCAAAGCTTGTCGTTTAAGGATAACAATTTCATGTGCTGGGGTATACAGAGTTGTATCATCAATACAATATGTTATATACAATGAGTGTAAAACAGTGTTTACATAAGTAACAAACGTGAATAGAAATTTCAATGTAAATCAGGTGTTTGACGCTTTCATGGATAGTCAACACTCAAAGTAGTTAGGTTATGATCCCTTGATTATTTGGTACTGCTCAACCTTAGTTCAGCATCGTAATATATGACATACTGCACCTGTTTTCTTCCTCATGTACTTTCACACTATCACATTCATAAGTATCATAAACCCATAACTACAGTTATCTTGTGGTGCGGTCATTTCTTATGTTTATATGGTACCTAGTACTCTACAAGCATTTATCTTTCTTCACTTAAGGATGTATCGATGCATCATTCCATGGAAGAAAAAACTTAATACTAACTTCAAACTAATTCTTCATAGATAAATGTATAGTGGCTCAATGGCTACTAATACCATTTACATATATTCAACCATGCATTTCAGTATGCAGTCATGCTGTCACAAAATTTATTTAATGTCATGTGTGTGTCTCTACTTACCTTATAAATCCGAAAGATAAAGTATATTATAGGTGTGGTGTGACCTCTTATTCGGTTTGCCACTTATACTGTACTCGCTTGTTTACCTGCAGCAAGTATAATTAGTGCATGCACTTTCAATACTTAAATTTGTAAATATTGTACATATATAGATATAACGTATATAGGAGCATAGCTTAAGTAAATATCTTGTAGTTAAGCGTCCCTTTTCAGTGTATATAGTCCCCTTAGCCTATCTTTGTATGTGTGTGTGTGTGTGTGTGTGTGTGTGTGTGTGTTGTGCAAATAGTCGTAGTTTTAGTATAGACTCTCTCTTAATTTTCTGTGTCCCTGTTTATTCAGTAGGCTTTACAAATGCTAGTGTATGTTGTAGCTCATTAGGTTTGTTTGTTTTGGGCTTTCCAACACCTGCACCTGTGCCTGCCTGGCGTGCATGGGCTTGTGGTTTGTTGACCAGCTTGCTTCCCAACGCGCACGCATTGTTTCGTTCTGGTACCCCTTGTGTTATGGCAAGATGTGTATTGTGTAGCTCGCTACTGTGTGTTTCACAAGTTCATTTACTTATTTACAACTGGGCTACACACATGGTGGAACACTGTATTTAGAGTATCGTCATCTCTAGACACATAAAAGTAAATTCTTCCTTGCTGCAAGCTCTCATCCTATCATTTACACATTTGACATATAAGAAAGAACACAAACAAAAATTATCCTTATCAACTAACAACATAAGTTCTCGAATGTGACTTTCCAGCATCCTAAAACTAATATTATTGTACATATAAAAACCTTAGTGGTTATATAGCCCTTCTTCAATATATAAACATTCTCAAGTCTTTGTATGGGTAAAGCCCCTTGTCTTTACCAGTGTTCATGTGTATCAATCTGTATGCTCCCAGGTGGGCGATTTTAGTAATTATGTATGGTCTGGTGTATAGAAGTTGCCACTTACAGTTCAGTTTTCCAATTTTTGTGGGTTTGTGATGTGTTTTAAGTAACACCTTCTGTCCTGTATAGACTTGTGTTGTATGGCATGTTTCAGCTTACTGTCGTAAATTCCTTTCCCATATTTAGCCCAGGTTTTAAGATTGATTACTGCTGCTCATATTTTATCCTCCAGTGATAATTATGGAATCAGTATCTTGGGAAAAGGTTTCTCCCACTCGTCTACTTGTTTGCAATTGAACATCAGCTCATTTGGTGTAAATCCAGTTGATGTATGGGGAAGTTTGTTAACAACTTGTGAGAAAGCAGTGACATATTCAATCCACTTGGTATGTTTGCAAGGTATATAGGTCCTCACAAACCTGTTGAACTCCTTAAACACCCTTTCTATGGGGGATGCTTTGGGATGAAATTTGGATATTAAATGTGTTTGATTTACTTGGAATCTACAAACTCTTTCCATTTACATCCAACAACATATGATCATTATCTGTTAACGTGACCTCTGCTTTTCCTACTCTTGCAAAATAATCCTCTTTGATTCATCTTATAATTGAATTTGCTGTACTGTCCTGTACAGCATACAGTTCTACATCTTTGGTGAAAATATCATACAGACCTACTATATACTTTATTTCTCCCTTAACTCTGAGATAGAGTCCAGCCACATCCAGCGATATTTTTTCTAGATGTTTTTTTAGCCACAGTGGGATGTAGTTCTATCTGTCTGGATATATCAGAATGTTTTGCTTCCAGGCAGACAATACATTTTCTTACCACCTGTAGAACTCTTCATCTAAGGTTGGGGAAATAACAATATTTACCTATTTTGTCACTGCATTTTGCACTGCCATAATGGCCACAAGTATTGTGTATGTATAAGATAAAATCATTCACCTATTGCTCTGGCAAACACATCCACCATTGTTCTTGTTTGGGATGGTTCCTTCAAAACGGAACACCTTTGTCAATAGCGAAAAATCTTTTCAACTTTTCATCACCGTTTTGTGTAACTTTCGCTCTTACCTTACTCTTGGGTTTGTCTTCCTGCTGTAATTGCTCCATGTGTTTACACAAGTGGACATAGTATGGTTGGAGTGTTTTGTCTTCCATCACTAGAGCTCTTATTTCACCTTCCTACTCTAAAAGATCATTGAAACCCTCTAAGCCTTGTGGTAATCTAGAAAGAGCATCAGCTGTTATGATTTGGTTTTCTTTTATGTACACTATTTCAAAATCAAAATCTTGAAGATACATACACCACCTGGCTATCCATCAGTGTAGCAATTTACAAGTTAACAAAAATGATAGGGTCCCTATCATAAGAACTGATGGTCACAGTATACTTTTGTGTGTTTACCCCCAAGGAAATATTCAAACTTTTTAAAGGACCAAACTACAGCCAAACCCTCCAACTCCATAACTAAATATGAATGTTCAGCTTCAGATAAAGAGCGGCTGGCGAAGTTTATTACTTTAGGGATGGGAATTCCCTCTTCTTCTACCATTTGAAGAAGGCATCACACAGACCTTAAAACATAAACAAAAACCTTCTTCACGTCTGTTTGAGATAAAATATTAACATTTAATGAGGTTTGCTTGATGTTCTCGAATTCGGTTTGACATTGCTTGTCCTGTAACCAAGGTATGTTTTTCTGGACAAGATCGAGTAAAGCATCACTGTTCATAAGTTGGTTAGGGATGAATCTCGCGAAAAATGAAACTAGGTCTTATTATGCCTTCAATAGCCTCTTGTTTTGAGGAACAGGGCAGTTCCAGAAGGCATCAAGTTTTTTTGAATCTTGCAGTATGCCTTCTGAAGAGATTATATGTCCTAAAAAATTTACCTTTTCTTGTCCCAAATTAGATTTCTTGAGATTTGCTTTAACTCCCAATTCGGAAAAGCGGCTCCATACTTGTTCAATTAATCTTTAGTGTTCTAGCCAAGTGGGTGTAGCGACTAAAAGGTTGTCCACATATACTCTTACCTTACTCAAAAGTTCGGGCCCTAGCACTTTGTCAAGTGCAGAGATAAATACACCCATACTTACATTCAATCCAAATGGTAATACCTGAAATTCGAAGCTCCTGCTCACATATATGATGGCAGTATACTTCCATCTTTCTTCATGTAGTTTTATTTGCCAATATGAGGACCGTAGACCGATTATAGTAAGAAATTTAGCATCATGGAATTTCATAAGCTGCTCCCCAGAATTCTCTGGATGTGTTTGGACCGGTACAACAATCTTATTAATGTTACGTGCGTCGAGGACCAAGCGCACCTTGTCACCTGGCCTACTCATGGCCAAAACAGAACTACAATAAGCGGAAAATGATGGTTGTATTATGCCCCATTCAAGCATCATGTTAATATCTTTTCTTACTGCTTCCCTCTTTGTCCAGGGTGTAGTGTATGAAGTAGAAAAAAGTTTAATGAGAATATACTTTCATTTTGTACACAAAATCCTTGAAAATACCTGGTCTTTCTTCAAATACATGTATATAAGCAAGTGTCAGTTCCCTACATTCCGCTTGCTATTCTTGAGACAAGCACTTTGATTCACTTACCTTTATGTTTATTGCGTTGACATTTACTCTTCTGCTGCCAACTGTTCGTTGTTGTGTATGGCTTTACCAATCGAACCTCAAAGTCGTGAGTAACTTCAATTTTACGTAATACTTCCCCTGATTAGTCTACTGCAAATAATTGGTTATTTACTGTGAAATGGCATTGGCCCTTTCCTATATCAATTTGTACTTGGTATGTTATAAATGTATCCCTACCGATTAAACAATCTACTATTGACTTCTCTACTATCAAAAAATTGCATCATATAGAAAACTGTCCTAATCGGACAGGAATTAAGGCTAGTATTCTGACTTCTTTCGATTTATGACCAGTGGCAGTTGGTACCTTGCAATTATGCACTGGCAGTGTGGGTATATGCCCACGTTTCTTCAGTTCTTGAATGAATCCCTGTGAGATCAAATCAGTCGTAGCGCCTGTGTCAGGCACAAGGGGCACATCAAGGTCAAATATTTTAGCATTAATAGTAGCTTGTACCTTGCTCTCTGTCAAATTTTCTGTGTATCCTGATTACTTTGATTTAGATCATCTTTCACATCACTACCTTGATCATATCTGATGAAGCAAGTGTCGATCAAGCTCGTGTCCCCAATCTCCTCCCAGGTCACAGAACGGGGGCCTACCGTGACCGGTTCAGGTTTTCTGGCGTCGCGGTGGCATAGGTCTCTGGGTGAGGCGTAACTTCCACTATATGGACTGTTGATGTTTGATTACACCAATTAGTATCCTGTGAGGCTCTCGACTGAAATTCTCTTTGCCTTTGCGCGCCATCGTCATATGTGCGTTACTCTGCTGGCCGAATTCCACTGTCTGTGGATTATTCGGCTGTCTGATATTGTTTTGTGTTTTCCAAGCGATCGGCTGATTATTGCCGGTAGCTTGCGTCTGTACATATTGTGCTGACTGACCATATGCTACTTGCTCTTGTAGTTGTTTCTATTAAAATTTTGCCCATATTTACAGCTTTCTCCATTGCCGTTGTGATTACCGTTACCATAGGTCTGTGTGGGATAAGGTTGCCATCTGTGTTGTACTAGGAAGCCGCTGTTCACTTGTTGGGCCGTAAATCTGTGTGGCACACTCTGCGCATTAACAGGCTTGGGTTGCACTGGTCTCTCTTCGTATTTCAAACCTATTGAGTCCAGTACAGATAGAAAGTATTTGGTGTCGTGTTCCGGAATGGTAATGAGTTTTTCCCTAATGTGGGCAGGAAGACGGCTCTTTAAAATTTTCAACACGTCTACTTGATATACCGGGTTCGTCCTGTATCTGGTTTTCTTCAAATATATTTCAACATAACCCCACAAGCTTCCATGTTTGCTATTGAATGGAGCTGGGTTGAATACGTCACGTCTGAGCCTCTCTTGTACGGCCTCAGACCGATATTTATCCAGAAAGTCTCTCTCAAACTGTTCATAGTAGTGGTAACGTTCCGCCATGTCCGTACTCCACAACATAACGTCACCCTGCGTGTATCCAACAACAAATGTAATTTTCTGGACTTCGGTCCAGGTACGCGGTAAAACATTTCGAAATGCTCTGATAAAGACTACGGGGTCTGTTCTTTTCCCTTCGGAGGTAAACACCGGAAATTGTCAATGCCTAAGTAATCCTTCACCTGCAAGTAATGTTGACAAACATGCCGCGCTTTCAGTGACAGGCGTGTCTGTGTTCGCTTGTTGCGTAGTGCATGGCAATTGCGCTTGCTCGACAGGGTCAGATGCCGGCAAGTGTTGCTGCATTCTGCAACCTTAGCTATTTTCCTTCAACGGGCAACCCACGTATTGTGGGTAACCATGAAAGTATCTAACTTCTCTCAAAGCATGGGTTTATTTTCTGTCAAATATTGTTTTAGAATGTCAGTAGTTTTAGCAATGCTGCCTCGTAACCTTTCCTCTGCTTCCTTTACACCTGAATCTATTTTAGCTAGAAATTGACTTTCTTTCTCCTTTAGAGCTTCTTGTACACAATGTACATAAATTTAGCACTCTGACAGTACCTTTTCAGCAAGGGTACATCCATTATCCAGCACTCCGGCTTCAGCTTTTCCAGTTATTTCCTTTACATCTGCACATATCTTATCTCTCTGTTTTCTGGCAAATTTTGTCTCTAAACGTAACTGGTCTACTCTTAGACTTAACTTTTGTACTTCTGTAGGTAAATTTTTGTTTACGTCTTGCAGCTCGCTGACTGCGTCCGTCACAATTTTTACCGGCGCATCCACTTGGGATTGGGTCTCCTGAATTTGGGAATATGCTTCACTAAGGTTTTTAACTCACCTGAAAGTTGGTCCTATTTATCGCCAATGGATGATACTTTTTCCGTTAACGTATTTATATTGCGGGATATGTCGGTAATTATTTCTTGTTTTAAAAATGGTTCAAATGGCTCTGAGCACTATGCGACTTTAACTTCTGAGGTCATCAGTCGCCTAGAACTTAGAACTAATTAAACCTAGCTAACCTAAGGACATCACACACATCCATGTCCGAGGCAGGATTCGAACCTGCGAACGTAGAAGTCGCTCGGTTCCAGACTGTAGCCCCTAGAACCGCATGGCCACTCCGGCCGGATTTCTTGTTTTAGATGAAACTTCCTGGCTGATTTAAACTGTGTGCTGGACCGAGACTCGAACTCAGAACCTTTGCCTTTCGCGGGCAAGTGCTCTACCTTCTGAGCTACCCAAGCACGACTCACGCCCCGTCCTCACAGCTTCACTTCTGCCAGTAGGCCTACGATCGCAGGTTCGAATCCTGCCTCGGGCATGGATGTGTGTGACGTCCTTAGGTTAGTTAGGTTTAAGTAGTTCTAAGTTCTAGCGGACTGATGACCTTAGAAGTTAAGTCCCATAGTGCTCAGAGCCATTTGAACCATTTTTTTTTTTTTGAGAAAAAAATAATATCACTCAACGTAGTAGAGCTCACGTCTGCATCCGCGATCCAAGCTTTTCTTGACATAATAACTGTAAGCATCAAGCAATGGAATAAAGCGTGGTATAGTAGCCGCCATTTGAGGTCTCCCACGCGTGTCTCAGTCGTCAGGGCGCCGCCACAGAGGTCAAAACCACCCAATGCCCTAATTACAGAGCATGATACTAAATACTACAGGCCACGGACTGAATATCAGTCTCCTTTGATCTTAGTACCTCAAAGAAAGAATCATGTGGCGGCATTCTGTTAATCGAGAAATTCTAGACTCGCTTCCTGTCTCTGTCTCTCTCTCAAGAGCCTACTTCCTGTTCGTGTGTGTGTGTGTGTGTGTGTGTGTGTGAAGCAACGACTCCAAACATACAGATGGAGGTTTTCACCTCTCCTCAGAATTCAGTGTTCTTATTCGCTAATGCTGGAGAGAAAGGGAAAGCTGACACAATTTAGATATTAATATCCCATTTGTACTACCCTATTGAATTTTTTGTTCAAGAGTTTATAGTAGTCAAATAGATCGCAAAAACACTCACTTCCACCTTACAATGATCCTTCTTTGCAAGAAAACATATTTTTCAACATTTAAATATCACACTCAAACGTTTTGCAGATCAAGTAATGAAATTTGTGCCACAAGTAGATCAGAATATTAAATATATTCCAACGTTTGACAACACAAAAACAGTCCTCCATCGCAACGTTCCCACAAAACATATCTGGTGAAAAAAATCCTACCAATCGCAATTACCCACGACTGCCAAGAGTACACCATCTGCTGACTGACAGGAACCACGGTCACACCATCCACCATCGGCAGGGCCATCACGTCGTCTCACGAGCGCTGGTGAAGAGAGACCCGCACATGTGTCAGCTATGCTGGCAGATGCACAACCATCACCTGGCATCCACACACACACTTTACCAAACGCTCAGAGGTTGGAGAGAGACTGTCACCAAGCAGTCAACCGATCAATTCACATGGGTAGAACGATCACCTAGTGCAAACACCCACCATTTAGAATATTCTTACACAACACATATGTCCATTTTGTTACTGCTAACCCAGCACACTGGTCACTTCGCTAGCCGCTGCTGCCGTGGACAAGAACAGAAAGGTTAGCATATTCCTTGTACCTAACTGCCCGTCTCAGGCTGAGCTAATCCATTCCTTCCAGTCGCCAACTTCTCTTGACCACTCCTGCCACCAGCAGCTCCGATGCATACAGTAGTTCCAACCAATTCCTTCCCGAATAGACCCTACAGTTTAAAAAATCCACCTTACTCAATTCGAGACAATGATGTTGATGACCATATACGTCTGACTGCTTACACTAAATTTAGATTTTTCCTCTTTACACAAGTTGTTTTCGACGAAAGAAAAAATCTGGCAATACACGGGTTTTCACTTCGCTAAAGTATTGTTACCTGTTGTGAAAATCCTGCAGTAGTATGGCATAGGCTATATTTCCTATAACTATTCTCTCATTAGGTAAAAGAAATCTGTTCTAATCTGCTTAATATCTGTTACGTCCTACAGCACAGGACTAAAATGTTTAACTCATTTTTGGCTCATGACAGAGTGCTGTCACAGGATGCCTCCCCACTTTCGAACTCCCTCTTAAAGTAGCCAAGTGCTTCGCCACATACAAAGTCCCTTAAGGTAACAGCACAGAGAAGTTGTAAATATCACGTTTACCCTATGTACTACTTCATAAATTCGACAGTATAACTAATTTTATTACGATGATCATCTCGCTCTGTGTAGGTGGGAGATTGAAATTTCGTTAAAAGATATCGCCGCAACGAAGAAACGTCTGATTACTGCTCCAACTCACGAATCATATCCATGGGACCCTAGCCATCGTTTCCCCCGGCCAGGCGGCACGTCATTGATATCAAATTGATAAGCTAATTACTTAAATTGACCATGAGAGTCACTTTACATGCGAATAATTTTTATATTTCAGCAGTCGGATTACATTCGAGAGGTAGCGCAAATGGGAATACCTGGAGGGAAGACGATGTTCTTTTCGAGGAACACTATTGAGAACCGACATTTTAAGCCCACTGCAGAAGGATTCTACCACTGGCAACGTATGTTTCGCGTCAGCACCGCTCTTTGCGACTGTATTTCTTGCTTGGGAATGTGCGTGTGGCGTGGGCGACGAAATAAAACACCGTCTCTATCATCAGCTCGCCGAAAATCAAAGTTCTAAGGTGTTCACGAGTCTATTTCAGCTCGGAGCCCCCACGTACTATTGCACGAAAGTACTTAACCAGACATTACACAGCACAAACAACGTACTGGACACCTGTAAATGTGGCTGGACTTACAAGTTTGGCTACGTTTCGTCTATGGGGCGTCAACTCACATTCGTCGCAATGTACCCAATGTTCTATAAAAGTACTTAACATAAATGCAGGCAGGATTTGCTATACAAAATCACGTAAGCACTCACGTACTTTTTAAAGTTTCGCAAATTCCAGTTTATATGTAAGAGGAACACAGAAAAACCGAAAGTCACAGTTGACAATTAATTAATTTCAGAGCCGGACCGACTTCCCAAAGATACTGGAGGTGGTTGAATAAACCACTATTAATTGCGTGAGCTGTCTTTAGAGAAACCGTTAAGTTCCACAGTATATCAAATTACAAATTCCACAATGGCTACACAATGAAACCTTATAAGTGCGGCTTGCATCTCAAGCAGCTCGAAAAGTAACAAGTTCATCAGATGCCGAAGAAATCTGTGTCCGTATGTAGGAACTGAATCATTCACACAGATAAACTAGTGGCTGTTCCACCGCTCCACATGTAAAACTTCTCCTATCAGAGACTAACACAGTATGACAGGCTCCAACGGTGTCCGAACCTAGACTCTCATCCAAATTGCCGCTGTTCACCCAGGAACATTGGTCAAGTACTAGTGAATGTGAAATTAGCTGAAATTTTTAATTTTAACCTTTTGTACGTTCATGAGGCATCAAATCACATGGAAATTTTCCGAGAAATATTGTGCTGATATCAGTTTTCTTTTACCTACAGTAGTTTATTTATAAACAATACTTTCTAACGTTTTCCTCCATTTTCAGATTTATAAGTGTAAATATTGACAAAAATTTAAATTACACATCAAATAGTTCTCTATATATCTAAAGTTTACAGTTTCCCCATTTATTTAGTAACAAAAGCTGTTTTTAATTGCACGAAGTCACCTTTTCGGCCTCTCATTTAAATATGTGAATAATTTCCGTAAATCGTCCAGTCATAGTCCAATACAGTTTTACGAGATGTATGCGTAGACACGTCGTTTGTTGCAATCGCATAACGAATTCCCAAGATACTCATTTTTACAAATGGTTCAAATTGCTCTGAGCACTATGCACCTTAACCTCTGAGGTCATCAGTCCCCTAGAACTTAGAACTAATTAAACCTAACTAACCTAAGGACATCACACACATCCATGACCGAGGCAGGATTCACTCACTTTTACAGTTCAGGAATTTTTAATAACATTACACTTACAATAACTTATAAAGTAATGCAGATACCGAAGACGCGTCTTCACACGTGTAACAGCCCTTCTTTTCCGCTTCAAATGAGCATAATGACTCAAGAGTGACACATACGGTTCAATATTTATTAATTTTGGGCTAAGCTTAAATTTTGCACTGGATGTGGAAAGCGGCAATGAGAAACAACCAGCCATTGTGCTGCCAAACGGACGGATTTTCCCGGTCACACAGTCACCTTAGCGGGCGGTGGGAGTCCATACACCATAGACAATCCCATCTGTGGGGCATACCGTGAAACTGTCCCTCCACGTGCTCCTGTCAAACTGATTTCAGCTGGCAACACGAATGTGACCTGATATTCATCGCCGCCTGTGCCTCCGCAGTCGCGTATTTGTGATTGAATAAATTGTTTCTCCCCTTTACAATAGGCTGACGAGTTACTACTATTAATAAAATGATCACAGACACTATGTTACTGTCACCCTGCATAAAGAGCGATCTTGGTTCTACAGGCACACACAAGAGTCGCTCAGGATATCCGTGATAAAAACTATACATTTTTTGTAAATGCAATTGTTTCCAAATCAAGTGGTCTTCCACACAAATACCGCGACATTGAATACAGACAGTGATTGCGGGGTGTGTAATAACAGACCAAAAGTGTGGGTGCACGTCACCAGCGGAGTAAGCTCGTAATAAAAGCATCTTTATCAACTAATTTAGAAAGTGATTCGGCTGAGAAATGTGGTGTTAAGCCAGTATTTGCGATTCTCTCTTGCCGCTGATAGATATTTCCCACGCTAATAAACAGTATTTGTAACGCATTCTTTCTCAATACCATGTAGACAGCGTAACAGAGGTTCTGCGATACATCCACGGGATTATAGATGAGGGAGGATGATGGTTGACTGAGAATGATTACATAGAGTAGATGGTGTGCTATGTGAGGAAGCACTTACAAGGTGTAACGCTAGCCAGAAGTCGTAAGAAATGTACAAAATCCTATGACCAGTACACCTGAGTTTCAAAGCTGTAGTGTTACGCTTCCTGGTAGAAATACTTTCTGTGATTTGGAATCAAGTCTCTCCGTTGACCCACATACTAGCCTTGGATCCTATGGAGATGTCTTTTAATGATTACAGTCACTGGTGAATCATATTTGGGACACTTTCATATCTCAAAGTTACTCAGCTTTTCGAACGTACCTGCTAAGGACCCTGTACAGCAAAACTCCCTCTGCAACTTGTAACTGTTCCTCAGTCTCTGCCCTGCCCTCCCTGAAGCTTTCTCGGTGTGCCTGATCCTGTTTAAGTCGGAACTTAGCGGAAGTCAGAGAGTGCTATGTCTAACACCTCCTGCATCCTGTGGAGAAACGGGGCGAGCTGAGTTAATGCGGCAGGACCATGTTTTGACCTCTTGGTAGAAATGAGAACATGTTGTTATAGCTCCACCAATCGTATACAATATGTAAGGCCAGTCCTAAACTAAGCTTTCTCCTGAGGTAGTAGGAAAGACAGTACGAATAATTACGGTGGTGTTTCTTAATGGGAAAATTAGAAAGACTCCACATATATGGGAACTGGAAGGAGGACGAGGATTTTGCTAGTGCATTGTGGTGCCTCTCTGAACTGCATACAGGCACTGCAGTCCGGAGGACAGACACAGACATACAGAAAACAGGGCAAATGCACTGCAACTGTAGTGCACATGGTTGGAGGCGACAAGATGCATTCGATTGCAGTTATACTATACCGTCTGACCAGAAAAGTAGTGTACTTGAGTTAGGTGTTGACAACTGTACTACAATTACAAGCAATTTTTGAATTCGTGGCGAGAAGTGATATCATGATCACGTGGGCAAAAGTGACATAAAATCGATAGAATTACGAAAATTGATGGAAAATCGTTTAAACTGAGGAAAAATACGCCAAAATGCGGGGAAATTGATGGGAATGAGGGAGTACTGGCATGTCTTATGCTTGGTGCAGGAAAATTCTTGCACATGGGAACGAGTATGTCACAGCAAGTGCAAAATGGGAGAAAGTTGACATGGGAGCACCGAGAACCAGGGAAACAGTCATATCTCATACAGCGATAAGACGCCTGGAACAGAATGTTTAACGTGGATGATCACCAAATGTAGAGCAATAAATTTATATACGTCGCACCACAAGCCCAGGTGTGACCTCAAAGTTATTGGCAACCACATTCTAGATTTTTATAAAGTGTCCTTAGCTAAAAAGCGTTGTATTACCTGCTGGAGGACTCCAATATAAAACTACAGAATAGATACATGTTTGACTCTGTGCAAGACTGTTTAGGTGTTTTAAACCGTAATAAACAGTATTTACAATGTGCTTCTCTGTACTCTTCATCAATCACAACCTTTCGGTGTCAGCTAACAAATACCTCACAGGACAGTTGCTGTATGGTTTTGTCTTAGCACCATTCTATTGTATGTTTACTGAGTTAATAGTGATACATGCATGTTGATTGCTGTCTTTGATGCTTACGTGGAAAAGCGACCCACCTGCCTCTAAAGTGACATGGATCTGCGTTAACGAATTATAAGAAGATGGAGTGATCGATTGAGAAGGGTTGTAACGAGTTATGATTTAATGGCAGGCTGATGATGCATTCCAGAGAGAGGGAGATGTTGCTCCAGGTCATTTAATACACATTTAACCATTTTTTCCCTGTTGTTCTCACAGGGTACATCAGTTATGTGGAGTAACTTGCAATCGACTTGTATACAATTGTGTGTTCTGTGTGTCACTAAGAGCGCTATCTACCTGCAGTCATTAACAGTAAACGTCTCCATATCATAGTCAACAGAGGGCCTCCAACACATTTGTGACGATTCACGTCAATCAATCGAAAGTCAATTTCAACATCCTCCTCTAGACGAACAAAGATGTATGCGAAGTACTCTGTTTTTTCTGCAATATCTTGGATATAAACCAAGTCTCCAGTTTCGTAACTGTTAGTGGTTTTAAGTTAGTGACAAGCGTTTGTGAGGTACTGCAAATCCTATGTATGCATTTGCTTGACAGTTTTCGCGTTTATGGAGTTAGTGCAGTATAACATGTAACATCACATGCCAAACACCGCTGCTTTGCATTAGTCTGTTTCCTTGTAAGAGACATTTTATGCTGCTGGTGATCATTTTATAGGACTGATACGAGCATAGTATAATTTATGAACCGTAACTGGATGTACACAGTAGGCGCTATACAGTTCCATAAAGCTGTACTGTGCCTGTGTCACAAAGGACCTATGTTTTCCTTTGGTGTAGAAGTAAGTAGTTTTATCATCTTAAAGTTTGTCACCATAGTGAATGGGAGAGAAAACTTGCAGAGTGGGTGTTTGTCATATGTTGGCATATTTGCCCTGCATTAGTGTATTAAGAGCATTGCACTCCACTTGACTAATATTTCAGAAACCACATAGCTTTAACATTAAAACATGTTTAAGTGCAAAACTTTGTAACCTTAGGAGTGCATTTGTTTACGTTCTACAATCATTTTCCTCTTCCCAATACCATCTCTTTGCTGACCCCAGATACTAGAACAATACTTTAGAATAGGTAGCACAGTTGATTTACCTAAAATGCTTCAAACTCCATCTGCCTAGACCTCCATCATGCATAAATCACACGTTTCTTCTTAACTGTCTGTTATATCACCACAGCACTCTCATATGTACTATACACTGATAAGGAGTAACAACCTCCGAAACAAAGGTACATCGGGAGAGATCTTGTGCACTTGGATGGGTGCTGTGAGTAAGATCGGTGCGGAACAATCTTCGCTGAGTAGCAGTTATGAACCCCACTCGCTCGGTTCCTTCATGAGACATGGAATGTAGTGGTTATGGTACCCTCCTACTTCCGATCAGCTGCAAATTGAACTGGTGACCTTGTTGTGTGGAGGGTCGGTCAAGGACAATGCGCGGTGATCTTTCAATCTCCAACTTTATCCTAATAATGCGAGAATACTTTGTGCCTCCCATACACATAGGGATAAATGGGCAATCATAAATGTAAATTGTACTCTATGTTCAAAATGCTAAAAATGTGTATATAACAACTTTCTGGTGAACTTTGATGTATATGCTCGAGAATTAATCATGAATGGACGTACTGCATAGTCATCTGTCTAGTATATGTGTAAGTAGGATGTTAGGTTTTTATGTTGGTAACGCCACGTAGTGCTCTGTATGAAAATCGCTGAAAGTGCTGTGTGCAGTCTGTGGCTCGTTGGACTCATTGTTGGAATATTCGGTAGTGTAGCGTTGGGCAGTTGAAGGTGAGCCGCCAACAGTGGTCGATGTGGGGAGAGAGATGCCAGAGTTTTGAGAGGTTACTATGAGGGACGATCTGGACATGTGTCCGTCAGAAAAAGGAAATTTGTTTAATTGGATGTCACAAAATTATATACATACATATATTTTATGATTTTTGAACGCTATTAAGATAAATACATTGTTTGTTCTCTATGAAAATCTTTCATTTGGTAAGTATGCCTATCAGTGGTTACTACCCTCAGTAGTTAGAATCTTTTATTTAGCTGGCAATATTGGCGCTCGCTGTATTTCAGTAGTTCGAGTCACGAAGAGTTTTTGTGAGGTAAGTGATTCATGAAAGGCATTAGCTACTGTTAGTCAGGGCCAGTCTTTTGTAGGGATTATTGAAAGTCAGATTGGGTTGCGCTAAAATAATGTGTGTCAGTTTCGTGATGATCAGAATAATTAAAGAGAGAACTGTCTGAGTACGTTGAGTTTTACTCAGCTATTTGAAAATCAAATAACAGAATAGTTTTAACAGCACAGTCATTCTTTACATTCAAAGGAGAAGTTCCATATGTAGACCCTTAGCCGAGGATACCTCACTGGAATCTTCTGATTTTTGTCTTGTCGTTTGAGTAATTAGTGTAGTTATTGTTTATTGCTGGCGCGTTATTGTAAACAGAATTTCCTCTGTCGTTGTAGTTTTTCACTGTTGTACAATAAAACAGTTGTGGCATGCATGTAGATTTGCACCAAATATTTCGCAACCGTGCTTGCAATTAATTAGATATTATTTTCAGTGATATGTTAATGTGTTTTCTTATTTTTGCTCTTCAAATTGTGCTTTTCTGTGCTATCGTGTGAAATACGTGATATTTATGGCGTGTGAAAAACGGAACACTGGCCTCCAAAGTAAATTGAAAAATGATAGTGACGACGAGCGTAGCTTATCAGCACCACCGTGTAATGAATTAACAGACATTCAAAGTAGTAACTTGGTAACTGTGCATAGGGAAATGGACCAGGCGGTAAATAATGGTGTAGAGAATGAAACAGCTAGTGAACAGGGTAGTATTGTCGATCGATCGGTCGGCAATAGCTCGCCTCAGAAATCCGAAACGACAGGACAAAATCTTGCAAATACTGTAGATTCAGGTTTTGCGTCATTACCCTTTTCTCAAACAATTTAAGACACATTTTCTGCTTTTCAAAATGCGAATGTTGCCGGTGCAAATGCACTGCCGAAAAGCACAGAGGAACATGTTTCAGACACCAGTGCATTGTTATTACAATTAATGCAACACATGGGACAAAGGCTTCAAAAGTTAGGCACAATGAAACAAAATCTTCAAAAGTTAGACACAATGGAACAAAATCTTCAAAAGTTAGACACCACGCTTGAACAAACACGCAAAGGTTTAACTGCTGAGTTACTTAAAAGCGAATCGAAATGTCGAAAAGTTTGTAATGACGTAAAAACACAAATTTGTGAGTATTTTCAACCTATTTTTTTGCGTCATGACAATGCATCACAGAATCACGAAGCAGCTACAAAAGAATTGCAAACTATTGTTCATGAAAATCACGACAGAACCGCCGTGGCCGAGCGGTTCTACGCGCTTCAGTCTGGAACCGCACTGCTGCTACAGTCGCAGGTTCGAATCCAGCCTCGGGCACGGATGTGTATGATGTCCTTAGGTTAGTTAGGTTTAAAAAGTTCTAAGTCTAGGGGACTGATGACCTCAGATGTTAAGTTCCATAGTGCTCAGCCGGCCGGGGTGGCCGAGCGGTTCTAGGCGCTACAGTCTGGAACCGCGCGGCCGCTACGGTGGCAGGTTAGAATCCTGCCTCGGGCATGGATGTGTGTGGTGTCCTTAGGTTAGTTAGGTTTATGTAGTTCTAAGTTCTAGGGGACTGATGACCTCAGAAGTTAAGTCCCATAGTGCTCAGAGCCAACCCATAGGGCTCAGAGCCATTTGGACCATTTGAAAATCACGAATGCGGGCTAAAATTGACTCAGCTGCATCTATCGATTCGGTTGCGCAACTTGCAAAAACTCAGGAAAACTTAAAGGACACAGTAGATACTGTAAAACTTGGTTCATAAAAACACACGGAGGAAATCATTATCGGAGAAAGTAGCCAAACTTTTGGATCAGTTCACTAACTTGTCTACAACGGTAGATGATGTTCTGAATGACACAAGACTGTTAGCCTTCACTGACACAGAAGAGTATGATCAAATTAAGAAATTCAAACAAAATCAGAATCAAATTAATACGCAGTACAAAAGAGAAATGCGGGAAGTACAAGATCAGCTGACACACGTAATGCAAGAATTACATATTTCAGAGGAGGCTCGCACTCCGACATGGGAAGAGGGATTCAGAAATAAGGAAAAGTCACAAAGTAAGAACACAGAGTATTTTGGAAATTATGTAAGAAATTGGCAAGGTGCACCGAATTTTGACCTAACAATGAACGATATGTGACTCGCCGACATGATGATTTTGACTGTAAGCTGCTCGTTACTACACGTAAATTCAAAACATTTAAGAATTTCAGCAACAACATTCATCCACAAGCATGGCTTCATCAATTCTCTCATTGTTTTCCTCCCAACTGCTCATTAGAGCACATATTGGAATTTATGTGTGGCTATTTGGAAAATGAACCTGCTGTAAGAATGCGTTCGATAATTTGCGATTGTCACAGTGAAGGAGAATTTTATCATTCCTTCCTCTCAGCGTATTGGTCTCAAGCTACTCAAGATCGAGTAAAACATAGCATCATAATGATGAAACATTTCGAACAATCTGAATTTTCCAGCCTGGTAAAATATTTTGAAGATATGTTACACAAAAATCTATATTTGACAAATCTGTACAGCCCCTCAGAACTTATTCGCATTTGCTTAATTAAAGTGCCTGAACATTTAAGACATATTATTTTGGCAGGACGTTGCAAAGAAGACATCGAAGCTTTTCAAGGCTGTTGCAAGAACTGGAAATTGACACTGACAATTGCGGGACGCGAAACCAGGAAAACAACAATTACAGGTCACATCTATCACAATTCTGTGATGACAGAAATAATAACTGGACACAACAAGACTTTTCTTACAACGCAAATCGTGACCAAAACAGACACCACCTGTATGACAACCGTTGGCAGAGTAATAGGGTAATTACAGGGAAAGATCACCTCTCCCCAGTAACGACTATGACAGAGACAATCAGAGAAACAGACAATATGTGAACCAAAATAATTATTATCAAGGGAGACAGAATGACTTTGGATGCAACGGTCCACTTCGCAATTACGATTCAAGGAGAAATTCTCCACCATGTGACCGACAAGAAAGAAACTGTGGAAACTACCAACAAGATGACAGACGATATAATCTTAACAATAGGCCAGAGTTTAATCAGAACTGGCGGGATCCAAACAGGGCCCTCTCGACAAGTTAAAATTGTAGAAGTTAGATCTCCAAATCCCAATAACGATGCGCAATAACAAAGAGACAACAGTCAATGACTCACACCGCTGGCAGCCACAAAACGTACTTATGACGCTGACGATGTAGCTACCATGGGTATTAATAACGTAAAAATGGAAGACACTAGGAACATCTTACTCCAGGAACACGATGTAAAACAGAACAACATTGCACATCCCTTAATTCACATTACAGTAAATGACGTAAAATTTATGGCAGTACTCGACTCTGGCAGTCCCATTTTAGTAATTAGTTAAACAGCTTTTAGCAAATGCAAGAAATCGAACGATTGCCCTACACTTCATTTATGTAAGATTAAATTACAAGGTGCAATTTTTGGAAAAAGTGTAGATGTACACCAAGAAACTAAGAATTCTTTTGTCAAAGCCACAGGTTCTTTATGAACTTTCTTATTGTTCCATTACTGTCGACGGAAATTATATTGGGAGTAGACTTTTTGAATGAATACAAAGCAATCTTAAACTTTCACGATGCTGAAATAAGTTTAGAAAAAGAAGGTAAGTCAATAGCTTTGAAATTTGAAGATAGGCTGTCAAACCATGACGAGGAAATAATCGGCTTTACCTCTTGTTAGGCAACAGTTCGGAACTTCCGACGGAACTTGACACTAACAATCACTCTGCAAGTATTGACAGGGATGATATCGTCAACGTATTTGATACTAATGACTTAATTCAGAATAAAATTCAAGCAATTGAGAACTGTAATGACATTGATAGGCAGGACCTTTTTGACATTTTACAAGCGCATTCTACAGTTTTTACTCACAAAACAGGAACAATCAAGGGATTTCAATACTATTTTCGTGTTCGTGAGCATACTAAATTTTGTGTTAGACCATACGTGATTCTGGCACATTGTAGGGACCGTATTAGAACAGAAATACAATCTATGCTTGACGTGGGCATTATTGAGCCTGCAGTAAGCTCATATAGTTGTTGAGAAGAAAAATGGATCGATCAGGCTTGTCTTAGATTCGAGACAAATCAATACTATCATCATTCCTGAAACAGACAGGCCGCAAACGTTGGAAGAACTTCTTCAAAATTTTAATGGTGTAAAAGCGTTGTTCTCTATTGATCTCAGATCCAGCTTTTATCAAATAGAACTTCATCCAGAATGTAGAAAATACACAGCTTTTCTTTGTTTCGGCGTTTGTTATCAATTTCGGAAACTTCCTTTTGGTTTGGACATTTCTTCGGCAGCATTTATTCGTGGGCTAAATTCCATATTACCTGAGTTCTTAAAACGTCATATCACCTTATATGTGGACGATATTCTAATAGTAGAAGCCTCATGGAAACAACATTATCGCATCCTCAACAGTGTGTTATGTATTTTTGCAGGATCTGGAATTACAGTTAACTTGGAAAAGTCTGAATTCGGTAGGACAAAGATGAAGTTTTTGGGACACATTATTTCTTCTGAAGGCATTCAGCCGGATCCTGAAAAGTTAGAAACAATCAGAGCCATTCCAGTTCCATCCACAAAAAACAAGTGCGCAGTTTTCTTGGTCTCGTAAATTTTTGCTGGCGTTTTCTGAATATGCAAATTCTAGTTAAACCAAAACTTTGTTCTCTCACTGGAAAAAACTATCTGGAACTGGGACAAACAGGCACAGTTGGAATTCAATTCTTTGAAAGAAGCGCTACTTAATGGGCGAATCCTAGCTCACCCAAATCTGTCACAAGATTTCTGCCTTAGCACGGATTCTTCTAAAGTCGGTCTTGGTACCCATTTATTTCAAGACGCCACAGAAAATGACACTGCTGTTCAGAAAAACATTACTTTTGCTAGCGACATGCTAACAAAATCTGAAAAAAAAATATTCCGTAACTGAATTAGAAGCTTTAGCTATCGTTTGGGCATTTAACAAATTCCGTTTTTTTCTTTCTGGTAAACACGTAAATGTATACAGTGATCATCGTGCATTACAATTTCTTATGTCTTCAAAATTAAATCATGACAAGTTAAAACGTTGGGCATTGATTCTTCAAGAATTCCACTTCACGATAGCCTACATTACCGGCAAGGAGAACATTGTTGCGGACGCACTGCCACGTGCACCGGCTGAGCTTGAGAAAAGCAACACAGAAGCTAACATCGAAAAAATTTCAGTATTCTTTACATTCAGAAAGTAGCCTTTGAAAACATCATCACTACGTCTTTAAAAGACATTGCTTATGAACAAGATAAGTATTCGATTTGGAAAGACATCAAAAGTAAATGGCATGAAAGGACAAAGACGCAGATTCGGCATTATTATCTGGTTAGAAACAACAGACTCTTCAAATGTTGCACTGTTGATATCAATCTATGGGTACTTTGCATTCTTGACGATTTTGTTAATAAGCTCATTTGGTACATTCATTTCAGCTATGCACATTTTGGTCCATAAAAATGTTATCAAATTCTTCGGACGCCTTGTTGTTTTAACAATATGGAAAAGGGAATTCGGAGAGTCTGGCCTATTTGCAAGCTTTGTCAAAAGGCTAAACCATCTACCATCTACGTCGTGCTCCGTTGTTTCCTATCATTCCTTCTAAATCAAAAGAATTTGCTGTTGTTGATCTCTTGGGACCCTTTGTCAGAACATGGAATGGATTTTTGTATGTTCTAGATGCTGTTGAACTTACTTCAAAATTTGTTTCTTTCACTCCATTATGTAAAGCCACTGGACGGTCTGTATCCAACGCCTTTCTTAAAAATTTCTTACGTGAAGTTGGACACGTTGCTAAAGTCATTTCAGATAACGGACCGCAATTCAGATCTGCTGTCTGGTCACACATGCTTCAGAATCACAAAATCAAACCTGTTTTTATTTCATTGTACTCACCACATTGTAATCCATCTGAACAGATTATGAAAGAAATCAATAATCTTTGCAGACTTTATTGTCACAGAAAGCGTCAATATTGGGACAGATATTTACACTTATTTCAAAACATGCTCAATAATATGCCTCATGACTCCACTGCTTTACCATCCGTTCTTGTACTGAAGAATGAAGAACCACCAAACGGAATCAGGGAGCTTGTACTTTTCCCGATTACACGTAAACTTCGACACAAAGACATAATTGATTTGGCTATTAAAAATATAAATTCTGCTGCACGCAAAAGGAGAAAAGAAACTATATAATGGTCAGAAAGTTCTCATTAAAGCTCATTCATTGTCACATAAGAAGAAACACTTGAGTCACAAATTTTTTTCTGATTTACAGTGGACCTTACAGAATCCTACGTATACCACATGACAATTGCGTTGAAGTTGAAACTCTATGTACTAGGAAGAGTAAAGGATTACACCAGGTTTCACATGTAAAACCATGTATTGAGAGATAATTTGCTTTCTGAATTAGTCATAGCTATAATATTTCTACTTCACATTACTTGTACACTTTGTCACACTTAGAAACTGTTAATATGCAACAATGTTTTGAAGTTAACCATCCAGGCAAGAACATAGGGAACTTATTTAGACAGTAATTACGAATGCATTGTTATAGTGAACAGACGACACAGTGTTATTGTGTGTACATCCTTGCTTGTTAGTTGCACGATTATGTAACGACTATAAGGCTTACATACTTAGAACATATACTGCTAATGAGACTTTAATGCAACAGTTTGGTTTACTTGAAAAGACATTCTTTATTTAAAGTACTTTCTGAGAGATTACAGGTGACTTAGTATTTGGTTTGTTTGACAGCTACACGATTATATCACGACGCTACTAATGAGTGACACAATTTACATTATTGCTTTTGTTGTATCTGTTTTATATCTGCACAATTTTTCTACATTCTTATGAAAAGTAAAACATGTTTTAGTAGTAACTTTTGTGATATAGTTACAATGAGACAGCCTTTTCTGTAGCACAACAATTTGTTACAATATAGTACTTTCTTGATCACGGCAAAGAGCATAATAACTACAATATCATTACGCTTAGCATTTCACTTTTGTTTATGATGAGGTAAGTACATTGACTTCTACAGAACTTTGCTTACGGACGACGATAATTACGACACTTGGCACATTTTTACCGTTAAGTGATGACAGAAATTGTCTTACAGCAAGGCACACAGTTTAGCGCTACAGGAATCACATTTGAGTGATTAATTTCTGTACTTGAAACATTTTTAGAAAGAGTCTTGAATTACAAATATACAAATAAGGTTGTTTTTAGAAAGATTCTTGAATTACAAAGCTCTAAATAAGGTTGTTTTTAGAAAGATTCTTGAATTATAAAGATACAAAGAAGGTTGTAGGTGAGGCATTTCATTTTGTTGCTATAATCTGTAACACCTGAGGGTATAATTACATTAATCCTCATGGGGTACACGCCTACTTTGTGTACCATGCATGTGACAAGTTCTAGGAGCCCTAGCTAATATGGTATTTGCTTATTCACTTTTACACATCAGTACCATATTTCTCTAACACAGAATTACACAGCTATCTGATCATTTAACTGAGAGAGACAAACATTCTTTTTACTACGTCAGTGACAAATGCTTACGTAATTACACAGTTGGATAACTTCAGATTTATGAAATTGTATTTTGCCAGCATTTTGTGAACTGTTCATATTTACTTTAGAAACCACTGTGATACTATGACAGCATTTTTTAGAGTTTTTGAAATTATTGAAGAAAGCTATGACGTTTTTGAGATTTGACTGTGGTATTATGATGTTATTACTGGCACGACGATGTGTACTGTGACGTCGAGATGAGGTTGTGATCATTATGAAGGGGGAGTTCGTGCGTGAATGTGAGTACCACTATGCTGACAGAAGTTTTTTGGTCATTGTTATATTTATGGGATTTTGTTTCTACACATTTGTAATGTAAATTTTCAACATGTGAAATTTTGTTTATATATATATGAGACTGTCACTGTAGAGGAAACTGCTATCGTAAATATTACTGTAAGGAAGATATGTGATCTTGACATAATGCGTCGTGGGTACCCAGCTATGCGACAGTCGTCTGGAAAAAAAGTCATTAGTGTGTGCCTTTCAGAGGCACAAGTGTTGAAAAAAAGAGGCCATTAACCTCACTATTAAAATTTTTTGTAGAAAGCATCGCAAATGTGACACGCTCATACATAAAAACATGTGATTACACTTTGGAGCTAGTAATTTCTGATATTTACTAAAATGCCTATGAAATCGTGAGAAGTATTTTACTTCTACACAACTGATTATGACTACTGTCTTTCTAGTTCAGAGATTTTTCTACTGCCTTATGAAATGCCATATAGCTAGTGAACGATGTTTCGTACTTTGGTTTATATATACGTTTGCCTATTTTGTTTAATATCTAGTTTCTAGCTGCACTGCACCATTGGTTAAAATAAAATTTAATAGATATACTAATGTAAATATTTACTGTCTACAGATCCATTAAATAACAATTTTATGATCTACTTTCTTTTTTCAAAAAAAAGGAAGCACAAATAGACATTTTCCTTCACCAGACTTGCATACATAATTTTTTTAACAACTTGGTAACTTGTTTGTTAGAGTAAGTTATTGTGATCCATCACTCTAGTGTTAAGATGTGACATAGGTATTAGACATTCCTATCTTTACTCCAATATTTTTTCTGTTTGAGCTTTGTCATGTTTAGGTATAGTTTATTGCTGTTTGTCAGGCATTGTCCTACTGAATTTCACTTTGTATTACTCTCTTAAGCCAGTTTTACTACTGATTTATTTTTTCTGTTGCTGGACATTGGCTGACATTAGTTGTAATGTTGCATTTGCATTGCTAGTTTATATTAATTGCTGCTTGATTTGCCAATTTGTATTTTTTTCTCATTCTTGTTTGTGTTAATGTTCATGCTGCTGCATAGCCTCGTCCCTTAGTTTATGCATCTGACCTCGATAGATTTGTTTGCTTAAGAGGGGGGATACTATATAAGAAACAAACTATGGAGAATAGGGAAAGAATGCATTGAGAAGTTATATGAAAAAAGATTTGGGCAAAAATGAGCGTTGTACAATGAGAAATAATTATTTTGAAAGAGGATATGAATAGAATACAGAAAGCAGGCATAAATAGGACTTTTTGGGAATAATGAAGAGCTAAGGGAGGTTTCCGAGTAGTAAAGAAAGTTTTGTTTCCAAGTCAAATAGAATAAATACTGTTGTACCAAATGAGAAAACAAACCCTGTACTTTCCTTTTCTGTTATTCCTCTATGTGTTCATGTGTACCCTTGTATATTTATATTCTTCCTGTCGTTATGTGTTTATCTGGTAGGAGTTATATTGTAGAATCTTCTAATATTAAGGTACATTCACTATGATGAGGAGTACTGTTATCCTCAAATACTTTGGAAAAATGTTTAGGTATTATTTATTCTGTTATGTTTTCTATAATGATCATATATCAATTTAACCTTTCAATATTCTCATTTTTTTATTTATTTACTTATGTCACAATTCCTATAACACTCATGGATATGCTTATTTCTATTCTTTTGTAAAGCCTGCATTACTGAAAATGTTATTTGTATTATTATGTTCTTTAATGATGTTTTCTGTACCTTTATAATTGTATTCTTATGATGTAAATTTGTAATTGTATAGACACCATTCTTCAAATTAAGTGAATAGTAGGGATTCATTTTACTGCACACATTTCTGTTGGTCAAACTGTATGTGTAAAATCTCAGATGCTAAATGAGAGTCCTAGTGTTTGGACGTGTGTTGATAATTCAGCAAGGGACTGGTTAACAGCGTTGCTGGTTCTAAGGACATTCCAAAAAGTTTGTGAGTGCACATGTAGTGGTTGATGGACTTGCTATATTATCCACAAGACTCTTCAATGTTGATTGTGCACCCACGCAGTCATAATGGGTGGCAGCTGGCCATCTCTACAAGGACTACAGTGGGTCTGCACCTTTGGTGGCCCACCAATACCATTACCTCTACAAGAAATATTGTGGGGTCTGCTCAGTGATGACCTACCTACCAATGTTCTTCAAAACTTTGGCTGACTTTGATGTGGGTTTGCTCTGTTGTGGCCCACTACCTGTCTGCATGTCAAGAGTCAGCACTGTTTTTTTCCGTTGGAACGACAACACTACTTCTTCAAGACTGCATGGAAATCCACTACTTCCATGTGTATTCTTTTACTGCTCAGAATTTGTACATAAAACTATCATTATCACTGTGATGTATGATCACAGGGCAATTTTTGCTTCTGACGAACAGTGTATCAGTAAGTGTGTGCATCTGATATATTTGTTATCGTTAATATAAAAAAAAATTGCAGGTAAGTATTGGCCGCTGCCCAAAACAATTTGTAAAATGTTTTGTGGAGAGCATGGGGGCTATGTAGGTAGGCTGTTTAGGTTTTTATGTTGGTAACGCCACGTAGTGCTCTGTATGAAAATCGCTGATAGCACTGTGTGCAGTCTGTGGGTGGTTGGACTCAACGGAATATTCGCTAGTGTAGCGTTGGGCAGTTGGATGTGAACAGCGTGTAGCGTTCTGCAGTTGGAGGTGAGCCGCCAGCAGTGGTGGATGTGGGGAGAGAGATGCCAGAGTTTTGAGAGGTTACTATGAGCGGACGATCTGGACGTGCGTCCGTCAGAAAAAGGAAATTTGTTTAATTGGATGTCACAAAATTATATATACATTATGATTTTTCAACGCTATTAAGGTAAATACATTGTTTGTTCTCTATGAAAATCTTTCATTTGGTAACTATGCCTATCAGTAGTTAGTGTCTTCAGTAGTTAGAATCTTTTATTTAGCTGGCAGTATTGGCGCTCGCTGTATTACAGTAGTTCGAGTCATGAAGATTTCTGTGAGGTAAGTGATTCATGAAAGGTATAAGTTATTGTTAGTCAGGGCCATTCTTTTGTAGCTATTATTGAAAGTCAGATGGCGTTGCGCTAAAATGTTGTGTGTCAGTTTAGTGATGATCAGAATAAGTAAAGAGAAAACTGTTGTTTTCGTACGTTGAGTTTTGCTCAGCTGTTTGAAAACCAAATAACGTAAGAGTTTTACCAGCACAGTCATTCTTTACATTCAAAGGAGAAGTCTCATATAGTGCACACAAAGTAGTGGAGAGGTGGTTTAGCAAGCGTACAGAAATTTGGAAGCATACTCCTGTGTCATTGGTCGGTGGCGAAATTACAGAAAAACTGGCAACACTGCTAAAATTGATCACATTGTCAACTGTGGTGCTTATTACAGCTTTGTCCCATATCGACAGCGTCTTTTCTGGCCCATCTATCCACTGGTACACTGCTGATTACCACATAAAGATTGACTGACACCACTTGTTTGAGACTGAGAGAGTCTTGGCAAGAGCAACACCTTCTGTGGATGGCCAGCACCGAAACAGTGATCGCATATTTGGCTGCAATATACGGAATCAGTGTTCTTGGTCTCTTCAAAACAGGGCACCTAGACCTCTGCTACCCTGTCACTGTGAAAGATGAGATTAAATGTAGAGGTATCACCTTTGGCCAGCTGCTTGGAAACGGTCCACAATGCCGCAAAATCTTACAGCTTCTGTAGGTTGTGACTTCTTCCACATTTTTGTCGATAAGAAACACTGCCTCTGTCTTTTTATTTCAGCATCCTGTGTGTTGTGGGAGCACCATGGCCAATGGTTAAAGTCGGTTTAGCATCTGACACAGACCTCTAGGTCATGGTGGAAAAACAAAATGCATGGTGGTGTACAAAGCTGTAATCTCACACTGCCTGGGTATGTTACAGCAGAATGAACAATGTGTCAAACTGCTTATGAAAGAACAACACAGTGACTCTCTCTTGCGAATGATAGCGTGTGGGATATGGTCCTTCTACAGTACAAACGAAAAAACTTTAGACTGGTCTGTGTAAGCGACTTCGATCACTGGTCACCTGCTCCAGTGGACCAATACCTGTATATTTAATAGGGTGGCCACATATGCAAGATGTCAGCACACAGACGGTATTTGTTTTCGATATATCAGAAGAGAGAGACATAGTAATTTCTTATCAAGTTCTCTACCGGGTGATGTTAGTGGAATTTTATAGTTCATAGTTTTTCTCTGTTGGATGGTACAAAATAATGAAGATAGAGAGAATGTTTGGGTGATGGACATGAATGTATCCTGAGTGACACAGATCTCCTTTGGACTGCAGTACGTGTGTGTAGTTTGGAGATGCATCACAATGCATTAGCAAAATCTGTGTCCTTATTCCATCTCCCGTATGACGTGGAGTCTTCCTAATTTTCCCAATAAGAAATATTACCGTAACTGCTCATACTATCGTTTCTACTACCTCTCGTTGCAGGAGAAATATTTGTTTGGCGCTGGCCTTACAACTGTATACGGTTGTCGGAGCTATAACATGTTCTCATTTCCACTGAGTGGTCATAACACGTTCGTCTTGCATTAACTAAGCTCTCCCTGTTTCTCCACAGGATCCAGGAGGTCTTTGATATAGCACTCTCTGACTTCCGCTCACTTCCGACTTAAACTGGACCGATCACATCGAAAAGCTGCAGGGAGGGCAGGGCCGAGACTGAGGAATAGTTACAAGATGCAGAGGGACTATCTAAAATCGTGCTGGAGTTTTTCTGTTTGGGTCTTTAGCACGTAGGTTCGAAAAAACTGACTCGTTTTGAGATATGAGAGCGCCCTGAATATGATTCAACAGTGGCTGTAATAATTAAGACATCTCCATAGGATCCAAGGCTAGTATGTGGTTGAATGGAGGGACTTGATTCTGAATTGCAGACAGCATAACGCTACAACTCTGAAAAGCCAGTGTATTGGTCATAGGATTTTGTATATTTGTTACGACTTCTGTCTTTCGTTGCATTTTTTAAGTGACTCCTCACGTAGCACACCATCTACTGTATGTAATTGTTCTCAGTCAACCATCATCCTTACTTGTCTGTAACCACTCATGACAATGTGGACACTTGGAATCAATTTTGTCGTTATATCTTGAGCTATGAAAACAAAACATATCCATTTCAGACTTTTATAACATTTTGCCCATTGTTCGAAGAGGTTCTTCTATTTTATTGAATTCACCAAGGAAATCATGAAGTAGAAAGTAAAGGACTGAAGATCATACATAAAGAACACTCTGGCGTAAGGACTTGTAATTCAACACAAGTTGTCACATTTAGATAGTCTTAATTTGAAGTCTGCGCTCTGTGTACTAATAAAGGCTATCCTGAAAACTGATGTACCATCAGGAAGACTACCTAATAGTGTACCTTCTCTGGGATTATGTTCATTCTGTATCAGTAATAGTGATTGGAAAAGCTGAACTGAGTGCAAAATATGGAAGAAGGTGATATGTCCCGAATATCAAACAAAAGTATTGTAAATTATAAAAAACGGAATAATGTTTCTTGTAACTCCTGAAAGAAATGTTTCATAAATGTAATTATGTTATTGAAAGTGTAAATAAATAAGTTATGAACGGAAAATGATTTTTTGCTTGGATACTCCTACATTCCTCTTCAAATGTTCAAATATGTGTGAATTTCTAAGGAACCAAACTGCTGAGGTCATCTGTCCCTAGACTTACGCACTATTTAAACTGACATAAACTAACTTATACTAAGAACAACATACACACCCATGCCCGAGGGAGAACTCGAACCTCCGGCGGGAGGGGCCGTACAGTCAGTGACATGGCGCATCTAAAAGCGCAGCCACTCCGCGCGACCCTACAGTCCTGAGTGAATCAATAATTATTTTTTGTGTGCCGCATTCCAGGGCTACAGGATCAAATGTCCCACTCATACGCAACAGTAATATATGTATCTACGAGCCTCACACTTTTGTTCATGGATTCCTAATTCAGAAATAAGAATTATTCATTGTGTTGTGTACATAGTTCCGCGTAGTCAGCGCGTACACAACTTTCCCACTACAGCGCGCCCCGCTAAGCACAACAGCGCAGGCGCAGCGCTCGTCCGTCTCCGCACTGCGAGATGGCTCTGTCTTAGAGACGTACCAAATTCTGCTTCCGCCGATCCGCGTATTAATATGTAACGCAGCCAATGAGATTGCTGCTAACGTAGAACCTTTTCTCCTCGCGGATCGCACTCGCGCAGTGATACCTGAAAGCTCGAGGTATTATAACGAGTGCACAGGCCTCCGTTTAGCCAGTCTGCATTAGTCTGCATTAGTCAAGTTTCAGTCTGTGCCTAATAAGATTATCATATTCCTGTGCATAGCCACGAAGAGAAATGTATAGACACTTTGTCAAGTATCAGAGATATGTGAGAATAAGATTAACGTAGCAAGACAAAAGGAACTTCAGATTGTCAGTTGTAAACAGCATCCAGAATCAAGTTACGTGATATCTATGATTTTTATTATTTTAATAAATGTGTGTGAAAATTAATCCAGTTCTGTTTAAAGTTGGTCACCGTCAATCTGCTACTCTAAGCGTGCAAGTGGCATTTGTATCGTCTGACCTAACGGCAGAAGATAAACACGCCACGATAAGACCACGAAACAATATTGCTGACACTCGCCTACTTCGCTAGAGCGACAGGTCAACTAATATGATGACGTGTGTATCGAAGGTCTTACAGTACGCACACCACACATTGTAACAGACAATGTGTACCACGAGATACAATAAAAATTACTCTATTTAGCTTTTTTGCTTATGATTCCTTACTTATTCATCAAACGGATATTCCAAAAGGTTGTGATTCAACTAGGCCTCCTTTCCTGAATGTGCTCGTAAGTCTGTTACCAAACAGATAATGTTGTGATCGCTATTACAGTACAACCATCGTTTCATCTGTGTCCCCTCACGGACTCCACCTTTAAAAATGTCCATGTTGCAACTATCTTCGTCGTATCTCTCTGTTATACTTCACACATCGCCTGTTGGGAAGCCTGCTGTGTCCCGTGTCCAGGGAAAGCAAGTGTAGAAGCGTAGTGGTCTGTTGATCGACGGCTGTTCAAACGTGTGGCGAATAATGGCACCCCTTAGCAATATGGCAGCAAGGGATGGGAAGATAACCTTGTGAACTTTGTGTGTGCCCGAAGACCTCTTTTAACTTGCTGAAGAAGCGATTAAGCAGTCACTCAGGGAGCAAGGTACGAATTTTAGATTGCGGCGCACGTTGGAACGAAAGATGCCTGTCGTCTGCGATCCAAAGTCGTAATTAAATCAATCATGCGGCTGGTACAGAGTTTCAACGAAGTTGACACTGTGAAGCATTGTTCCCAGAAGTGATTGGCGATTCTAAGCCAAGCAGAAGGCTTCAAAGAGAGTTCTTAAAAGTTTTCTGACAAGCTAGGCTGTGACTTCCTGGACAAATTGGAAATTGTAGGGTCCCCCTAAATGGGTCAGAGGTTCACTCGATATCAGACGCTACTAGCTAGGTGGCTGACGGTCTGGAATGCACACAAAATTTTTTTAGCTTAGTCGCCTAAGCTAAGGAGATTTTGATAGCTGTAGGAGATACTGAGGTATTAGTGTAATACACAAAACTATGGCCCACAGGTGAAACAACTGCAATCCTAGTCGACTCATTCACTCCCAAGTCCCGGACTTTGAAATAATCCTACAAGGCAGTGGAGCTAATTTAATACTAGATACAGAAACTGAAAATAGGAGAGTGTAATTTTTGGGACAAATTTAAGCGTATTTCAGAAGGCTAGGGTAATGAGAAATGGGGGTGTCGTATTTGACACAGTGGAAAAGAAACTTAAATCCACCGGTATAGAAACTGAAGTCTCTTTCTTTGGGGAAATCTCAGTGGCAAAGGCTACGAAACCTCTGCATGTAGAAAGTTACCTTAACCCTGAAAATTAATTGTGGGCAGTCACGCCTTTAAGATCTACGCTATGAGACTAATGTGTACAACTTAAATGGCTAGCGCTAGTTTTAATGGTGTTAGCTACAGATCCTAAGGTGTGGACTTATTCATAGAATAATTTAATCTGAAGGTAATTAATTTACCAAAATATCAATCATATTCATGAGTCATGGGAAAATGTGGAATGGTTTTCAATCCCAAAGTGTAAGTCAGTCGCAAAGCTTTTTAACCCCACATTAAAAACAGTGACTGTAAACCTGGTGACTAATCGCAAAGCTCACACATTCAACAAAACTGGTTCAAATGGCTTTGAGCACTATGGGACTTAACATCTGAGGTCATCACTCCCCTAGACTTAGAACTACTTAAGCCTAACTAACCTAAGGACATCACACATATCCATGCCCGAGGCAGGATTCGAATCTGCGACCGTAGCAGTAGACGGACTGAAGCGCCTAGAAGCGCTCGGACGGCCGGCACACATTCAACACGCCTAGGTTGAAACTGAGACAGGTACTCATACAAAATTCCGCAACTGCGGTGGAAGAATGACCTATGACGCTGGTGCTGCCACTTATGCTCATCGTAATTGTATGTGACCGCCTGTTGGACGCTACCGTCATGCGAATGGCTCTCGATTGAAGGTGGGGGCGCGTTGCTACTGCTGCAACTCAGCTCCCTGCTCGTCTGCTAAAATGCGCTATCTCTATCTCCCACATAGGTGCTTGACATGCACAAGATGCACACTGCTCCACGTCTATAATTGGAGGTCTATGATTGTTTTGGTGTATTCTGTCGTCCTGCTATCTTTTGCCGTTGAACTGTGCCTGCTCTCCAATAGAGGACAATGTAAAACAACAGAGATCCAACAGCGGGGCTCCTTCTACATACAGAATCCCGCCAAAGGCAAAGTGTCACGATCTGACACCAATCACACCCCAAAACGCCCTCCTGTTACTAGAAAAAGGCCTCTTTAGCGGCGTCTTCGTGACGTCGCTGACTATTACCGTATACCAATGGCACGTTTTTGTGACCAGCTATTAGCCTTGCATCAGAGGTCCCCTGAAATTTCTATAGATGCTCATGAGGCTAGGCCATTACTTTCTGTAGGCCGTATTTCCTTCCTAAAAGCGTCAGATGTCTATCTGCAAAGGCCCTTAGAGAAGTATGAAAAAGCTGCGCACTCTTGCTGCTCGCGTCGCAATCCCGGCCCCATTTCGGCTGCTGGGCAATGTAACGCAATAATGATACACAAATATCCGCGACCTCTGGTCTATCCTCGCCTCCGCGAAGTTAACACCTGAGGCACTGCGCCTGCTCTCATGCCTAAGATTCATTTTTTTGTTGCATTCTCTGTCCATCCCGTCTCAAATTCAACGCTCTGTGCCTTCTCACGCACGCAAAATTATCCAGAACCACGTGAGTTTAGCGCCATGTTAAATGAAAGGAAAAGAGGCTAAACAGAGCTCAGAATTTACAGTCACTATGATGCTACATATTTGAATAAGGACATTTCCTTTGAAACCCAGTTTGATATCATCCTCCAATAAAAGATAATATCTTACTTTCAATGAAACTGGCATGCAAATTTGCCTGCTGTGTTTCAAGGTGGGTATAAAATTATAACTGGATTTTTGTATAGACCACCGCAGTCAGTACCACACGTAACCCTAAAGTAATTAATACAAATGAACAAAATGTTCTTGTGCTACCAACTGCATCAACTACATACTTAAAATGCCGCGAGCTGCCGATAAAGGGCTCCTTAGCCACTGACAAGTGGAATGACTGGTGAGAAGTTGCTGTTACGCCATTACATACCTTAGCTACAGTTGTGATGTCATTAGTGCTCGTGGTATCACCATATATGGGAGTAAGTTGGCTCTCCATTCCATGAATCCACTTCAACCTCATGACTCTTAAATCCCACCCCGTGCTGAAATGCGGGCCGCAGTTTCCGTTAAGGTTACTACCAGTAAATTTTTATTTTGGTGGTTTCTTTATTTACAGTGTCCCAGAAGCTATTTGTGCGAGCCATGACAGAGAGTTCGTCATATTTGATCCGGTGACACGAAAGTCTAGTCACAAAGTTTTTAAGTGTAGTCTCTAGAAATATACGTTAGTCTGCCCCTTACTTAGCGCTCCCACAGAGGCCGTGAAGACAAAATTAGCCTAATTACAATGTGCACAGAGGTATTTAGACAGTCATTTTTTCCGTGCTCCATACGCGATTGGAACGGGAAAAAAATTAATCTCTGCTAATTGCCATCTTTCACGTATTCCCAGGCTGTGGCTAAGCCATGTCTCCCCATATCCTTTCTTTCAGGAGTGCTAGTTCTGCAAGGTTCGCAGGAGAGCTTCTGTAAAGTTTGGAAGGTAGGAGACGAGGTACTGGCAGAAGTAAAGCTGTGAGTACCGGACGTGAGTCGTGCTTCGGTAGCTCAGATGGTAGAGCACTTGCCCGCGAAAGGCAAAGGTCCCGAGTTCGAGTCTCGGTCGGGCACACAGTTTTAATCTGCCAGGAAGTTTCATCTTTCACGTAAATTACAAAGGTATTCAGAGTATGTACACTGAACGGCCAAAACATTATAACCAGTCGCTTAATATCTCGTTTGTCCGTCTTTGAAACGAAATATGTAATTGATCCTGCATATCAGGGATCCGAAAATTTGTTGTTAGGTTTGTGGATATATGTGGCATTAGATGCCTACGCAAAATTTGCGTAAATAACGGACTCCTGATTTGAGTACGAGATGATGCCGCCCGACAGCAACCCAGATGCGTTCAGTAAAATTTACATAAGGCGAATTTGATAGCCGAGATACCAACGTGAGTTCACTATATTGCTCCTCAAACCACTGTAGCACGGTTCTGGTTCCGAGACACGGAAGATTATGCTGCTGATAGATGACATCCCCGTCTGGGAAGACATCAAGCATGGAGGGGTGTAGATGGTTTACGGCTGTCAGCGTGTCTTCGATTACTACCACAGGTTCTAACGAAGCGCAGGATAGCATTATTCTGCTCCCACCAGCCTGCGACCACGGCGCTCTGCACATTTCGAGCCACCGCTCACCTCAATGTGGGGACGACCAGCGACCTAGTGTAGCAAAAATGCGATTCACCCGAGGAGCTGCTACGTTCCCATTGATTGACGGTCGAATCCCAATGCTCCCGTGCCCACTGCTACCGTAATTGATAATGCCGTTGAGTCAACATGTGAACACATAAGGCTGGTCTACTAAGGAACTCCATGTTCAACAATGTACGACGAACGGTGTGCTCCGAAACATTTGTGCGAATACCAGCATTGTGCTCTTTCAGCAGAAATGCCACAGATTATCATCTATCCTACTTCATAGAGCAGACAAGCCTCCGAACCTCACACTCTGTGAAAATTCTTGGACGTCCAACCATTTAAGACCTGGTGGTAGTTTCGCAGTCGCTCTCCTCTTTCCGTAGATGTTAACGAAAGTAGCACATGAGCATTCGATCAGCTTCACTGTTTTCGAGATACTCGTTCAAGGGCGGGGCATAATAATAAGCTGCTCTTTGTCAGAGTCGCTTATCTCAGTAGATTTCACCATCTGCAGCCGTACCATGGTGTGATGCCCCGTCCGCATCTGCTCCGCTCACATACTTTTGTTAACGCGTCACGTGACCTCAACGTCACCAGGCGGCATCCAATGTCGTGGTGGGCAGTGGTCATAATGTTTTGGCTTGTCAGTGTATGTAGATGTACAATGATTTCACGAATACACAAAAGTATCAATAATGCTTTATTTATTGACGTTAGTGACGGGCTGAAAGTTGTTTTCATGGCTTGAAGAAAGTGATAGCAGCACCACCTTTGACACAGGTAGTCTCTAAGTGGAATAATATGTAATTTTGTTGTTATTTGTTGTGTGAAATCGTTATCCTTTTTACCAATTGATTTATATAATTAATTTAACAAGGAAATTTTTGTGCTAATCTTGTAGCGAAAAAGCAGACGAAAAGAAAGCAAGTTGGGAATACGCACTTTGGATGGTAATGGATGTCCTTGACATCTAAGCTGGCCTCTAGATAATACACAGACGGAGACTACTGAGAAACTTACTATTGATAAAAGTCTTAACAACATTGTTCCTCTGTTTATTATAGTTCTGGCTCTAATTAAGAATGGTTTTTGGAGTTCAGCTGAGGTTTTGATCGGGAGTCGACTGGCTGCGTGAGCCGGCTGTGCAAACCCATCTGAATGGTTACGGGGAAATAAGGTAATTATTGGGGTCAGTTGAGTACAGTCTGCTCTGTCTGCTGATCATTTCCAACTAAAACGATTTTTAGAACCACATTTCTAAGTTCTTTTCTGGAAGACCTTGATCGACTGTTAGTCTCATACTACGAAATAATCGAGATAAAATAATTATCACTTGAGTGATCATTAGTTGATCTTTGAGCCAATAATGCCTCGACTCATTTATTTAGATGTCTGAGTTACAATAGTGTTTGATCGCTAGCGTTTGCAATCGTTATTCAGTTTTTAGATAGCCATCCATGGGCAAAACCTTAACCGTTTCTTTTTTTATGTATACCACGTGGAAAATGGTTCAAATGGCTCTGAGCACTATGGGACTTAACATCGGAGGTCATCAGTCCCCTAGAATTTAGAACTACTTAAACCTAACTAGCTTAAGGTCATCACACCCATCCATATCCGAGGCAGGATTCGAACCTCCGACCGTAGCAGTCGCGCGGTTCCGGACAAGCGCCTAGAACCGCTCGGCCACCGCGGCCAGCACACGTGGAAAGACACAAGTGTCTGCATACTCATATATGCACGTCAGAATACGCGCCACCATTCCTATCCCACCTCATCACACACACAGAAACTCTCTCCTTATGGCATACTCAGTTCAAATGGAGTTTTTATTCTTGACAGATCAGGGATGAAATGCACTCACTTAGCAATTCATTGATCCATAATCCAGTCCACATATTGTTATGGTTAATGCAGATACCCTCTCCTGCACAGACAATGAGTGTTGCATATCAGGCCGGTTGCGCTGCGTACATAAAGCCTTCAGCGCTCACTATTTGATGTTTCTGCGTTCCAGCAATTGCATTGGATCACACTGTAGTTGAAACACAATCGATTTTCTATTCCTTCGAATGCTCCACCGAAAATGTCGTTAATCCGCGCTTGTGTTATGTTTAGTCATCCGCAGCTGAAACCTTTTGCAAGTCTGACCCGACAATATGTGTTATTGCCGTAGTTGGTCAACATCAGAAGGACGACTATTTAACTATACCGTCACCTCCACATTAATATCATCGTCTCCAGTCTGCCAATGACTTTACGTCACACTTAGTTTTGAAATAAACGCCTCGCTGATGCTCCAGCTTTCATCATTGTCTATCAAAGCACCAACTGCCATTCTGCTACAGACAATATACAGGGTGACCCAAAGAAACGCCTACAACGTTTAGTATATTGTGCAGGAAGGTAAACTGATTGGTTTTCAAGAAGGCATCCATGTCCGGAAACAAGTGGCTTGGATGCTGGATAGTGTTGAAATCTGAGAACTAACGGTTGTGACGATTTGTTCCGAATCGTTTTGGTGTCTGAATACGGACGATATGCAGTCCTTTAACCATCTGTGTACTGTGGATGGACTACCTGAGTCTAATAATATTCTTGCGCATGCACTACATTCCTTCACACAGCCCTTGTGCGTGTCATACTGCGGACCTTGTGTAGTCTGCCAGTGCAGTGTCGTGGTTGACAGCAGTGCGACATGTACCAGTACATAGTTGTGGAAATGCCCCACGTGGTGCTTGCATGCAGCAAAGCGGATTGCAATGGGAGAGCTGTATGATTGTATCCAAAATGTTTTCCAAACAGACGTATCCCACATCATTCCACGTTCACAGCCATTGAACGACGCCTCAGCGAAGCCAGAAAGTTGCACGTAGGTATTTTCTATGTGAGGTGTGTTTAGTGTACAGTAAAGTAGTAAAGTAGAGTAGTACATTAAACTGTAATTTTTGTCCTCAAATAGGGCGTGAAACGCTATGGGGGTCGTCCACCATCGGTTCGAACACTGTGTTGGAAGTGGACGTGCTGCCAATATTCAGATAGAACCCAGCCTCCAGCACCTGGCAGGTGGCACAGGCGCTAGACAAGGGTAAAACTGCCGTGTGGCGTGATGTCCATGAACACCAGCTCCATCCAGCTTCTGCAGGAAGTCGAGGCATTATGGGAAGAGGATTAGCCATGAAGGGTACAGTTACCACAGTGGTATTTACAACAATGCATACTCCAGCTACAATTTCCGAGCTTGATGCTATTCATGGATGAAAGCCTGTTTAGTAGGGACAGAATATTAAACTTGCAAAACATGCATGTTTGGGCAGACGAAAATCCTTGTGCGTAGATGATTCAAAATCAACAATACACGTGTGGTATTAGCATCTGGGCTGGGATAATTTGAGACTATATCACTGGTCTATATCTAATTTCAAACAGACTAACAGGACCAATCTACCTCATATTTATTAGATTTTTTTGTCTACCCCACTGGATGTAGTGCCACTAAATGTTCGGATATACGTGTGGCTGCAACACAATGGAGCTCCAGCACAATCTGATGTTGATGTGGAGAATCACCTCAGTGTCCAATATCACAGTTGATGGATTGATAGAGGTGGATTAGCTCCACGGCCAGCAAGGTCGCCAGATTTGATACCCCGCGACTATTTGTTGTTTGGTAATAAGAAGGGTATGGTGTATGACACATCTATAATGTCAGCGGAGGACCTTATTGCTCGAGTCCACGGAGCGATTGAAATACTTTAAAGACAACCTTAGGTAGCGCATGAGGCTCAGCACCGGAGATGAACATTCTGTGTTGACATAGGATGTACATAGTTCGAAGCCTGTTTTAGTATAGACAGTGGTATGTGCTACTCATATTGTGTTTATTGATGTAATGTGGAATGCATACCCAATTCAGACTTCGATACCCTCCAGCACAAAAAGCCATGCATTTCCGACTATAGGCTCCTTCGCGAAAACCAGTCAGTGCGCCTTCCTGCATAACATACAAAGTGCTGTCAGCGTTTCTTTGGAACAAGCTATACAGGGTGATTTTAATATGTTATTCTACAAGTAAAACTAAAGGAAAAAGTATACATAAACATAGGTCTCTACAACTTCTGTTGAAAACTTTGTGAAATCGTTTTGAATTTAAGAAACAAATTGGGTCAAGTAGTTAATAAATTAAAAATTTTACGAAATTACTTGTTTGCTTCTCTGGCTGTTCTGGAAAAATACTGCAGCTACACGTCTGGTACATGTTTTATTAGATTCATCAGACCAATGATAACAAAATGAATGGAAATCGTGCTCTAATTTAACCTCATATAGTTTTGTGATGGCTTCATATTAGCGAAGTTGCTAAATTTCAGGCAAAATCTTTTATTAGCCGTAACTCTGTAACTAAACATTTGTGGACCTATGTTTACATGATTTTTTCTTTAGTTTTACTTGTAGAATAACATATTAAAATATTTGCACATCTTCGTGAATCACCCAGTATATTACTGACCAATAAAATTGCAACTCCATGGAGGGTAATAAATAACGAAATTTTTCTTATTGAGCATATACAATAAAGTGTGAAGAATACATGTTTAAATTTGTAGATGATTTGGGGTATACATAATGCGAAACTTAGTTTATAGGGCTGCCACCTCCGGCAGCAAAAACGTTATAACGCGACTGAGCACTGAGCTAAACTGATATTGGATGAGAGATACACTATGTGATCATAAGTATCCGGACACTTGACTGAAAATGACTTACAAGTCCGTGGCGCCTTGACGACAGTTTCCACTCTCGCAGGCATACCTTCAATCAGGTGCTGCAAGGTTTGTTGGGAAATCACAGCCCATTCTTCACGGAGTGCTGCACTGAGGAGAGGTATCGATGCGTCAGTGAGGCCTAGCACGAAGTCAGCGTTGCAAAACATCCCAAAGGTTTTCTTTAGGATTTAGTTCAGAACTCTGTGCAGGCCGTTGTCGTGTAACCACACCGCCACAGGCCGTGCATTATGAACAGGTGCTGGATCGTTTTGAAAGATGCAATCACCATCCCCGAATTGCTCTTCAACAGTGGATAGCAAGAAGGTGCTTAAAACATCAATGTAGGCTTGTGCTGTGATAGTGCCACGCAAAACAACAAGGGGTGCAAGCCCCATCCATGAAAAACATAACACCACCGCCTCCGAATCTTACTGTTGGCACTACACACGCTTACAGGTGACGTTCACCGGGCATTCGCCATACCCACACCCTGCCATCGGATCGCCACATTGTGTACCGTGATTCGTCACTCCACACAATGTTTTACCACCGTTCAATCGACCAATGTTTACGCTCCTTACACCAAGCAAGGCATCATTTGACATTTACCAGCGTTATGTGTGGCTTATGAGCAGCCGCTCGACCATGAAACCCAAGTTTTCTCACCTCCCGCCTAACTGTCATACTACTTGCAGTGGATCCTGATGCAGTTTGGAATTCCAGTGTGGTGGTCTGGATGAATCTCTGCCTGTTACACATTATGACCCTCTTCAACTGTCGGCGGTCTCTGTCAGTCAACAGACGAGGTCGGCCTGTACGCTTTTGTGCTGTATGTGTCCCTTCACGTTTCCACTTCACTATCACATCGGAATTGGTGGACCTAGGAATGTTTAGGAGTGTGGAAATCTCGCGTACAGACGTATGACACAAGTGACTCCCAGTCACCTGACCATATTCGAAGTCCGTGAGTTCCCCAGAGCGCCCCATTCTGTTCTCTCATGATTTATAATGACTACTGATATCGCTGATGTAGAGTACCTGGCAGTAGGTGGCAGCACAATGCACCTAATATGAAAAACGTATGTTTCTGGGGGTGTCCTGACACTTTTGATCACATAGTGTACATTATTCTATGTTGCTCCTGGCTAGTTGTGGTGTGCTAGTCTCTCGGTAACCTACGACCATATATTTTAATAGGCGTGAGGCCTAGACAATGTGCTGTTCAGGACAATTATCGAAAACTTTGTCTTTCAAATTAAGTCAGGACTGCACAGGTAACTTCATTCTTCCATTACTTGTTGAAAGATAACATCATAGGCACCTTGACGATAGGGCACGTGAGAAATGTAACGCCTGATGTTCAAATTATTGGCTAAACAAGAGGTGACTGTGTTGTGTATGCAATGGCACCACAAACCATCATACGAGATTTTGGATCAGTATTGGGATGACGCATGCAATCTGGCGGTATTCATTCTCCTTGGTGCCTCCACACACAGCTATTCCCGTTGTGATGCTGTGAACCAGAACTATTCTGAAAACGTAGCGTAGTGCCACTCTTGGGTCCAGTGTTGTCGATGGGCACACCATTGTCGGCACGTCTCTATCCGCTCTTGCGTCAAGGGGAGCCACAACAATGGCCTACGTACTTAAGAGTCCATTACGCTCAGACATCGTCGTACTGTCTGTACTAGTCTTACTGCAAACTAGCCCATTTTCTCACTTAAGATACGTAACGAGACTGTACGATCCTGCATAGTCAGGGGTAAATTTTTCCTGTCTTCTTGGGCGCTAGTCGTATGGGGACTTGAGATCCTCCATGACGTTGAGTTTGACTCTCCTGTACCCATAGATTCAGTATCGTCATGACAGTTGTCGGATCCCAGCAATGCGAGCAGCAGTATCGCAGAACGATAAACCATAATCTTGATAGGGCGCGATCCTGCTGTTGTTGAATGCCGACAAATGCTGGTAGACATTTCTCCTTTATACGCGAGGCGTAACACAACTTACACAAATAAGCAAACTGTAGAAAATAACACTCCTACCTGCTTTGAGTGGTTGCCCTAAAATGCTAATCATTTGTATATCCGTGTATAAGACTTCGTTCCAGTTTGACGTTTCTTGCTTTGTGCCTTGATGATGTTGCAATATTAATGGTCAGCAGCGTACTCATATGCTACGCATAAGTGAACCAATTGAACTGCATCACAACTATGACAACAATGGATCCGATTTCCGTGCCTATTGATTTCCAGTTTCCAGAGTTATTATAATTTTCATAATTTTACGAAATGTATGAAGACCTGTGGATCTGTTCATTCGTAATTTTAGTATGTATTGTAATTCTTGCTTACATCTATCACTTTAAATCAAATAATAGAAAGTAATATTCGGTTATCGTGATAGGATCGGAATTGTCAAGAAAACATGAAGGGTTCAGTCGATCCACTTTCATACCATTCTCAGCTAGAATTTTTATTACTTTTACTATTTCGGATGTCCTGTCATGTAGAGATGTAAGGTCTTCTTGTGAACTGTACGGAAGCAGCAAGGCGCAGGACATTAACAGTGCTCTCGCAGTGAATGCTTGGCTGGAATACGCTGCATTCGGTACAGCTCGTTCAGTTCCTGTTTGACTCAGTGTGGAGTGTAGGACAAGCGTTGAAGACCAGTTCATCCAGTGGAGACTTCACATGAAGTGCCCACGGGCAGCGCCTTGATAACCAGCTTGTGAACGTCGGCGAGATAATACGAGCCCTCGGTAATGGTGCTCAACATTTGTTCCGAAGGTAGGCTTTCTCAAAAAAATATAACAGGCTTGTTTTAAGTAAACCAAGTGGACTCCAATTAAGAGGAGTATTATACACTAGAGTCCAGAAGGTAGACATAAACGAGGAAACGGGAAAAGGAAAGAGATGAGACGAGTATTTATGTGAATGAAGTCAAGATATCTCCATCGTTCCTTCTCTGAAGAGTACAGTGAAACGGAAAGTATTCATTTGACTCGTGATGTCTCAGTCGTGTTTGAAGTTCCTTACTGAGCAGCCTCAATTTTTTAAAACCTGGTAGTGAAGTTCACTATTTAATGCTATGAAGACGGTGTTTGGATCCCCTTTTTTAGGGCAAGGGGACAGGAGTGACGAAAGAGTTCGCTCATAGACAGTCGGTTAACGTGGGGGAGGGGTTGGCAAACAGCCCACGCCCAGGCAGTCAGCACTTTGCTCGCAACACCGGATATTCTAGAGACGATGCTACAACTGTAATAGGACGTTTTAAACATAAAAATCCAACCTAAGGAAAAAATACTAACGTAAGATTGTATACTACAAACCGATCTCCTCGTCCAGGGTTTGAAGGACCAAGAGATGTCTTCCAATCGCTGTTTCATCTTCTGCCTTGTGGCGTCGAACGACATGTGACCAGCAGACCGCTCTCTCGCCCGTTTTGCAGACTTCCTAGACCATGGTGCCGCTGGTACTCAGTATAGTAGCTCCTCAATTGGCATCACGAGGCTGGGTGCATCCGTACCAGTCCTCCGACCAAGGAATTATTTATTCAGTGCCTGACAATAAAAGTGAAGCAACCAGCCGACATAGTCGGATGTTGGTGCAACTTCGCTCACATACGCACCATCAGCGGATTTAGACCTGCATTTCTTAGTGACAGGCAGAACGGTCACAAGTGTGCATCATTGTATTTCGCGTTTACTGTTGTTACCAGGCCTGGTGGGATATACATGGGGCGAGGGCAGCGCCATATGTTGTGTGATCACTGTGCATGATACGGAGATGTCGTGTATAAGTGTGAGGCAGGATTTTCAGCCCATAACAGAGTTTGAAAGTGGACTAATTGTGGCTCTCCATTTGGCAAGCTGGTCGAATCGTGCTATATCCAGGTCTGTGTGGCATTCGGATGCGACAGTGGTCAGGTGTTGCACTGCATCAAAACGTGAGGGCATGAACACTCGTCATCAAGGTTCCGATGACCATGTCTGAGCACCATAGAGAGGATCGCCGTATTGTGCACCATGCACATCGTAATAACCCCTTCACATCAGTGTCTGCCAACTGAGAGCAGGTAATGGACTCCCTGCAACATTCTCAGTTATCCCACACCATTGGTCTGAGACTCCACGAGCCGGACTAGCGAATTACTGTCCCATGCATAGGATGCTGTAAACAGCACAATAGAAACGGCTGCATTTGGAGTGATGCTATGGCCAGGAATCATGGATTGCCGATGTTTCGCTTTGCATTGTGTTCAGTGGCGAATCAGGGTTCTGTATCATCCCAGATAATCATCTTTGGCGAATATGTTGGCGACCTGGGAACAGGTCTCGTTCTCCCAATGTTTTGGAGAGGCACAGCGATGCTATTCCTGGAGTCATGGCGTGAGGCGCCACCTGGTATGACATCATATCATCGTTGGTAGTGATCGAGGGGACTCTGACTGCACAACAGTATGCCACGGACATCCTGCATCCTCCTGTCACCTATCACGCAACAGCACTGTAGTGCCATTTTTCAACAGGACAGTGCTCGTCCACACATGTCACGTCTGTCTACGAACTGTCTGCGTGTTAACGTAATCCTATGGTCAGCAATATTCCAAACTCTCTCTCTGACAGAACATATGTGAGGCCAGCCTAGACATTAACTCTGCCCCAGAAGCAGTATCCAAGATATGAAGGACCAGTTACAACAGTTGTGGGTCAGATTGCGTCAGAAGAGGATACAATGGTCTTATGACATTCTTCTCAACCGAACCAAAGCATGCATATAAGCTAGAGGTGTGCAATATCACATGTATAAGTGGACTCATACTTCCAAGTTCTTTGTAAATATGACTCAGTTTTGCAGGTACTGGAATAACAGTACGTAGATTTCAGCTCATTAACCTTCATTACGTTTTCCCCTCCCCTCCTGGGTGCTTCACTTCTTTTGCCAGACAGTGTGTTGCTGGAACACGACAATTCATTTTATTTACAAGACGAAATGTTTGGTGTAAGACCACGAGATGCTCCAAACCAAAGAATGTTACTCAGTGTTGAATCGTGAAGCTGAGATCTTTGTGCAGTTTTTATCCTTTTTATTGCAGAAAAGACAGATATGATGTCGGCCGCATTTCTGTGGGATTTAGAAAACTCTTCTACGTGTGTGTCATATTACTACCACAAAATATTCCTGCTTGAATAATACCTAGCCTTGAGTTGATTGTAACTTGGCAAATTAACCTCTCTATATATAAAAAAAAATGTCCTGATTGACGGACGACAGAGAATGGACGGGGTGATCGATTGAGATGGAGCTGTAATGAGGTACCATTTAATAGTTGACTGATGATGTATTCTTGAGTGTAAAATCAAGACTTCAGCTTCATAACTAAATTAGCGATAGGTGCTTGTGAGGCTCTGCAATCCCATGTATACATTTGCATGATAGATGTGCTGTTTACAGAGTTAGTGGCGGAATGATTTGTAATTTTCACAGGTCAGAGGATGCTGCTATCCGTTTATCTGTTTTGCTTGTAAGACGTATTCCCCATTACTAACCATAATCTTATATAGGTCTAATGCATGCATCGTATAATTTCTGATGCATGATCAGATGTGAACAGTGGACGCTATATGTCTCCAGAAAGCTATATTGTGCTCGTATCACACAGAGCAAATGTTTTACGGAAGTAGTTTTTTCGTTTTACAATTCGACAGCAGAGTTTATCGTAGAGAAACCGGGAAGAAGGATGTATGTCATGTTCCTGAAATATATTTCTTACATTGGAATATTAACAGCGCTACATTCCAAACGACTGATAGGTTGGAAACGCAAACGATCTAACATTATAGCCCGTTTTAACTGCGGAACATTGTAGCTTTAGGAGTGCGTGTGTCTTGTATTCTCTTCCCAGTAACTTCCAGGTACTGATCCTAGACTCTGGAATAATACTTTAAAATTGATAGCTGGGTTGATTTACGTAAAAATGTTTCAAACTCCATCCATCTGGAGCTCCATCACACATAAGAATCACCCATTTCTTGTTCTTCTTCACCATCTGCTATTACATCGCAACACTTTCAAATCTGTTTCTATACATCGATAAGGAGTGCTAAACTCCTCGACATGGGCGCATCTCGAGAAATCTTGTGCACTTGGATTGGCGAGGACTCTGCAAGATCCATTCATTCATGAGACGTGGAATGTAGCAGTCTACTTCTGATCGATTGCAGATTAAATTGGTAATGGTGCTACGTGGCGGATTGGTCAATGACAGTGCGAGGGGGGTCTTTCAGTATCTAATTTTACCCTAAGGCTGTGAGAATGCTCTGTGACTCCCATCAGCATAGAGATAGATCGTAAATTAAGCACTATGCTCGAAGTGTTAGAAATATGTAGAGTGCTGTCTGATGTACTTTGATGATGGATGTGTTTGAGAATTAACAATGCGTGGACGTATTGCACAGTCATCTATCCACATTCGCAAAGATACTTTCAAAGTATGGGGGGCGGGGGGTGGTTTAGCTATGATACTGAAATTGGGGAACGTACTGTCACATCACTGGTCGGTGTTGAAATTACTGTAAAATTGGTAAAATTGTTCACACAATCTACTGTAATGCTTATTATTTCGGTACATCGGGAGGTGTCTTTTCCATCCCATCCGTCCACTGGTGCGCTGTTGGTTACTACATAATGATTGACTGACATCGCTTATTTGAGTTGGAGAAAGAGTTTTGGTGGAGGGACAACGCCATCTGGGGACGGATAGCACCGAAACAGTGATCGCGTACGACTGTGATATGAGGAATCAGTCGAAATGGGACGTGGGGCGATAAGCTATTCCGTCACTGTAACAGATGAGTTTAAGTGTAGAGATCATCAATCACTTTCGGACAGCAGTTTGGAAACTCTCCATAACGCCGCCAAACTCTTCCAGTTTGCTTATGTTGTAACTTTCTTTTATTTAAAATCATCCAGTGTGTGTGGCATATTATGGTAGGCGCAATAACAACATGATTTACACTGTGTGATGTCTAGTTTTCTGCGAGAGGCAATGGATCAGAATGTGTTCATGTCAGTTTAGAACTTGACTCAGACTTCGAAGCCGTGGCGAAAGTACAAAATGTATGACAGCGTACAAAGCGTATTACAGCAGAAAAAAAAACAAATTTTCAAACAACGACACAGGGTCACAGGGACCAAATCTTGCGACTTACAGTGTAGTCTGTGGGATACGGTCATCCCCCTACTGTATAGCTGATGAAACTTTAAAGTGGTTTGTTTTCGATGTATTGGAGGAGAGAGATGCGGTAAAGATCTTATCAGTTCTCTATCTAATGAAGTTAGTGGAGCTTATATACTTTGTAATTTTTCTCTGGTGGATGGTACAGAATAACGATGATAGAATGTTGGGGTGATAGACGTGAATGGGCGCAGAGGGATGTGGATCTGTAGTACCTTCTTGTAGTTTGGAGAAGCACCACAATGCAGTAGCAAAATCGACGGCCTTCCCCCAGTTCCCGTATTGTCTTTTATACTACCTCGTGTTGCAAGATGCAGGCTTCATTTCCGTCGAATGGTCAAAACATAGTTCTGTCACAGTAACTCACCTTCACCTGTTTGTACATGGGTTGCAGAAGGTGGTAGATATAGCTTTCTCCGACTTCTACTTAGTTCCGACTTACATTGGAATAATCACACGTGCAAAGCTGCAGGGACGGTAGTGCAGAGTCTGAGGGGTAGTTGCAAAATGCATAGGGGCTACCTAAAACTATGCTGGAATTTTACTGTAGCAGTTAGGTTCGAGAAAGGTGGCTCGTTTCGAAACATCAGTGAGTCAGAAATATGACTCACTAGTGGCGTAGCACTAGACATTTGAAAAGCTAGTGTACATTTCTTAACGACCTCATCTACTACTGTTTGTGATCCTTCTCCATCAGTCATCGCCTATAACTGAGTGGATATATCACGGAACCTCTGACATGGTATTGTAACAGAATGCGTTACAAATACTGGAGAAATATCTAGCGGCGGCGGCGTGAGGGAGTTGCAAATACCGGTTTCATACCATGCTCCTTAGCCGAATCGCTTTCAAAATGTAGCAATTTTATTACGATGTTGCACCATCAGCGACATGTTAGTCTGATACTATACACTCCGGCGATCACCGTCTATATTCGGTGTCATGATATTTTCTGGGAAAAAATACTTCATTCAGAAGTAATGCCATGTGTAGATTTATAAAGTAAGCGTAGCTTTTAACGTGGATACTTGTATGCACCTGTAGAACAAAGACCGCCTGTGACGGTAATATGGTTGTGTTTTTTAACATCTGGCGGTTCGTAAGACGATTACGCCTCTCTTTCTAAGACACTGTGGTACCACTCACAAGAAAACTTATTAGACATGTCCACCCATCGTTGATTCTCAGTCAGTATTATTTCGCATCGCTGGCAATCATTTATTGGCGAAGTATTACACTTTGAAGTAGACGGTGTGTGATAGGTTCGCCTTGAGCATAAGGCTTATGAAGTATGTGTTTGTGTTCCGACATGTGCAAAGTAAACGACTATGTCCAGTCGTAAGGAAGGTATGGATTTGAGGTGGAATTCTGTGATAGCAAAGGGGAGAGTATGTCAAGTCATAACAATGGTACAGATATTTCTGCTTCCAGAGCCACAACCATCAGCTGGGTGTATTTCTGCTCATTGTAGAATGTCGTTCAATTGAGACCGTGATCGTAACATTTATTTGTAAGTATAGTGATCAAATATGTATGTGACCAATTTCCTAGGATAATTCTATCTAGGGACTCTTGGCGTGCAGCGCCGGTGTCCTGTAGCAGTAGTGATTCACATTTCCCATTAACGGCAGAAGCTGTCCGAATGGAAAGATCTGTTGGGAGTGTAGGAATGTAGCTGACTTAACCGTATCGTCCTCTAGACGGCCGAATAGCGAACTAATACTTAGTATGTGTTGGGTAGCTTTCATGATCGCGTGGAAATCTGAGAAAATTCAGCACACACATGTGTTTGTGCTGGACAGTTATTCCCTACCATGTAAATTGTTTGGTTGACTGCTTCTTCACATTTCACGTCTTTATTTAGTTGAGAGGACATCGATTGTAGTGCGTGAATCTAGCAGGTGAAAGACAGGTGGAAGACACGTTTTCTGGTTCTCTAGACATGAGAAACACCTTAGTTGACTTTGTAAATTATAGGGATGATCCGGAATCTGTTACATTACTGACATCGGTATTCGTGAGTGGAAATATCATTTTCCTCTATTTTTTTCGAGTTCTCACGTAAAGGTATTCGCAGATGGGATAAGTTTCTAGTTATTCTATGGTTTACAGCACTCTCCACCTAGGTGAAGTTTAGGGTTTCTAGAGGAATAATATCCAGTCAGTATCTTCGGAATTATGTCGTGCAAGTGATACTGCTATGCAAGCGATATTGCTATGTGCTTGATATCGAGAAGTACCGTGAAAATGGTATAATATTCTAGCAAACCAGGCGAAGTTACATATGTTCTTATAATCCCAGAGTCTGGAGATGTGTGTAGATAAGCAAGCAAGCAGGTCCGGACCAGAAACAGTAACGCCATTGTGCCAAGGAGGGAAATGAGCCCATCTTTGCACAGTAGTTCTGAGAGTGACTTCGATCCACTGAGGGCACGCAGGTCACACATTGGGAGTGGATGACCACCTGAACTCGCGGGAAATATCTAGTGTGCTTATGTCATCTGTCTGAGCGGTATATCTACGAATGATGTAAAAGGGGTGATTTTGTGTGGTGCAGGATATGAATTGTATGTTTACTACATCGACACAGTACGCGGTGATATATTGCTTGGTTGGTGATTGGTTTCACACTCTAATATTCAATCTCCAGTCTTCAGTGGGAGAGCAGTGTAACTGAGTAAGAGTCTTTCCGTGTTTGATGATATGTAGGGAACTTTGCAAGGTTTAATTGTTGGTCCAATATTGCGATCTGTGTAAGTTAGGTTTTGCCATTGAAAGTCTTATCTGCAGTAAACAAAAGTGTGGACTATGCTTCCACATTGGTGGCATCAGTGGGTAAATTCGATAAGAGCCAATCATAATCATACATTCACAAGACATCCTTCGTGCTGGTATATAGGAGTCTTTACACAGCGGTGAGAACATTATCGACACCCCTAAGCATACCCTCGCATTTTCCTTGTTGTTCTATCGATCGTGATCTTGATTACAGTTCACCAATCTGTGCCAGTGATGTCTTTCCAAGCATTATGTCTGCGGGTGCGGTATTCATTACCACACATAGTGCCGAATGCCTGTCCTTCATAACACTTGTTTGAGAGAATCTTGGCAGGATCCAGCACCTTCCAGAAGTTCTGATTCGAAGACTCTGTCAGATAATTTCCTAGGACTGAGGAGAATCAAGACACATAGCTGGTGTGAGTGTAGGCATACCATAAGTTTTTCGAGCACTGTACAGAGATAAAAGATAATTGCACTGTTTGTCTGAAATGCGTATGTGTTGCTGTGCAAAGTATCGGTGGCTTATGTCATAGCATGATCAGAGAAAATGAGTGTGTGTCCTATTGTGAGCGATGTATAGATTCAGCACATTGATAACCGTGAGGATATGAGAGAGATTTTTATGTTGAAAATTATGTGCATTATAGATACTGAGATTCGTTCCAGAACCATATCTGTCAAGAGGAGAAATTACCTGTACATCAGACAGTGTCAGACTGTAGCAGCAACCGTAATATTTAATTGTAGTAACACTGGTAAATATGTTCCTGGCTCCCAATATTCTTGTGAGTCTTGTATGTATTTGATGATCTGTAGACAACTTTTGAGGGTTTAACAGCCAGTGCAATGTGGCCATGTGTAGAAAATAGTTTTTTACCACTGAAAGTCTCGTCTGCAGAAAAAAAAAGGATGGACGGTGCTCCCACGTCGGCAGCAGCAGCAGTTTGACAGGTAAATTCAGTGACAGATGGTTTTTCCTCTTAGGATTACTAGGAACAATGCACCCTGTGCTATTCTGGGAAGCATTACAACATCTCTCGGCACTGGACCCACACCTCAGCTATGTGTCATCGCACCAGCAACAGTGCCTAGGTGAACATATATTTCGACAGGAATTTCTCGGGTGTCAAGTATGAAAGGGATGCTCCGCCACAAGCTTGTGGGACCCGAAAGGACACCTATGCATTGCTGGGCAGCTGACAGTCGTGTCACCACTTGGGGGTCCCACCAATGCACCCGGGCTCCAGCATCGGCGTCAGGCATCAGGTGGGCAGATGTGTTTTCTATTAGCGATCTTTTGTTTAAACTATATTCCATCGATTTCACTGGCCAATAGGATGCTGAAAAATAATAAAACTACCCCATACATGTTAAGAATACCGATTTAATTAATTTGCACAAATTTTTTATGTCAACGTGGTGTTAGCGGTACAATAGTTAAGGGGAGGGTGTGTGTGTGTGGTTGACATGGAGCCGAACAGCAGGTTAAGTGGGGAACAATAGTTTAAGGGAATGGGTGACAAAGAAAAATACGCCAGAAATGGCGTCCAAAAGGATGTTAAATTCGAAAAGTGTACCAGAAAATGGTGGGAGGACATAACTAATTACTTAATTTGGTATCAAAGGCAGTACAATAGTTTAAGGACACAGGGGTGACATGGCAATCCACTTAACAGAACAATAGGTTAAGTGCCAACAAAGGCCCAAGCATTAGGTTATAACACCCAGAGTACAGTGCGGTACATTAGGTTATGGAACATGTTTGCCCCATGTAACTGCTTCTTACAAGACCTACATGTTTCCAAACAGCAGAGAATGATAAACATGAGAAATCAAACCCCACAGACTGAATTTTTTATAAATAAACAATATACCCTTGCATTTCCTGTTATGAGATCCTTCCTCTCCACCACCACCATACCGCCATCTTGGATTATGTCACGGAAGAGACAACAGCGACCTCCCAAGGCAGTACTGTGTACTACGTCAGTTACACTCTGGACCTTGGGGTGAACACACTTGATGGCAGTACTGCCTCTAATTGTTTAAATAAGCACTGAAAATAAAGACTTATCTCCAGCACAGGCAGAATCCTTTTCCCACCAATCCCTAGGAAGAGGTGGCAGTCAGATGACATAGGTTAAGGTAGGTAGCCAAAGTGCCCTTTTTTCCCGCCGTTTTCTTAGGTTAGTGGAGGTAGCCATGGTGTGTTGCATTGTCCTGATGGAATTTTAACTTACCACCATTTTCTGGGGGGTAAGGGGGTTACCAGTGGATGAGAGTCTAATTAATTGATCAATTCAATTAAGTAGTCAATCAAATTTATAAGAGTGAGAGGAGCTATTCCAATAACTCAGACCTGAAAGTGTACCTGTAGCAGCGAGAGGGGGAGGGGAGAGGGGGAAGGGGTGGGGGGAGGATAGGATAAGTGACTGTCAATCAAAAGGAAATGGGGGTGACATAGAAAATCACTTAACAGAACAATAGGTTAAGTACCTGTCAATCAAACGAGAACATTAGGTTAAGTACCTGAGTGAATACCTGCTCCTAATGTAGGCAAACCACACTAACAAAATGCGCCACAAATTGCCTTGTCCCCCTACTTACCGGATTATGTGGATGGTGATTGCGATACTTCACCCCTCCGTTCCTAATAGTCACGTACTTCATCTATGGGATTAAAATAGAGTGATGGAGTGGGTGCGATTGAGTGTATAGTATTCATTCAATTTTGCTTAAATTTATGGAAATAACATTTAGAAATTATGTTTTTCTTTACTGACCAATTTTTATGTCTCTATATACAAATTTTGGCCATATCGATCAAGAGATTATGCCGCTGGTGCAAGTCCATGTCCCAGAGCTTTTTTTAGGAGTTACTTTATCTTTTGTCATTACTGTTCTTGGATGAGAAGAGCTAGAGAGCACTACGAATTCTGGCTGCTGCTATAATTGCTCTTATTGTATGAAGGAACGATTGGATTGTCGAGTCAGGGCAACACAGCTCTAAATCATTATAAAAAAAGGCAAACAAGGAATTAGTTATTATTTATAGCTTACTACCTTGAGCCATTGTCAAACTGATCTATATTTGTTAAAGTTTCTATTGTGGTGTCGAGATAATAATCAAAGGACGACAGCTGGTGCTGAGAGAGAGATATTGTGTAGTTAGCCTTGCATATCAGCAGAATTAAATCACACAGACCTGTGGAAATGAAGTTAAGATAATACTATGATTTGAAACTTTCTGGCAGATTAAAACTGTGTGCCGGATCGAGACTTGAACCTTGGACCTTTGCACTTTGCGGGCAAGTGCTAATAGAGCACTTCTCCATCAAAGGCGAAGGACCCGAGCGCGAGATTCGATCCGGCACACAGTTTTAATCTTCTGGGAAGTTTCATATCAGTGCATACTCTGCTGCAGACTGAAAATTTCATTCTGAATTTTCTGATTGTCGGTTGTCCTGCAAGACTAAAAAAGATGTTTTTCAAAGTATTACTTTCAATTAATATCCTATAAACTATCCTGTTAATATATTATGTATTTTCTTTTATTTGTGGATTCTTCGAACACCTCTTGGTAGAACATTTCCATATTTAAGGTTAAATAACAAGTACACTGTTTCTGTTTTACTGTAATAGAACGTAAACAGTGCATTTGTTGTTTAATCTTAAATATTTTGTATTCATTCTAATTACAGTCCCACAGGTGTCTAAGTGGTCGTGAAACGTATGCTTGCAGCTCCTTGAACACAGCTGTTGTTATCATGAAAGTTGAGGAAGTCAACATCATACACATCGTGAATATGCAGAAGAAAAGCAAGAGTTGGTCAGCGCAGCGAGAACGTTGAAATAAATTTCCCTGTTCATATTGTTTAACACTAAAAGAGGCAAAGTCGCGACTTGCCGGTCAGCAGTACACGCCCCCAATCAGCTACTGTCCAGTTTCTGCGTCGCTTGGCCCACTGTAGATTCGCAGGTTCAAGTGTCGCTGTAAGCATCGGCCTTTTTGTTGGTATGTGACTACAAACGTCCATTCCGTGCAGTACTCTCAACATTGCTCGCTTGGAAATTGTTTGATATGGATCTGCATCCACTGCCAGTGACAATTCCTGACAGGTCTCGAACTGACTGTCGTTGATAGGGAGTGATACTCGTCTTCAGTCCACGTCGGTTAGGATCTTTTTACAACTTCATTTCGGCCGCCCTGTTACAAGGCTGAGAATGGTAGAACATTCGTTCTAGACAGCTTGGGAAGTTCGCGTTGACACTGTAACAAATCGAGCAACTTCATTTTCTGAGTGCTCATGGATACGTCCAAACACGATTTGTCTTTACTGTGATTTTTGTCACGTCTCAGAGTCGACCCACGTTATAGCGTTGATTCGTTACAACCGAGTGGCACATAGACAAAGCTCCACATCACTACCATTACTCACGCCAGCAGTGGAGGGCCACACGACCAAGTGGTACAAGTTCTACTTCACCTGCACGCTCTAAAGCGCCCAGTGTGCTCGTTTAAGGGAGTATTTCGTCCAGTGAACTTGCTTTCGATTCCTTTTGGGTTACACAGATCCTTAAATCCTGTTCCAAAGTTCTGACAAAGTTGCACAATATTTTGTCATAAACTTCGGAGGCAACATTAGCGATGAAAGACGTGCAGTGAAAGTTACGTTTCCTGTACCAAGTGGCCTTTTCAATAGACGGATTTTATCCACGAATGCATTAATTTGAGCCCACTTGTTAATATTCCTTACATCTTTCCCTTGAAGTGACATGTTAAAGTTACTTAAAAGCCCGAAACATCGAGAAGGCTTCGCGTACACGATGGAAAAAGGTGCGAACGTGGTGAAATAGGAACTCGGCGAGCAGCCTATCGCCATCTCCTGCACGGTCGGTTAGCTGCGGGCGTTAGCGAGCGCCTCTTTCCCAGGGGCAGAGCTGGAACTGCCTATTGTAAGAGCATTAATCTCGGGCGCCGTGATGCAGGGCAGACATAGATTCAAGCCACTACTGTACCACTGTCATTTTAAGGATTTGCTGGGGTTTCTGATTGTGAGGCACAGAACATGCTCGTCGATGGACTATGCAAGGTAGACCAAGACCAATCATTCCAAGAGAGAACCGATTTCTATTCTTAACAGCAGAAACTAGCGATACCTTCAAGACAAGTGAGTGCACAGCTAATAGTTGTCTCAAGAGATGCAGTTTACCAAAAAGCTTTATGTCGGAGGCTCTTCCAATCGTTCAGCAGTTATGCCCCGCAAGACGGCAGAGAAGATATGAGCTATTTTGTGTACGACGATAGTGAGCCGAAAATGAATGCAGGAACGTGGTCTTCTCAAGTGAATTCCGCTTCATTGTGCAGAATGATTCTCGTTACTCATTCCTGCTGAGAGGAAGTGTTAATTTGTTCATTCAGTGATACATTGCAGAAAGAGGCTAATTTTGTAGTCGCAGGTTGTTCATGTCCTGAAGCGACGTATTAGATGAGCCTACAGATCTGCTCATATTGCTTGACGGACGAAGGAACATTATGCATAGTCACCTCAAAAAAAAAAAAAAAAAAAAAAGAAAAAAAAAAAATGCTGCAAAGACTTTGTTTCAAGACACAAAGCAATTAAAGACATTAACTGTCAGTGGGCATTGATTAACATCAATAGGAAAATTGAAAATTTTGGTCATGTCCAAAAGAACAGACACCATTTTGATCCTGCAGCCACTATGAATCAAGGAACAAAGGAACTAAAGAAATCAAGCTGCCAGTGGGCATTAATTTATATTAATGCAGGTACAAGTCTGCAGTCTTGACAGACACTGAAATCGCCAACGACACAGTACCGACGCGAGCCACTAGAAGAGCCGAATCAAAATAGTGCAGCCCATTGATAAAGTGAAGTATCTTGCAGTAATTCGTGTTTTGCATTTGAAGAAATAACGCTGCAACAATCCATGCTGGGCTGGTGGAAGTGTGCAGAAAACATGCATCATCATATTGCACAATGGTTAGGTAGGGAAGATGCTCCCACTGTCGGAAAACAGGTCTAAATGACGAGATCGAAGTGACTGAACAGTTACCTGTCAGCAGCTGTGAATCACAAGTGGATTCCCTGCTGCTCGAAGACGGGAGTATCACTATAGAAGTCAGAGTGGAAAAAGTGTCTGCAGCGCATGGTCTGGTGGTTAGCATCGCTGTCTATAAATCAAGGGGGTCTCAGGTTCGATTTCCAACAAGGTCGGTGATTTTATCTGCTCATGGACTGGATATTGTATTCTGATTATCACTGTCGGTGTGCAAGATGCCAAAGTGGTGTCAAATTAAAAAAAAAGAAAAAGAAAACTTGCACTAGGGGGGTCTCCTGGCTAATAATTCCATGCGATCACTTCTTTTCAGCGGAAAAATTGAAAATCAGTCAGGGTTCCGTTTTCGGCATCCTGCTCGCTGGGTTTCACGATTGCTCGCACCCATTCAAAAAGCCTACTGAACCGAAGATGCAATGGGAGAGTTGCAGCTGTGTCAGGCTAATCCAGATGACGTCTCTGGTCTCCTAATCACCATGGGCGAGTGCTAGGTGTGCCGCTGTGACTCCGAGAGAAAGGAGCACAGCAAGCAATGGAAGCAGTTGCATTGACCACTGCTGAAGAAAGCGAAGATCCAATCCTCACTGACACTGAATTTTTTTCGGATTCACATGGCGTGGTGCTAACAGATTCCGATCATAACGCATCGTCACAGGAACGTACAACCAAAATCCTGTGAAAAGGTCATAGGAGGTTGTTAAGACAAAGCGCTGCGGGAAGTTGTCCAAAGGGTTAACACAACGACATCCCACCTCATTTTGCACGGCACAGTCACACACACTGCTTCTTCGGACTGTAAAATTTCGTCTCATACTCTTCTTCCTCCCCCTCTCCCTCCCCCTCTCTGATACAACAACCAGTGACTTCTTCGTCTTCCCTCGGATGCAGAAACCACTGCATGGCATGCATGTTCGGAATGACAACAAGGCAGTTTTCGAAATGGAACATTTCCGAAAAACCAAAATGGAGACTTCTACAACCGAGACCTGCACCACATCATCCATCTTTGGGAAAATGTGTTGCATTTCATGGTGAATATGAAGAGAAGAACTAAACCCATCACCATGTTTCATGGTCACGGTTTGACTTCTTCGTGGTGATATTTTAAACGTTTATTACCACTTATACTGTTAACCTCCAGAGGTACATACGTTATTTTTCGAGTCGCTTGTATAGTTTTTCAAAGGTACAGTTGGCTCGCTCTGGTTCTTTATGAACAACGTCCGCATTCATCGAATGTAACGTGTGAATTTCTCTGATGTGGAGATATTCGTAAGCTGACCAGAAATGACTTTGGACTTAAATTTTGTAGAGCATGTCTGGGATGCACTGGAAAGACCATTTGCAACCCGTTAGCTGCCATCAACGACTTTCCAGACATCTGTACACTTGTGTTGCTTGAAGTTTTCCTGGTAGATCGAATATTCCACCATTTTTCGGAAGTGCATCCGGAATATTATTAACTCTTGTTCTGATATTTATGCTGACATACTTTCAGCTGTTTTCAAGGTAAGTCACTTGCAAGATTTTCATAGAACTTCACACTCTGGAGTAAATGCGCATGCGTCAATGATAGCACTGTTGGTAACAAGAGCTTCAGTCACAGCTGAAACTTTACGCCCCTAAGAGTAAAACAAAGCAAGTGCAGTCAGCGAATCTATTGTGCTTAAGAAATATTTGGATAATTATCATGGATGGCATATGCTCGAATGCCAGACCGTGAAGGCCTGGAACAATATTTCCTTTGGGAGCGCAAACATGAAATAAGGGATGAGGAAATACCATTAGTAGATAATCTGATCAACCGAGAAGAGGGTTTCCAGCTCGGCAAATCGTGGAAACTCCTATTTCACGTCTGCGCTCTCAAAGGAAATATTGTTTTAGGTTTTTATGCCCTGGAATTCCAACATTTGTCATCCGTGACAATCGCGGAATACTTAGTGACACCGTAGATTTCCTGACTCTGCGCTTGCTTGTATTTTACTTTTAGAGGTGTAAAATTTTACCTGTGACTGACGCTCTTGTTACCAGCACTTATGCCTTTGACACATGCGTGTTTACTCCACAGTTTAAAGAGGTTTAAAAATGTTGCAAGTGACTCATCTTTGAAATGGCTGAAATATCGATGCAAGAGTTAATATCTCTGATGCACTCCCGTACAACAATGGAATATCTGTGTACCTCTTTCTGCTGCCTACTACTGTCAAAAGAATTCTTACCATTCTCAGCTAGAATTTTTATTGCTTTTACTGCTTCTCATTTCCGTGCTGTCAGTAGAGATGCGGAGGGACTTCTTGACCGCTTTACAGGAGCAGCTGGATGCAGGAGGCTAGCAGTGCCCAGGCAACGGAAGCTTCGATGGGAGATGCTGGAGATTTCTCGCTTACCTCGCTGCCAGGTTCCGTCGTTCTTACGGGTATAGGCATTGCAGGGCACATCGTACATATGGGCCGCACATAGTCTGCCTGCGGTGTCCCCGAGAGGCATGGACACGGCTGTGAGACAATGTGAGCACTGAGTAAACATGTTCCGAGATTTGTTCCAAAAATCAAATTTCTTATTAAAAGCAAGGTTAACATTAACAAAAATACAATATTTAATGGAAACCAAATACACATTACTCGAGAGGCTACGCTAGTGCCCAAAGCAAAGTCAACAGAGTCAAGAAAAAAGTTAAAGGAAAAGAGAAGAAATGAGCTACACAGGCTGATCAATAGTATCTGACATCCCTATATAATGTGGAGTTGGATACTAGATGTCACGAGAAGCAGTACAAAAGGAGATCATTGTGTTGTCAGCACAGAAGCGGTAACAGTAAAATAACAGCAAAACGGATCGGTCAGAATCTTACCGAAGTGACAGTTCCATCAGCGATATTTCAACCCTCCTAAAGCCGTGTAAGTCGGCTGTCGGTGATGTGAGTGTGAAGTGGAAACTCGAAGGATCAACAACAGCTGCACCAAGACCAGGCGGACCCCATGTACTGACAGAAAGCGACCGCCGAGTATTGCGGAGAATGGTTCTAAAAACTGCATGAGTTTAGCCGCGGTCCAAGCAGCACGATAACCGTATTTACAGAATTACACTACTGGCCATTAAAATTGCTACATCATGAAGATGACGTGCTACAGACGCGAAATTTAACCGACAGGAAGAAGATGCTGTGATATGCAAATGATTAGCTTTTTCAGAGCATTCACACAAGGTTGGTGCCGGTGCCGAAACCTACAACGTGCTGACATGAGGAAAGTTTCCGACCGATTTCTCATACACAAACAGCAGTTGACCGGCGTTGCCTGGTGAAACGTTGTTGTGATGCCTCGTGTAAGGAGGAGAAATGCGTACCATTACGTTTCCGAATTTGATAGAGATCTGATCGTAGCCTATCGCGATTGCGGTTTATCGTATCGCGAGATTGGTGGTCACGTTGGTCGAGATCCAATTACTGTTAGCAGAATATGGAATCGGTGGGTTCAGGAGGGTAATACGGAGCGCCGTGCTGGATCCAACGGCCTCCTATCACTAGCAGTCGAGACGACAGGCATCTTATCCGCGTGGCTGTAACGGATCGTGCAGCCACGTCTCGATCTCTGAGTCAACAGATGGGGACGTTTGCAAGACAACAACCATCTCCACGAACAGTTCGACGACGATCGCAGCAGCATGGACTATCAGCTCGGAGACCATGGCTGCATCACAGATAGGAGCGCCTGCGATGGTATACTCAACGACGAACCTGAGTGCACGAATGGCAAAACTTCATTTTTTCGGATGAATCCAGGTTCTGTTTGCAGCATCACGATGGTCACATTCGTGTTTGGCGACATCGCGGTGAACGCACATTGGAAGCCTGTTTTCGTCACCGCCATACTGGCGTATCTCCCGGTGTGATGGTATGGGGTGCCACTGGTTACACGTCTCGGTCACCTCTTGTCGCATTGACGGCACTTTGAACAGTGGACATTACATTTCAGATGTGTTACGACCCGTGGCTCTACTCTTCATTCGATCCCTGCGAAACCCTACATTTCAGCAGGATATTGCACGACCGCATGTTGCAGGTCCTGTACAGGCCTTTCTGAATACAGAAAATGTTCGACTGCTGCCCTGGCCAGCACATTCTCCAAATCTCTCACCAACTGAAAACGTCTGGTCAATGGTGGCCGAGCAACTGGCTCGACACAATACGACAGTCATTACTCGTGATGAACTGTGGTATCGTGTTGAAGTTGCATGGGCACTTGTACCTGTACACGCCATCCAAGCTCTGTTTGACTCAATGCCTAGGCGTATCAAGGTCGTTATTACTGCCAGAGGTGGTTGTTCTGGGTACTGATTTCTCAGGATCTATGCACCCAAATGGCGTGAAAATGTAATCACATGTCAGTTCTAGTATAATATATTTGTCCAACGAATACCCTTTTATCATCTGCATTTCTTCTTGGTGTAGCAATTTTAATGGCCAGTAGTGTAAAAAGAATGGTGTCGATGATCGAGCAGCTCCTCATATCCCCCACACATTTCTGTAGCCAATGCTAAGCAACGCTTTAGGTGGTGTAAACAGCAATGCTACTGGATCGTGGATCACTGGAAACAAGTGACCTGAAGTGATGACTCACACTATACAGTGTGGCAATCCCACGGAACGGACTGAGTTTGGCGAACGCCTGGAAAACGTCACCTGCCACCATGTATAACGCCAACAATGAGCTATGGAAGAGGTGGTGTTACGATGTGTCGGTGTTTTTCGTAGTTCGAGGGTGGTCTTCTTATTGCACTTAAGAAACGCTTCATGCAGCTGGATATGAACACGGTTTACAGCTCTGTGTACTGCGTACAATAGAGGAACAGTTCGGAAACACGAATTATTTTTTCAGCGTTACAATGCAACCTGTCATAAAGCTGCATCTGTGAAGCAATGGTTTGTGGCAATAACATTCCTGAAATGGATCGGCCTGCCCACATTCCCAACCTGAACCCAATGGAACACATTTTGGATGAGTTAAAACATCGACTTCACTCCAGATTCCAGTGTCCAATGTTACTACCTTCTCTGGTTTCGGCTCTTGAGGAAGAATGGGCTGCCATTCCTTCACAGACATCCAGACACCTCTTTGAACGCATCGTCAGCAGAGTTCAAGCCTTCATAAAGGCGAAGGGTTGACCCACCCCATATTAATGTCCACCAATAGGGGTCCAGATGCTTTTGGTCAGGTAGCGTATCACAGGTTTATCAAGTCAGTGACTGAAATCTAGGATTTCTGAACATACCTCGTTGTAGAAGACGTATTGATTCAAGAGAAGACGCATAAAAACCAAATTGAAATTGCTGTGAGTCGAAAAGAACGGTTCTGAGTATCTGATGATTATCCATAGTCCCTCTCTTCACGAAATTGCGCTGAATATCAGTTTCTACTCGTATGTCCAAGACTGACTGAATCCAGGAAAGAGAACTTAGATAGTATGATCACGAAGCCTCAAATCACAGAAACAAATGCTGGGTCGTCCTTGTGCCGTATATGGGGAGATGTCTCAGGGCCATGGACCAGTGGAAATAATTTTGTGGGGTATCAAAATCAGACCCGAAATACCTCACGTGTCGTTCAGATAAAAGTATGAGCCTAGATTATTCTTGATACACAGACTCTTATCACCCTGATTACTGACGTCATCAAAATTTGTGAGTGGAAATGGATAATTTTACCGTATACTACCAAAACTGGTGCAAAAATAAAATAAAATTGGAAGTATAGACGGCTGAGGGTACTCTTGATTTGACATTTTACGCTAAACAGCCGAAGTCCCTCAGCCATCCTGTTTGAAGATGGACTTACAGATATTTTACCCTATGTCTTGTGAACCCGACTTCAACCTCTTGTTGTATTTTATAATGCACACATGGAGTTACAGAGTGTTCAATCGGCTTCACTTGCTGTTTACCATTGGAAAAAGGCTTTTGATGTTTACTGCCCTTCCTTAAGTCACACATTAATGGTCAGCAGTGCAATTCGTCACTGGCTCTTCCTTAAGGGATATTGCCAGTCATGTAGACTGAACCAGATATCATCCCATCATTTACTATACATCCTCAGTTGGAGTTATAATGCAGATCCTCGGTTAAAAATGCATTCCATTTGCTTTTGGCTTAGCTTTGCACTTTCTAATATCCACAACTACAGTACATTAGTTGAACGATAGAGGAAAATGGATTATTTTGTCCTAAATCAATAATTTCGCATGAATAAATTTTTATTCGAGTAGTATGTGTACAGTCACTTTTGAATCATACTGAATTTACGTTTACCTGGGACATGCCGTTTGTTTCCTGTGGCAGAGAACATTTCACCTACCGCTAGCATTTCTCCCATGTCTTGTTCCATTCACGAATGGTGTGCAGTAATAACGACTATTAGTAAGCCTGCAATATGAGTTCAGATTTGTCTTAGTTCTCTGTCGTGGTCATTTTGTGGGTTATTGTGAGAAGTAATACATGCACGTTGCTGGCCTTTAAAACTGCAACACTATGAAGGTAGAATGCAACAAACGTCACATTGGTATGAAGTGTACTAAATGCTTGCAGATGCAAAAATTTAGTATTTCAACACAACGCACAAATTGCCTGGGAGTAACACAATCAACAATCTGTGCATAAGGGAGATTTATAAAGTGAGCTTCTCATTCAAATGCCGCACTAAAAAAGTATAAATACAGGGTGACACTGTTGGCTCGGATATTCCGCATGGTACTTCCCGCCACTTGTTACATAGGATGTTATTCCTCCAAGCACATCGGTATCTTTCCTTGTGGATATGTGAGAGTTGGGTCATATGTGTATCAGCAACGTCTAGGTGAATCTAATGATTACATGTATATTGTATATATGTTTGTGTTGTGATTTTGAAAGAAAGGGGTGGGTGTAAACTGATGCCGACACATAGCCTATTCCTCTCAAATAACACATGGCCAAGCTTAACCTTCGATTGAACAGCCAGGTCGCTATCAGCAGTGTCACGTGCTCTCTCTTCATAAGATGCTGCGGAGAGCTAGGAACTTAACGCCACCGCCTCTCCTCTCCTTGCAAAAACCTCAGATACCACCAGGATTTGTACCAACTTATATCCAAGTGCAAAGCCACCACACAAGCATGCATCAGCAACCTCAGCTATGGAAGTGGGCAGGTATCACACTTGCACGTATGAGGATGATTCAAATGAAAACCTTTAAGTTCCACAAAGATTCGAAAAGTTGTGTAATGGAGTTAGTAGGTGACAGTAGTGTTTCTTGAGGTTCAGAATTCAGGAGAAGGCAGCTCGTTCACAACAAGGTGGCCGCCCTGCTGTCAACATGCACTGCAATTGAGCAGCAATCTGTGATGCGTTTTTTGTGTAATTAAGGTATCAAACCAATCGAAATTCATCGCAGAATGACAGTGCAGTAAGGTGATTCGTGTTTGTCGTTTCAAGTGTAAGGGTGATGTAGGAAGTTTAAAAGCGATATAACTTCTGTAGAGGATGTCGCAAGACGAGGACGGGTTCGCCAATGAGTGACAGACGAGAACACTGCGTTAATGGAGGAGCTTGTAAAGGACAACTCTGCACGAAATAGCCGTAGGTTTAAAGATTAGTATTGGTGCAGCGCAGAATATTGTTCACAATGTACTGCACTTCAATAAGGTGTCTGCAAGATGCATGTCACGTCAGATGATTGCCGAATTGAGAGACCACTGCATCAGTGTCTATGAAGAACTTTTCCATCGTTTCCACGTCGAATTTGAGAGATTATTGGGAAAAATTGTTACAGGCAATGAGACTTGGGTGCACTATTACCAACCGGAAACGAAAAGTTCAGGCATGGAATGGCGCCGCAGCTCACCACCGAAACAAAAAAAATTCCGCACTCAACGATCTTCTGGAAATGTCGTGCTCATTCTCTCCTGGGATGAAAATAGAGTAATTTTGGGGGATTACATGGATAGAGGAGTGACAGTAACCAGTATTTCTTATTCAGACATGCGAAAAATCAACTTCACCCTGCAGTCAGGAGTAAATGACGAGGACTTCTGACTTCATGAGTATTGCTACACCATGACAACGCCCGACTGTACACAGCCTGTAAGACAGTTGAGACTACTCAGGAAATTAAATCTGAATGTCTGGTACATCCTACTTGTTTACCAGTTGTCACCCCTAGTGACTTTCATCTGTTCAGTGCAATTAAAGAAGCAATGAGAGGCAGACATTTCAGAAGCGACGAAGAAATGAAAGTTGTGGTGCACGATTCGCTACGCGCACGACCAAAAGAATTCCTTCCTCGTGGCATCTATGCACTTCCGAAAAGGTGGAATATGTGCATCCGACGTCAGGGAGACTCCATCGATAACTGGCATGTAAGTTTTTTGTTCGTTGTTACAACTAAAAATATTATAGTACTTTTAAGGTTTTCATTTGAATCACCCTCGTAGAATATAAAGAGATTGTGTTACGCCTCATGTAAGAAGCAGAAACATCTGCCAGCACATATCGAATTCGACAGTGACAGGATCGTGGCCGATCGAGGCTGTGGTTTATCATTCCACATTATTGCTTCTTGCGTTGGTCGCGACCGCATAACTGTCGTGCGAATATGGAACCCATGTGTTCAGGAGGCCACACTCAACGCATTGCAGGGTCTTAGAAGGCCCTGCTACTAATAGACAGGACAGACGTAATGTTCACTTGGTCACACAAAATCATAAAGCCGCCGCACATACCTTAGGTCAGGAAATCGGCTTGTATTCAGCAAAACATATGTCGACATGGGCAATGCGACGACGCCTGGATCGCCACGGATTCCCAGCATGGCCGCTATTTGATCAGAGAAAGGCGCACCGACGTTAGTACGACCAACGACAACACTGGGCACATAAGGGGCATTCCGTCATCTTTCCAAACGAGTCCCAGCTTTGTGTGCATCATCACAATGGACGTACCTGCGTGTGTAGGCTCAGAGGAGACCAAACACTGCCAGACTGCATTCATCGTCATCACATAAGCTATGGGCCCAGCCCCTCGCTCGACGCTATCGGGTGCCATTGTGAACACAACACAATCATCTCTCATTTGAGTAGCCACTAATATGGATAACATGTGATTGAGTAGATTTTTCTTTTGCCTTTGGCCAAAACTAGAGCCCTTCTTGCATATGTTAAAGATGATGTGGAATTTAGAAAGCCGTAATATATGAAATTTCCTGTCATTGTGGGAACGCTTATATTGGACAGGCTATTTTACAGTCCATGATCGACGTGTCGAACATCGACGTCACACATATTTGCTCCAGCCTGAAAAATCTGGTGTCGCTGAATATTGTATCAGTGAAGGGCATTGAAAAAGATAGCGAATTATCTTTTTTGGATGTTTTAGTGTACAAAAAAGAAAATGGGACCTTAGGACACAGTGTACACTGCAAACCTACGCATATGGATCTACCAACGTGCTGCTAGTTGTGAGGCACAACATCAACACATGAGAGTTATGCCATCTCGCATTTTGATAGTCTGACGGGGGAATTTGATTGTCTTAAGGTTGTTTTGAGGCAAAATGGATATGATGATCATCAAATTGTTCATGTTTTGCTGTTTGGACCACCAAGTGAACCAATAAGCGACACTTGTAAATCAGTTGCATTTTTACCCTTTGCTGCGAGTACTTCTTCGAAAATGTCAAGAATCCTCAGAAAATACGACATTAAATGTGTCCTTTTGACTTTTACTGGAACTATAGCCCTTCTTGGATCTGTTAAAGAGGATCTGCGATTGAGGAATCCTGGATTATATAAAATTCCTTGTCATTGCGGAAAAACTAGTGATCATCCCAGTTCCAGTCGATGGCGACAATCAGACTGCTGCAGAAATTAGAACCAATGTTGTCCTCAGAGTATTCTCTAGTACCATTTTCTAGGAAATTACCTGCGAGTAAGGGTGTCAATTTCCATGTTTCATGCGGCTGACCTCCAGTCATGTAAGAAATTACGCAACTGGCAGGACAGATGGTGCGATTTTGAGTTTATTCAGATGATCGATTCTGCCTTGACATCACTGAGGTTCGCCTAGTAAAGTGTCAGCGACCAGGAAGGCAGTATCTACTAGAATTTATTAGGAAACCACACAAAAAACCTTCATCTCTATTAATAAGGTCATTGGATAATCTTATTTCGGCTAGTGAATAGACTCCTCAGGACAATAAAAACATGTTGGAGGGCGCTTTAGGTGATGCGAGAAGTGTAAGTGTATGGGAATTGTCTCGTGAGAAGAGCTTATCTCTCATAATCTTCTAGTAACAAAAATACAAAGGGCTAGGTGATGTTCTGGATGTGACTTGCATCGTTCAGTGTTGTTTCAACACACACCAGTGGAGTGTGCTCACTGTTACTAAGGCTGGCTGCATCATAACGTTCATACTTGGTTTTTTTGTGTTGTTTCCTAATGCATTCTTGTAGATGCTGCCTTGGTCGGTGCACTTTACTAGACGAACCTCGGTGATGTCAAGGCAGAATCGTTCTTCTGAATAGACGCAACATCCTTACATGACTGGAGGTGAGCCGCACGAAGTTTGGAGACTGGCACCCTTTCTTGCAGGTCAATTTCTAGAAAACAGTAGTAGATGATACTGTGAGGACAACATTGCTTCTAATTTGTATTGCGGTCTGATGACAGAAGCGAATCTGCTTGTCGCCATCGACAGGAACTGGGACGACGAACATGTGTCTCTTTTTCGAACCACTGACACCAAAACTGTCACACAGGTAAATCTTCCAGTAAATCAAATATCACTGACGCGGGCTCGGAGAATACATTTGTGCACTACGTGACTCTGTCCTCATCGTGGCCCTTGCTGTCATTCCTTCTCCTGCCCTTTATCACTATCCCATGCAAACGTGGTATTTTTACGTTTCATCTTACGTGTTAATATTTCCATTTCCATATATGGATGCTGTTTCTGCAGCTACATCTATACTCGAGTAACCACTGCGGAGGACGCAGCACATTCTCTTTGCCTTTTACCATGAATTAGGTTTTCTCCACACTCCATTCGGATGTGAAGTGCGGGAAGAATGAGTGCTTAAATTCCTAGGTGAGCGTAGTAGTTTAATCTCGTCTTCGCGGTCACCACGGGAAAAAATGTATGAGAGCGGCTGTAGTGTATTCACAGCTTCCTCAGTTAATACAGTCACTAGAAAATTACTAATCAGGCTTTTGTGTGGTAGTGGAAGTTTATCTCCAGAGGTCTAGCAGTTCAGACTCTTCGACGTCTCCGTGTTGTTCTCCCGTGATTCAAATAAAACTGAGACCACTCGTCCTGCTCTTCTTCGTATCCGTTCAGTAACTCCTATTAGTCCTGCTTGGAACAGATCCCACAAATCTGAACAACATTCTAGGATGGGTCATAAGAGAATTTTGTAAACAATCTCCTTGGTGGAATCGCTGCATTTTCCTGCGGCTGGTCCCGGTGGAGGTTCGAGTCCTCCCTCAGGCATGGGTGTGTGTATTTGTCCTTAGGATAATTTAGGTTAAGTAGTGTGTAAGCTTAGGGACTGATGACCTTAGCAGTTAAGTCTCATAAGATTTCACACACATTTTTTTTAACTGCATTTTCCTGCTATCCCACCCGTGAAATCAAATCTGCCACCCGCCTCACCTACGATGTAAATGTTAAATGCTTTTCGGAAGTAAAGACATACTGCATTCACCTGATTTGCCTTGATGTGTGGTTTCAGGACGTCGTGTGAGAAACCTCATTACTTCTGACCTTAGAATATGTTATAAAATTCGGCAACAGATTAATGTCAGTCACACTGGACCATAGTTTTGTAGATCACTTCTCCTACTCTTCTTACAGACATGTATGACGTTTGCTTTCTTCCAAGAGCTGGGCAAAGTGTTTTGCTCTACCGACCTGCTGGAAAATGGGCTTACAACCCGAAACCTAGTTTATTCAGAAATAATTAGGTTTTGTGAAAGAAGGCAGAAAAGTGTTTATTTAGTTAATGTGACTTACGGTGCATTATGGTGGAAAGTCTAACACCGGTTCCGGTCAGATCACAGATGTTAAGCGCTGTCGGGCTTGGATAGCACTTTAATGGCTCATCCGGTTCTGCCGAGTGCTGTTGAAAAATGGAACGCATTCAGCCCTTGTGAGGCTAATTGAGGTATCGTTGGGCCTTCTCAGGACTGTTCGGGTGGCGAGTTTTTATAGTGAAAAGAAGGGCTAAGTCAACTGCAAATCCTTCATAAAATATGATAGGGATTCCTTAGGGCCTCGGTGCCTGGCTCAATTTTAGCGATTTCAACAGTTTCTTTATCCCACTGACAAGAGTATGTGTTCCTCTCGTCTTTGCACTTGTACTAGACTTAAATTGGGGTGGTTTTCTCTGTAAAGGAACATTTCAAAACGGATATAAAGACTTATACTTTTTTTTGTTCTTTTCAAATTCAGTTCTTGTGTCATCCATGTACGTTGGAAAATTAGCTTTGACGCCATTCACAGGTTTTATGTGCGATCAGAATTTCTCTAGGATTTTCTGAGTGGTCTTTCGGCAAGATTCTGCTACTGTACTCATTGAAAAATTCATATACTGGTCTTTGACACAGAAACATGTTTCCTTTATGATCTTTCTATCTACACACATATGCTTTGTGCTACACCTATTGTGCAGAAATGTCCGTTTGTTTTGTGTTACATGCTGAACTATCACTGCCCCACCGCCATGACTTTCTCCTCAGCAGGTATGCATGCCGTTTGTCTGTCGTGCTTGGCCACTCTCTTATGCCTCCTTCTTTGATGATTCCATGATTATGAACATGGGGTTCGTCCCTCTTCTCTGTTACCTCCTGGTTTCCGCTTTCTCCACTTGTTACGGTGGCTTAACTTCACACTACCTGCAACACTCCCAGTGGGTGTGAACCTTCACCACCTTGGCTTCGTGACGCGGCCCATGTTAACCTTGGCCTTCATTAGCTTCCTAAGGACACTGTACCAGCCTCGGTCTATCGCCTCCAGTTTCACGACCTGCGCATGGAACTTCGCGATAGTACCTTTGTCTACACTGATAACTTTCGGACTGACCGTTGGGTCGGGTGTGCCTTCGTCATTGGCACACGTGTCTTTCGATATCGGCTTCCAGCACACTCATCAGTATTTACAGCCGAGCTCTTAGCCTTGTATCAGGTCACGGAGTACATCCGGCGACACAGCCTTTCCAACTGTGCCTTCTGCTCAGTCTCCCTCAGTGCCCTCCAAAGTCTATGTGCGCTGTACACTGCTCATACCTTAGTGCAGCGGGTCCAGGAAAACTGTCACTTGCTCACTCTTCGTGGCGCCAGTGTTATGTTTCTGTGGGTCCCTGGTCATGTCGGTCTGCCACGAAACGAGGCTGTTGACGCTGCTGCCAACACTGCAGCCCTCCTGCCTCAGCCCGCGAGTACCTATATTCCCTCCGATGATCTCTGCGTTGCCGTCTGTCAGGAGGTGGTGTCCCTTTGGTATCGCCAATGGTCTTCCCTTCACGGGAATAAGCTTCGGCTTATTAAGCCTCTCCCAGTACCTTGGACGACCTCCTCTCGGGCCTCCCGCCGGGAGGAGGTTATTTTAACTCGGCTGCGTATTGGGCACTGCCTCTTTAGCCATCGTCATTTGCTAAGTGGCGCTACCCCACCACTTTGTACATATTGCGCCCAAATTTTAACTGTCCACTATTTCCCGCTGGAATGCTCCTTTTTTAACAATTTAAGTTCCAGCTTGGGTTTGCCGTCTGATTTATCAGCCATTTTAGCCAATGACGCGCGAGCTGTCGACCGCGTTTTACTTCTTATCCGCAGAAAGCAATATGTCGAAGGCCATTTAATTTTTAGTTTGGGACCTCCATTTCTGTATAGTGTTTTTTCAGCCTTTTTCCACATGCCTGTTTTTAGCTGTCTCCTATTGTGTCCAATGGGACTGACATATAGTCGTTTAACTCCTCTCTGTGTTTGTGTTCTATAGCTTTGACTTGGGCGCGTATGACCCCAGTTGTTTTTTGCGCCCTAAAGCAAACATTTGTCCTACGAAACGTTGTGGCGTGCAGTTGCGAGACTAAATGTCGAATTAAAAAAATCGATATTACCAGTTGTCTAAGGCTATCGATTGTTTGCATCTTTAAAACCAAGATGCACATAATGAAAAATTATTTATACAGGGCTTAACAACTGTACAGAAATTTTTAGAGTTATTAAAGAACACGAAATACTTTTATTATGACGCACATGTCATTGTTGCACCGTTTCCTCGCTAGGGCTCCTTGAAGGATCTGACGCTGGACCTCCTTTAGACCAACGTTCACGGATCATTTCACTGCTTCGTAAACAACAGACTGACACTGGAATCTCACTTGCCTCTCAATTACACCTAATTGCTAGGAAGGGGAGTTTTGATTACAGGTTGCAGAGTCCACGTTCCTGGATAAACAATTACATAATTTTTTATGGTGTTATGTTTACGTAAAATTTTCAGTTGATGTTCATAGGTACTTGGTGGCTGATTACACTCTAACTCAACTGGCTGACATGCACCTAAGTTTTGGGGAGGCACGATACAACAGTCGAGTAGCAAGGTACCTGTGTGCAGAACGGTTTCCAGGGAGGGGATTACGAAATCATGTCACATTTCAAAGACTTAACGAACGTCTTCATGTAACAGCATCGATTAGACCAGACCGACGGAAAACTGGTAGACCTCGCAGCGTGCGAAATCTTACGTTTGAAGAAGCTGTATTATAATAAACTGAGGATCATGTTGGAGGATGTCTCGTTAGCGATGAAGAATTATTATGGTTCTAGCATGACAGGGGTCCACTACGCTTTGCCTTTTATGTAAGAGAACGATGTCTATCCCAAGTGCTGGATTGGAACGGGTGGACCTCACGCCCATTCACCTCTTTTTGTGAAGGGAGAGAGGTCTTGGTGTACGAGACACAGAACAGCTGGTTGCCCTTTTGGCTGAAGATACAGCCATTATTCGTGAAATACCTGGTTGTGTTGAGTGTGTTAGACAATCAGTAAGGAAACAGACGCAAGTTGTGCACTTACGCGAGCGGACGACATTCTCGTCAAAAGCTCTCAAACAATATTCATCAGACAGCAGTTTGAACACAGTCTCTAATCATAACTAGTATCAAAAACTTCGTGTAAAATAGATCACTTAAAAAAAAAAGTCAGCTCCCCTAGCGTTATTCTCTTGAAAACTCGTAGGAGTCGTACCAGCAGCTTTATTGGGGATTTTTCTTGCTGACTGTGTGCGTTGACGTCTTTCTAAGACGTATAAGTGTTTTATCTAAGTAAAAATGGCTCAAATGGCTCTGAGCACTATGGGTCTTAACTTCTGAGATCATCATTCCCCTATATCTTAGAACTACTTAAACCTAACTAACCTAAGGACGTCACACACATCCATGCCAGAGATAGGATTCGAACCTGCGACCGTAGCGGTGGCGCGGTTACAGGCTGTAGCGCCTAGAACCACTCGGCCGCTCCGGCCGGCTTATCTAAGTATAATCACTCAGTGTAGACGACTGAAATGAGTACGTTTAGAGTGTGTTTGATGTTGTTGAGAGAAGGGAGAAAATAAAATCCAGTCCGCAGCTCGTGGTCGTGCGGTAGCGTTCTCGCTTCCGCGCCCGGGTTCCCGGGTTCGATTCCCGGCGGGGTCAGGGATTTTCTCTGCCTCGTGATGACTGGGTGTTGTGTGATGTCCTTAGGTTAGTTAGGTTTAAGTAGTTCTAAGTTCTAGGGGACTGATGACCATAGACGTTAAGTCCCATAGTGCTCAGAGCCATTTGAACCATTTGAATAAAATCCAGTACTATGAATTAGCACGTCCGATCGCATAACACAGCTGCATTATATGACTTTTTTGACGGCAAGTCAGTAACAGCAGTGTCACAAGCCATCATTTCATAACGGAATGGTAAGACGTGGTATTGTGAAGTGGCCTGATCTTAAACCAGAATACTGACGCACAGTCTGGTGATCAGGAAGTGTTAGCTACCATATCACCAGTATTGCTGTCAAAATTCCAGTGCGGTGATGAATGAGACACCCATCAAGCAGGTCCAAACCGGCTATCACCACACATCAGAACATGTCGTCGGCTTTGGTTTCGAAGAAACGTAACGTCATGGGGAAGATGATTTGGAGCCAACTATAAGGTCTGCATTGTTTGCTAGCCACACATCGGGAAAATTCCTGTGGTATAGTGAATATTTCTCCGTCTATAACATTCAAGCGATGGAAAAATACAGACGCAAGACTAGCCATATAGGGTGAAGTATGTATGTTGTCCACGTAAAGCGAGAGGCTGAACTGCTAAGGAAGGAGCGGTTACTTAATGGCTACAGTTCTGGAGCGAAAAATTTATAATTGGAAAAGTCAGAGCAAACATTGAACCTAGCAATAAAACGGTATATAATATTGAAAAGAAAAAAAGTTATAAAATATATCAAATTAGTTTGCCACTAACCGTAGGTAGGTCAACATAAGGCTTCACAAAATATTGTTTTTTTACTCAAATAAATGAGTGGCGTCTGTGATTTTAATTGTGCAAGCGTTAGGTCGTGATCTAAGGCACGTTCCTGTGCCTGAAGTTTCGTCTCGTAGCCATGGAGACATCCTCATGCACTATGGAGACTTTGGTTGCTGCTTTTCGATACCAAAGAAACTCAATAAACGGTAATGTTTATACGTAACCGGGCAACTGTCGGGTAGTAACGTCACCCGACATCTGTCACACATCGCGGAGTCTCGTCGTTGTCTGTTGGAAGAACTTTTATTGCATAAGAGTTGGTGGTGTTTGCTTTGTTTAGCACTAAGGAAAACAGTTTGTCTTATTTCGGTAGTTCTCTTTTTCTGTTTAATTTTTTTCACTTTTGGAATTTCTATGACTTCTCTATACATTGGATCTTGATAAAATCAGCGTATCAGATAATCGAATTAATTTGTTCCCTACTTCCAGTACATGACCTGTTGCCATCGATTATCCATGCTGTCCAGACGACAATTGCTCTTGTATTCTTTGAGCGTTTCGTGAATGCTTCTTTTAGTCGTTCCTGCACGGGTTAGACAAAAATATGGAAACATGACGAGAAATAAATATTTGAACGTAAATACAGATGCTAGCCAAGCCTGCAGATTGTGCTGTTGTATTTGACCACCAACGGCACTTGTGCGATGTCGTCAATACGTTTCGTCAGTCGTGGTCAGAACACTGTTCTGTGTAGTTGTGAGTGCATTATGTCGGAGCTAAGTTAATTCGAATATGGGTAAATGGTTGGTGCTCGTCTGGGCCGGCCGGTCGATGTGGCCGAGCGGTTCTAGGGACTTCAGTCTGGAACCGCGCAACCGCTACGGTCGCAGGTTCGAATCCTGCCTCGGGCATGGATGTGTGTGTTGACCTTAGATTAGTCAGGTTTAAGTAGTTCTAAGTTCTTGGGGACTGATGACCTCAGATGTTAAGTCCCATAGTGCTCAGAGCCATTTGAACCATGTTTTTTGGTCGTATGGTGGCTGCTTCGTAACCAAAACAGCCGAAATGTTTGGTGTTTCAACAGGCACAGTATCGAAAATTTATATCGCATACAGGGAAACTAGAAAAACGTCGTATTCACATCGCGGACAAAAACGTCTGTTGAGTGATTGTGATAGATGATCACTGAAGATCATTGTGACGAAAAATAAGAGGACAACAGCTGGAAAGTCACTGCAGAACTAAATGTCTCACTCGCGAATCCTGTCAGCATCAAAACAATATGAAGGGAGCTCCTTAAGTTGGGAGCTGTAGGGCGAACTGGAATTCCAGAATCATTCATCAGCGATGCAGATGTCTGTAAGAAGAAAACGTGGTGCCGAAGCCATAACACCTGGACAATGAAGCAATGGAAGGAGGTCATTTCGTCGGATGTGTCTTGTTTACACTCTTGCCAACTTCTGGCCGAGTTTGCATCCCAGGAGTGAAACATAGCAAGTTTCGGTGATGATTTGGGGAGCCATATCGTGGTATTCCGTGGGCCCCCTGATTGTTCTGGAAGTTCACATTACTGACGAGGCTAATGTGTCCATTCCGGCTTATCAGCTCCATCCCGTGGTACAATGCTTGTTCTCCAAAGGTGATGCTCTGTTCCACACATCTCACATCGCGCGGGGATAGTTTTGTGAGTTTGAGGATGAACTGTCGCATATCCTCTGGCCACTGTTACAAGATCTCAGTATTATTGAGCCTTTCTGGTCTACGGCGAAGAGAAGGCTGCATAGTTGCTATCCGCCTCCATTATCGTTACCTGATCTTGCCACTGTTTTGCAGCAAGAATAGTACAGGATTCCTTTGAAAACCATACAGGACCTGTATTCCTCCGTTCCGAGACGACTGGAAGCTGTTTTGAATGCCAAAAGTTTTCTTACACATAATTAGGTATAGTAATGTGTTGTGTTTTCAGTGTTACAGTGTTTCTCACCACCGCCTATCCGTGGATTTGCCCGCACGAGGGAAGAACTTTATTTACTGCTGCCGTGGCAAGAAGTGAACGTATATCCTTTACACTATTCAAAATTCCACGTAGCTTTCAACAGTGTTATCGTTTCTCCTTAGCAGTGCACTTATGTGATCTGTGACGGTTTTTCCAAATGCGAAGAAAACTTTCCCTTTAAGTGATTCTTTTTCTCTGGAAGCTCCAGATTCTTTAGGATACAGCGCCCTATTCATCTCTTTGTCAAAGTATCCATTTATTCTGAAAGTAGTTCTTAAACGACCAAGTTCTTCCTTCAAGTACAGAGGCTCATAGATTCTTTTAATCTTGTCATCTAATATCTTAATTACTCCTTTTTCTGTTTAGAATGGTGATCTGAATTTTTGTGAAGCTATCTGTTCTTGAGAGTGAGCACATTTGTGCCCTTATGTTCCATCAGTTTTTTAAGTACCTGTCAACTTTATACTAGAATTATTATCATTCACAAAATTTAGATGATCTAAGAGTTCGTTTTCTACGTGAGGCCGTATGACAAAAGCGTCATCAGAGTACCAAAATCAACAAGTGGGGTTCTTCTTGTCCTTCCGAAGGGCTGCTTCTTCACATTTTTCCATACAGACATTCGTTAAAATTGCGTTGAATGGATTCCCCGTGGTCACCACTTTGCTTATGCAATTTATTGTCCCACTGAAAACAAGTTGATACAAGTTTTTAAAAATAGTTTCCATATCATGTGTACCACCTGCAACATCAGCACATTCATCAGTTTTATCTGCAAATGTCTGAAGAGAAATGTCAGGTGTTTGACGATTCCATATATTGGCAAATTAACAGCGTTTACACTAGGTCATAACGGAATTTCAGGTTTTACAAACCATAGAATCTTGTTGGCAACGCTTCTGATTTAATGAAATATTTCTTGTCAACAGGAGGACGCTAAAAGGCCTTTATTTGCTTCTTGGTTACGCTAAGCAAAGTAGTTATCCGATCTCCCTGAAGTTCTCTTTATCTTCCTGGTTCTAATACGCCCTGGATTTTACTACTGTTGTCTTCTTTTCTGATCACTCAAACAGAAAGAAAAACGACTGTGGGCCTTAATCGCAGCAAGGCATACTGCATCAACTCTTCTGAAGCACAATCTCCGTAACACACGACGAAGAGACTCCTCAGCCTGTGGTATCCGACTGTTCCACATTATGTTTAAATACACTGTGCAAAAAAAAGTATCACTTTTTCGAAACCCCATAATTGTCTCCCATTGCTGTGCATAAGTTTGAAATTCGGCTCAAAGGTACCTATACCCTACCTCTGTGATGGTTGCAAAAGCTTGGTGCCCTGCGACACTAACCTCGGGCACGGCAACGCTTCAAACAACAAGATGTCAATACACGTGGAAATGAAGCAGCAGCTCAGACATTCGTGTAAGGTGAGACGTGTCCAGCCCCCCAAGCCACCACTCAGCTGAATGGGCGTCGAAGTCTCTGTCACGTACATTTTCAATGTGTTCATCAATGTTGCTTGCGTGTGTGCACCGAGGGTGTTGACGACCTGGGAGGGGGGTCTTAGAGGGACCCTCTGTCGTTTTATTCGCACTCATGCCAGTGTTGCACCCCTCTCTGATTACGCCACAGGAGGGCGTGAAACAGAAGGGCTGAAAAAGCATAAGAGCCCTTTGCTGCTTCGGATTACGTTCAATTTTTGTCGACTAGTTTGAACGGTCCCTAGTGGTTCTACTTTGTATGTCAGAGGAAAACTTGCGGTCGTATTACACTCCAAAGGTGTCAGATTGGGTCCAATGGGTTTGCAACTCAAAGCTGTGCTTAGAGTAGCGTTAAACTGTCCGGGGAGGGAGTGTCAGCAGTGTCGGACGTTGTCAAGAACGATGTCCCGTTGCTCACTGCAGTTATGAACTGTCGTTTTCGACCGCGAAATGTGTGGGAATCGACACCCCACGGGAAGGTGTGGTTTGGCCGCGGTGGCCGTGCGGTTCTGGCGCTGCAGTCCGGAACCGCGGGACTGCTACGGTCGCAGGTTCGAATCCTGCCTCGGGCATGGGTGTGTGTGATGTCCTTAGGTTAGTTAGGTTTAAGTAGTTCTAAGTTCTATGGGACTTATGACCTAAGATGTTGAGTCCCATAGTGCTCAGAGCCATTTGAAGGTGTGGTTTCATCGATGCCTTTTATGCCGCCTCCTTAGGGCTTTTCGTGTCTATTCTGAGCGCTATGTCCGAATGTTTTTCCTCAGCCACCCATAAAAACAAAGGCTGATCACAACGCTGGGTGTTGCAGTTTTTACCTCCATCGCAGAAATGTCAAAAGAAGGGGTGAAATGTAGGTAAAAAGGGGTGTGGCGATCTTCCCATCGTGTGACACGTCCACTACGGTGCTGGGCAGAACTGCTGCCAATGTTACATCATTAACTCACCTTACAGCTCACACGAACTTCTGAGCTGTGGCCTTTTTCTCGTCAATGTCGACACCTGGCTGTTTGAATCGTCGCTGAGCCCGAGGGTGACGTCGCAGAGCGCCACGCTTTCACATCATTACAGACGAAGGGTGTAAACACCTTTAAGGCAAATTTCAAACTCAATGGGAGACAGTTATGGGATTTTGAAAACTGATATTTTTGCGCATCGTAATTCGGCATGCTGAGCGTGTTTGATTTCGAAAAACAGCTAACGAAGACTTTACAGTCTCTGAGGGAGTCTCTATTATTAGGAGACGAAACTTAAGAAACAGAAACATGATTAGACCACGTACTAATGACCATACAACTAAAATCACAAAGATTTTAAAAGAAGATTTTTATTCAGTAAATATTGTTCCTGTTGACACATAATATACTTTTGTTCGTTAATTAAAGTTCGTTGCGAATAGCCACAATAGTAGAAATTAAAATGGTAAATGAAGGGAAACTTCGAGAGACTCGTAATGTAGTTACAAAACGTAGTCAACTATGAGTTACATGTTCTCTATTTGTATCAGCCTCTGGGATTAGAGTCTTCCGTGGCACTGAGTTGTACTTCAAGAACAACCCATTACTGAAAGTATAGTGTCCCTTAACGTAATGGAGATCCAGGAGATAAAAATTGTATAAATATTATGAATTCAACAGAGTTGGTAATTTTACTGATGCTAAGAGTAGGTGAAGACGGCAAGCTAGCGGAGGACCACTGCTCTGAGTTAGCGAAAGTAAAACGCTACTCCACGGAGTACGCCCACAACATTCAACGATGCCGGCAAGTGTTGACTTTGGCAACGCGGCTGGGAGCGCCCAAGAACCGGTCCACCTGTTTCTAGTGACATTAGTTCGATGCTAAAAAACTCATTTTATCTTATAATGGCTGTCAATGTTTTAGAACACAACATCTTCATTTCAGTATCAGTTACTAGAGTGACAAGGAGCCTACGCCTAGCACTGTACAATACAATACTTTTGAACTAGACAACCAAACGAACCAAACCATAAGCTTATACAAGTGGAACGATGGGTATGTTGCTGTTCATTTTGCAAGTAATGGAGCTTTGGTTATTAGGTGATGAGACCTCATCGGACCAGTCTGCAATTTAGTGAGACGAAGCAACAGCTTTCGGTGAAGACGTTTGTGAAACGTGCCGCTAAAGAGGTAACTATCCGACGACTCATCTTAAACGCTGTTACAGTTTCAGTGTTATTCAGAAATGTACGAAAGTCGTATTGGCGCAGTTGGATTCAGAGTTTTGAAATGGTGTAATAACATTCGTTAATACTGAGACTATTAATAACCGTCATTCTGATTTTTAGCTCAAAACGGGGCGCAATTATTGGTTGATGGAAGACAGATCACAAGTTATAGCTGAGGGGATATAAGGTTTGAACAGCACTTTCGTCGTCCTTATTGTTGGTTTGTGGTACCATCAATAAATTGTATAATGTAGGCTGTAAACTGGTTAAAGAGAAAGCTAATTGGTGAAATAATTTTAGTAACATAAAATCGTGGTTTGTGATGATAAAACAAAATTCATGACCAAGTCGACATTACAGGGAAGGGGATAATAGCTGATGGTTCACTGTGCTGTATCAGAAAGGGAAAAAAACGTAATTTTCTTGTAACACTATAAAAACAGAATTAACTGGCTGTTAATAGTCTAGTATCCCATCTAGAGCATAAAAGAATAAAAATATTAGATACTAATTACAGAAGAAAGAAAAGAATCAAATACATAAAAAAGACATTCCAATGAAAAAGTGGATGAGAAAGTAAAAGCTACTATAGACATAAAGAATTGAATTGATGCATGAAATAGTGTAAGACGCCATCAGATGTTGAACAGTTTGATGGTTTTTCATCGGAGCTAATCATAATTTTAGTTTTGAAAGTATCCAAATTATAAGAATGAGATCTGATATACTAACACAAGGATAGCTCCATGAATGTTTAACAAAAACATATGAAACTCAAGAATCTGCAGTTGTGTGTTATATAAAAATCTGAAAATATTACTTCAGGAAGGAAAAAGATGATAACTATAATCACTCTGCAGAAGTGATTTATATGCAGAAAGAATGTTGCACTTAGAGGGCAGTGTACCTAGGGAAACATATTTTCTGGTCAGTGTTCCGATATAGTGACTGATTTTAGATTTACATGAAGGAATGTGCACTAGAAACCACTATAAGTATTTTCTGGCATGTTCTATCGTTTTTGTAGCCATGAGACATGGCGCTGTGTTACCTGCAGCGTCTGTAAATGTTACGAATTCTCCATATTTAAATGCTGAATAATATATTGAAGCTATCTGGAGGATATTGTTTAATTTTTCAGTTACAGAGTTTTATGGTGAGTGAAATTCTGCATATCTGAAAACTAGTTACAGAACATGTGAATAATTAATCCATACTTCATTGATCATGCATAATCTTTTATCTCAAAACGGAAGGAGGTCTTATATCACACAGTATGCGATATTTGAAAGTGAATTGTGTTTCTTTAATGTCTTAACAGTTTGTCCTGTCTTGAAAATGAAAATTTGTGTTAGTTGCCAATAACATTGTTTTCCAAACAAAATTACTAAATGTAAAACCACAAACTTCTCAAAGAAACCTTGGATTACTACAGGTATTAAACTATCTTCAGAAAGAAAAAGAGAACTGTATGAGACAGCAAAAACTACTATAGATCGAGAAATAGTTTTAACTATAAAAATTATTGTAACATACTGCGAAAAGTCGTAAGGAAATCAAGAAATGTGTATGTAGGAGAAGAAAGTAACAACTCCAGCAATAAATCAAACCAGTATGGAATGTTGTTCGAAGGGAGACAGGAAAAGTAACCACCTGGGTAGGTAGTATAACTGTTAAAGAGAATGAGACCATCTTAACCAACAGTACACAGGTAGCCAATGTATTTAACAATCACTTCTTAAGTGTAGGAGAAAAAATTGGTGAGAATAGTTCAAAAGAAAAAGCCAGGCAGTACATGGAATAGTCACCTTTGAAAAATTTTAGTCAGATTAAGTTTCATCTAACAACCTCTTGTGAAATAAGGAAAATTATTAAATCTTTGAAAAATAAATGTTCTGTTGGAGTAGATGACATCTCTAACAAGTTATTAAAACAATGTGGGGCAATTACAGCTGATGTTTTGAGTCACATATGTAATGCATCATTGATTCAGGGTATTTTTCCAGACAGGTTTAAATATGCCATTGTCAGGCCTCTCTACAAAGAGGGGGAAACCACAGATGCCAATAATTACTGGCCAGTATCCTTGCTTACAGCATTTTCAAAAATCTTTGAGGAAGTAATGTACTCAAGAGTGGTTAGCCATCTCAACAGTAATGGGATACTTAGTAAATCACGGTTCGGATATCAGAAATGCTGTTCCACTGAGACAGCAATATACAATTTCATCTCCGCATAACAGAGTCTTTAAATAGTGAAATGTCCCCAGTAGGAATATTCTGTGACTTATCCAAAGCATTTGATTGTGTGAATCATGACATTATGTTAGAGAAATTACAATTCTATGGTATAAATGGAACAGCATATGAGCGATTTAAGTCATATCTACAGAACAGGAAGCAAGAAGTCTCTTTATATGCTTCAAGTGATTCAAAGGAGTTCGCCACTTCATCTAACAGGGGTGAAATTACATTAGGTGTTCCACAAGGTTCGATCATAGGTCCCCTCCTATTCTTGATACATGTGAATGACGTCCCTTCTTATGTGAAACTAGATGCTGAACTGACACTGTTTGCTGATGATACAAGCATAATTATTAATTCAGTAAAAGGAAGTCCCACAGAAAAGGATACAAATAAAGTCTTTGGAAAAGTTATTAATTGGTTTTCTGCAAATGGGCTTGCTCTGAACTTTGAAAAAATACAGTACATCCAATTTTCTGCCACAAAAAGTATAATTCCTTCAATAAACATAACACATCAAAAGAAGTCAGTAGCCAGGGTAGAGCGTACAAAGTTTTGTGTGTACATATAGATGAGAATCTTAATTGGAAAAGTCATATTTTGGATCTCCTAAAGCAACTAGGTTCAGCAACTTTTGCAATCAGAATAATTGCCAACTTTGAGGATGTAGAAATTAGTAAGCTAACATTCTTTGCATACTTCCACTCTCTCATGTCATATGGAATAATATTCTGGGGCAACTCAACACTTAGGCAAAAGGTATTCACTGCTCAAAGGAGAGTACTTAGATAAATTGTGGGGTTCATAGTCGCACATCTTGTAGGCATCTTTTTAAAAGGTTAGGAATTCTTACAACTGGTTCACAGTACATTTACTCATAATGAAATTTTTTCTCAACAACCAGTTTAAAATCAACAGCGACATTCATTATTACAATATCAGAAAAAAGAAAGACGTACACTATACTTTACTTAACCTATCTATGGCACAGAAAGGGGTAAAATATGCTGCTATAAAACGTTTTGATAAATTACCAGATGAAATAAAATGTCTGACAGACAGCAGTATTAGTTTCAAAAACAAATTGAAATCAGTCTCCTTGACAACTCCTTCTATACCATAGATGAAGTCTTGAATATGAGTAAACAAATCTGGAGGTATAATATATGCATTTGGGCCATTTAAGGGAATGGGATAGATAACAGAAATATTTAGGTATAACACTATAATGAAAAGAAACCTTGTTTCCTGTGCACATTTCTTGTGCATTTGACACGTTCCACATCATAACGGTATTTCCGTGCTATTGATTAATGGAACATGTAACTAACTAACCAACTAACTAAACTGACTATTATTTGAAAATGTTTTAACTTGTAACTTGGTTTGTGATAATACTCCTTCTTTGTTTGATTTCACTTACTGAAATTTGTTGTGTAGTAAAGTAATATACAGTACTGGCAACATTTTATCGACTGAACACCTTTAAATTTGTATAGATTATTTGTTCTTAGGTACATAGCCATACTGGAACAGTTTTTCGCTTTTGAAGAGCCCATGGAAAAGCAGGTTAAGTCACATTTTGCATATTTTTCAGGAGAGGAAATTAAAAGTTTCAGGATTACAGAGAAAGCGAAAACACTTCAATCGAATGTTATCGAAATAATTATGATACCAAATTTAATGAAAGTACAGGAAGTACATTAGAAAAAATTACAATTAAACTTATATGATAAAAAAGACAAAAATGCAAAGAAAGTACAACTTTGCCACGAAAAGAAAGTGTTAAGTCCATCACTTTTCGTTAAGATTTCGTCCGTTCTTTGTTTTTTTTAACTTTGGAAATGTTTTTTTGTTGGTCTTGGATTTTGGTTGTTATGTGGTAGCTTGGAATAGAAACTTCTTGCGTCGAGACTGTAAAACTGTTTCTTGAAGGTCTGCATATTTTGTATAAGACTACCTTGGGATGAAGGATTTTACATATTCGTTCAAAGGACTAATAACTTCATTCTCTTCTTTATTCCATACATCTTCAGTGTAAATATAAAATATTGCATGAGTGTTGGACATTTGACAAGTGTGGAAACTGTAAAATGATAACTGACACTTGCAATAGAGATCTTTAGTGCTGGTATTTGGCAGGGGTAGGTTTTCTTGACAGTCCATGCATATGCTTCATTTTCTACTATATTTGTAGCTTACTGCCTGCTTTCGATTTCTTGAATACAATGTAAATGCCCTTAGCTCGTGACCCCGGTCTTCCATACTAAGTATTTTAATTTCATTTGTGATTTATAGCCTTTCTTTTTAAGAGATATTTTGTGAAAGCTTTGCACTGAAACCTTTTAATTCTGTTTGAAATTTGTCGCATGTTTAGGAGGAATACAGGTACCAAATGATAAGTTGAATTTGCTATTTTCCAGTATGTCTCTAATGTAACAGGAAGTTCAAAGTATTTTTCTTTTTGCAAGTCACAGTATTTTTTTATTGATAGTTCTTCTGGAAGGTAAGTTCTTTTGCTTGCCATTGTGGCTCTTTCTTCCATTAAATGCACCTATGTGGTTTATAGCGGTTGCCTCCTTTTATGTGGTTTACAGTGACTGCCTCCTTTTCTGTGGTTAGTTTCCAAGTTCGTCTTTGGCTGATATTCTAATATTCTTCACATTCGATTATGTAGTCTATAATTTGCGTTTTCTTATTCTATGCGAAGCAATAAAAGACTTTTGGCAAGCAATAATTTCACTCATGGTATAATTTCGCTTTTTTCTTATAATGTATCGGAGAGAGCAATCAGTGGCATTGGAATCGTCATGCATAGGCCCTCCAAGAGCAATTAATGCCACAGAAATTAAGCTGTTAAAAAGGAAATAGATCATTCCAGTTACTTAACGAATTAAAATTCTTGATAAGCAGTTCTCTCTAGTGGGCTTTGATTTGTTTGAAACATTCAAACAATGAGCATTTGCAGTCACTGCATAACCATGTGACGTTGCCTTAAGATCCCCACAAACATTAATCATTCTGCCACAACTTTTTCTGTCTCTAGCTGATCGATTAAGAGATGGCTTCTCAGTTTCATCTTGTGATGCTACACACAATTTACAGACCTAAGACGACCACACTAACATCGCACTTCAAAATAACCTTCATAGGGAAACAACACGGGGTAATAAACTCAGTCAATCATGTCTGCAGTCGCAACCCAATAGACCTAACAAGTGTAATGAAAATAGTGGAAGCAAACGCTGCGCTTACTCATTCTTTCAGTGAGAAGACGAGACGTCTTAGAACATTCTTTCCATTATCAATAAAAGTGAAACCCTTCGTATCTCGCTGACTTGCCGTATTATTTAAAGTCATTGTGACTGTATTGTATTACCGTCGACTGTCCGTCAGACTGTGCCATAAACTCATTTCCTAATTGAATGGACTTACCCCGTTTTTTCTGTGGGCCTTTGTTTGTAAAAAACTTACTTTTCCTGAACAATTTTTGGGACTTCAGAAAAAGACTGCAGCACACATGAAGTAAATGATATCATTGCAAAATAGAATAAGAACATGTATTAGCTTTCTATTACATGCCTGGCTAGAGTTGAAAGTCTGACAAGTATTGCGAGGTACAACACTCTCCCCTTTATACAGGGTGTTTGTTTTAACTTGAGACAACTCGGCTGGTCCTGGCGGAGGTTCGAGTCCTTCTTCGGGCATGGGTGGGTGCGTGTGTGTGTTTGTCCTTAGGATAATTTACGTTAAGTAGTGTGTAAGCTTAGGGACTGATGACCTTAGCAGTTAAGTCCCATAAGATTTCACAGACATTTGACCACTTTTTTTTGGCCACCAAATATTTCCAAGACAACACGTCGTACAAAAAATATTAAAAAGTTATGAAAAATTTATAAGTTATTAGTAAACGGAGCACCTGTCTGTGCTATAACAGGTCATCTCCTAACCATCCCTCCTGTGTAGACGCTGTCAGCTTTTTATTTTCAAATGGGAAACCCTCCCCCATTTTAATTGCTTATTGGGATTCTACGCCAAAAACACGTACGGTTTATTCAAACCAGTGAAAACCGAATTGCTGCTGCTGAACCAGGCCGGAAAAGGAATGGAAAACATATTTCAAACCATTGTTTTCCATTCGCAGTAGATGGCGCTGTAATCGACAAATATCAAGTGTGCTTGTTTTTGCACCTAAGAACAGACGCATTTCATCCTACATTACATTTACGACGTAAATATAAACCTTTGTGCTCTAACGGTTGATACTGGTGTCCAAACTTTACTTGAGAGTTGCAAATGCGAACATACACTACAAATAATACGGCTAGATGTTGACAGTTCCGGCAAATAAGTTACTTGTGTGGCGATTTAGTTTTCTGTTCCCTGCAGTGTTGACAGTGATGAGTCCGAAAACCATCGGGAAGCTTGATTTCGGTGGCCGCTCTCGAATCCCTCCATCAGGGTGACTGATTTCAGTGTGTGTTTCCACCAAGCCGCCGTAACTCTTGGTCTGGCTGCTACGCGGCTACCGGTGAAATAACTTGCGCTGGCCGCTATGCAGCTACCGGTGGAACACAAACAACTGTTCTAATAAGGTAAAATGTCTATGAAGTAATACTGACATGCGCACCTACCATGGATACTCACCGAAATGGAGCACCCCAGTGGTGAGGGGCATGGGGACTCACCGAAATCAAGCACCTCAATGTTGAGAGGCAAGGGCACTCACTGATGGGAACGGAAAACTATTACATCCACGTCATTGTTGCTGGATCACCGCTAAACGCAGTTTATAACAAGATATTGAAACAGATAACCATAATGTACTGTACAGTCAACTTTCCAACACTAGAGTAAAAATCGAAAATAACCGTGAGAACACAAACGTTTGCATTTACGTCGTAGATGAAATGTAGAATCAAATGCGTCAGTTGTCAATTGCAAAAACAGGGACACTTGATATTTGTCGAGTACAGCGCCATCTACCACAAAACGTAAACAATGGTTTGAGTAGGTTTATTTTTTGGCATAAAATCCGAATATGCAATAAAAATTCAGGGTTCCCATTTGAAAACACGAAGTTGACCACACCCAAGCAAGAGACGTGGTTATGAGGTGGCCAGTTGCACCACAGACAGATGTCCCTTGTACTAATATTAACTTTTCACCTAGAACATTTTTTTGGTGCGATACGTCGTTTTCGAGATGATAACTTGTCTCAAGTTAAAACAAACATCCTGTATACGAACAAGTCATTTCAAAGCCCTTGCATCAAACGCTTAGGGGTGACAGATAGCATCATGGAGAACAACTTTTTTGGAGACAAAAGTTCGCTGACACTTCATGGCAATAGTGGGTATTCTTTTGTGCTGGTTATGCCCCTGAGAGGCAGCAGGGAATAAGCACCCTGTGGTGTACGCATGTCTTGCGTGTTGTCTATAATCCAGTTACCTGCTCTCTATGAAGGGGGTAAGCTGAGCAAAATTAAGGTTTCTGACTTGCTTCTAAAATACCTTTCTTCGCTTACAGATATCCATTCATTCCTAAGGTCTTCTAATTGAAAATCATTTTATTAGTTTTTTGGATTGGTAGTACGCGGAACATCTGATTAGTAGACCTTGGTACTCTGTTGAAATCTCATCGTCCCAGGGCCGGTAAATACTAAAGGGTACCTAGCAAAAGTTGTTCCCTGTGACATGATCTATTAGCCCTTGATATTTAGCGCAAAAACTTTGAAGCACCCAACACACATCAACGAGCAAAAAATTACGTGATTCGTAATTACTAAAATGATAAATACTACGCTGAAGTACAGCCTCTCAAAAATCCACCAACAAATGGGCTGAGATGAAAAGCAGTGCAGTAACATTATAGTGATTAATTAATAATCATGACCGGCTTCCATTACTAGAAGTCAGTTTTTAGTAAAAATGCCAATTGTTCTTACAGTGTAAGAATCCCTGATGCTTCAGATCTACATATTGTTTTTAATCTTAATTGTAAAGTATAATCGAGGGTTCCACTTAAGTCATTTTAGTCAATATATTAGTTATAGTGTGTTGAAAATTATCACATTAGTAGAAATCCATATTGGAAGCTTATTGTGTTTCAGAAGATGCTTAGTTTACCTCTGTACAGCGCACAAATGGTAGGTCAAACGGTAAGTAAATGCTCATTTCCACGTCTCAGATTCGACAGACCATTGCACCAATAACACAGCACATACCAAGACAGTACAGCATTCTGTACCTATAGTGCTTTTAGTTGTAACATGATCGACACTCATTCCTACAGTAAAACACTATTAACTGCTAAAGATGCGTATTTATTCTTAGTATTTCATTTTGGGATTTACTGATACAAAGTCACATGACATGATGAGGTTTTCTTCTTTGATTGCTCCCAGAGCGATTTTACTGAGGTGCAAAATCTAATGACTCAAACTGAGAGTCCAGAGCCTGTTCACAGTGACTCTCGTTTGGTAACAAAGAGATGTCTTTTGAAACTCATTACTCATTCACAACCTGTCTGATGGATTATTTGGGCACTAGCTTGGCTTATAAACGACTTTCAACAAATACCAGGATTTCTGTCTCAAATTCTTCAGCAGACAAGCATTTATATGAATGACAAGGAGACCCGCTGAAGGAATGCAATAGGGCTACTGGTGCACTTTGACCCTCAAGCCTCTGCAGAAGATCATCACCTGTCTGTCACGCACACACACACAACGTTGTCAGTGTGTCAGTGTCTGTGAATACGTGACGTTATTAAGATGGCAGCAGATAAAAATTCACTTTGCGCCTTCCTGAGAGACAATCTCCACTCCTTCCAAATTAACAATGTAAGTGTAGACCAGATGTTGCTTGAATTCAAAGAAATAGTATCGTCAGCAATTGAGAGATTTATACCAAATAAATTAACAAACGACGGAACTGATCCTCCTTTGTACACAGAACGGGTCAGAACACTGTTGTAGAAACAACGAGAAAAATATGCTAAATTTAAACAGACACAAAATCTCCAAGATTTGGGGTCTTTTATAGAAGCTCGAAATTTAGCGTGGACTTCAATGCGAGATGCTTATAATAGTATCCACAACGAAACTTTGTATCCAAACCTGGCAGAAAATCCAAAGAGATGCTGGTCGTATGTGAAGTATGTTAGCAGCAACACACAATCAATGCCTTCTCTACACGATAGCAATGGAGTTACTACCGAAGACAGTGCTGCCAAAGCAGAGTTACTAAACACAGCCTTCCGAAATTCCTTCGCCAAAGAAGACGAAGTAAATATTCCATAACCGGAACAAAAACACATGAGTATCGTAGAATTAGATATCCTCGGAGTAAAGAAACAACTGCTGGCCGTTGTGGCCAAGCGGTTCTAGGCGCTTCAGTCTGGCACCGCGCGACCGCTACGTTCGCAGATTCGAATCGTGCCTCGGGCATGGATGTGTTTGGTGTCCTTAGGTTAGTTAGGTTAAAGTAGATCTACGTTATAGGGGACTGATGACCTCAGAAGTTTAGTCCCATAGTGCTCAGAGCCATTTGAACCATTAATGAAGCAACTTAAATCATTTAACAAAAGCAAGTCTTCCGGTCCAGATACTATACCGGTTAGGTTCCTTTCAGAGTATGCTGATGCAATAGCTACATACTTAACAATCATAAACACTAAAGAGCAAAAGAAACTGGTACACCTGCCTAATACTGAACAGGGCTGCCGCGAGCACGCAGAAGTGCCGCAACACGACGTAGCATGGACTCGAATGATGTCTGAAGTACTCCTGGAGGGAAGTGACACCATGAATCCTACAGGGCTGTCCATAAATCGGTAAGAGTACGAGGGGGTGGAGATTTCTTCTGAATAGCACGTTGCAAGGCATCTCAGATACGCTCAATGAATTTCATGTCTGGGAATTTTGGTGACCAGCGGGAGTGTTTAAACTCAGAAGTGTGTTCCTGTAGCCACTCTGTAGCAATTCTGAACGTATGGGGTGTCACATTGTCCTATTGCAATTGTCCAAGTCAGTCGGAATACACAATGGACACGAATGGATACAGGTAATCAGGAAGGATGCTTACGTACGTGTCACCTGTCAGAGTCGTATCTGGACGTATCAGGGATCCCATATCACTCCAACTGCAGATGCCCCACACCATTATAGAGTCTACACAGTTTGAACAGTCCCTCGCTGACATGCAGGGACCATGGATTCATGAGATTGTCTCCATACCTGTACAAATAAATCTACTCAATACAATTTGAAACGAGACTCATCCGACCAGCCATCATGTTTCCAGTCATCAGCAGTCCAATGTCGGTGTTTATGGGCCCAGGCGAGGCGTAAGGGTTTGGGTCGCGCAGTCATCAAGTGTATACGAGTGGGCCTTCGGCTCCGACAGCCCATATCGATGATGTTTCGTTGAATGGTTCGTACGTTGACAGTTGATGGCCCAGCCGAAATCTGCAGCAATTTGCGGAAGAGTTGCATTTCTGTCACGTTGAACGATTTTCTTTAGTTGTCGTTGGTCCCGTTCTTGCAGATCTTTTTCCGGCCGCAGTGATGTCGGAGATTTCATGTTTTACCGGACTTTTGATATTCGCGGCACACTCTTCAAATGGTCGTACGGGGAAAATCCCCACTTCATCGCCACCTCCGAGATGCTGTGTCCCATCGCTCGTGCGCCGACTATAACACTACGTTCAAACTCAAATCTTGATAACCTGCCATTGTAACAGCAGTAAGCGATCTAATGACTGCGCCAGGCACTTGTCTTACATAGGCGTTGTCGACCACATCGCCGTATTCTGCCTGTTTGCGTATCTCTGTATTTGAACACGCATGCGTAAACCTGTTTCTTCGTCGCTTCAGTGTACAACCGTTCGCTCGATGAAAGATCCGTACCCAAAGACTGGAAAGTTGCACAGGTCACAGCAATATTCAAGAAAGGTTATAGGAGTAATCCACTAAATTAAAGGCCCACATCATGAAAGTCGATAAGGAGAAGGATTTTGGAAAAGTTATGGTGTTCCAGCATTACGAATTTCCTCGAAGAAAACTGTCTATTTACACACAGTCAACACGGATTTAGAAAGCATCGTTATGTGAAACACAACTAGCTCTTTACTCGCACGAATTGTCGAATGCTACTGACAAGGGATTTCAAATTGATTTCGTATTTCTGGATTTCCAGAAGGCTTTTGACACTGTACCACACAAGCGCTTTGTAGTGAAATTGCGTGCTTACGGAATACCATCTCAGTTATGTGACTTTATTCGCGATTTCGTGTCAGGTCACAGTTCGTAGTAATTGACGTAAAGATATCGAATAAAACAGAAGTGATTTCTGCCGCTACCCAAGGTTGTTTGCAGATGACGCTGTCGTTTACCGACTAGTAAAGCCATCAGAAGACCAAACAAATTGGAAAACGATTTAGAAAAGATGCCTGTACCGTGAGAAGATTGGCAATTGACCCGAAATAACGAAAAGTGTAAGGTCACCCACTTGAGTGCTAAAAGGAATCCGCTAAACGTCACTTACACGATAAATCAGTCAAATCTAAAGGCCGTAAATTCAACTAAACTCCTAGGAATTACAATTACGAACAACTTAAATTGGAAGGAACACATTGAAAATGTTGCGGGGAAGGCTAATAAAAGACTGTTTTATTTCAGAACACTAAGGGAATGTAACAGATCCACTAAAGAGACTGCCTACACTACGCTTGTCCGTCCTCTTTTAGAATTCTGCTGCACAGTGTGGGATCCGTACCAGATAGGATTGACGGAGTATATCGAAAAAGTTCAAGGAAGGGCAGCACGTTTTTTACTATCGCGAAATATGGGAGAGAGTTTCAGATACAGGATTTGGGCTGGACATCATTGAAATAAAGGCGTTGTTCGTTGCGGCGGAATCTTTTCACAAAATTGCAATCACCAACTTTCTCCTCCGAATGCGAAAATATTTTGTTGACACCGACATACATGGGGAGAAATGATCACCATAATAAAATAAGGGAAATCAGAGCTCGCACGAAAAGATATTGGTGTTAGTTTTTTCCACGCTCTATACGAGATTGGAATATTAAGGAATTGTGAAGGTGGTCCTATGAACACACTGGCAGCCACTTAAATGTGATTTGCAGAGTATTCATGAAGATGTACATGCGGGAAATGTAAAAAAGGTGGATGGAGAGAAATTTCAAAATGAAGATGATGATCAGCAGGAAATTTAAAAATTGCAACATGGTGGTGGATGGTAGAATTAGAAAATATGGCCAGCCTCTGTGGCCGAGCGGCTCTAGGCGCTTCGGTCTGGAACAGCGCTGCTGCTACGATCGCAAGTTCGAATCCTGCCTCGGGCATGGATATGTCTGACGTCCTTAGGTTAGTTGGGTTGAAGTAGTTCTAAATCTAGGAGACTGATGACCTCAGTCCCATAGTGCTTACAGCCATTTGACCGTTTTTTAGAAAATATGCTAGATGATTTTGGCAGGAAATTTAAAAGTTGCTATGTGACAGATAGCAACGAATTTATAAACTGCAAGATTCCGATGGTAATAAACTTTAAAAATGTGTAATGGCATATGCAAGAAAATTTTTTAGCCACTTATAGCACTTAAAAATGTCAGGGGGGATTGAAGGAAAATTTTCAGAGCTAATGATGGTACAGTATACTTTTTTTTCCAAAGGCTATCAAACTCAAAAATATTCATTTATACTTTAGTATTTCCATAAGTTTCTTTGGATGCCATTTGCAAAATTATTCGATTATTTATGAACACACACACACACACACAAATACTTATACCAAATACTCGTCAGTGAGTTTTGTTGCTTTTATGGTTCAAATGGTTCAAATGGCTCTGAGCACTATGGGACTTAACATCTATGGTCATCAGTCCCCTAGAACTTAGAACTACTTAAACCTAACTAACCTAAGGATATCACACAACACCCAGCCATCACGAGGCAGAGAAAATCCCTGACCCCGCCGGGAATCGAACCCGGGAACCCGGGCGCAGGAAGCGAGAACGCTGCTGCACGACCTTGCTTTTATGCTTTACTCTTTCAGTAGGATTCTTTAAGTGCATGAAGTATCATTTTACACAGGTTAACGCAAGTATTTTAAAATGATAAACACCATTACACTTCAGATCAACGTTCAGCCCCTAATTAAACTGAAGGAACTTTCAGATTAAATAAATAAAACTGATGTATTATAAGTCTGTTTATTTTTCACATTAAATCAGTTACATTTACTATTTCTACACTTTTATAGAGACACAAAAATCATATTGGACTTTCTCTTGCAGTACAAATCACATTTTACATTTTCATACACACTCTGTCATCATTTCTCAGGTGATAAAGATCTCAAGCCAAGGGTTTCACTTTATCTGGTGGTAAAAGTTTGCGCTGATAAATGTAGTTAGTGCTGTTTAGCAATAGAAACCTAAGGGCATGTGCTGTGCGTCGAAACTTCCGGGAAGTCTTGCTATTTTTCGACTTTGTGCCTCTCTGGTGGAATCGCTAATTGTGTAGAATCTCATGAATGCGGTCTGCGGGGTGGCGTGTGGCGGACAGCGACGAGAGCTTTGAGCTAGCAGTGGCACGGGGAAGGTAGGCTGTGCTGGGAGCAGCCCGTGTATGTGCCGGAAGACCACTTGGCCGTACCTGGAGTGATAGCGCGGCCTAGTTGTAGTTGAGAGCCGTTGTTTGAAAGGCTGTAGTTTGGAAAGGAGCTCCCCTTTTGCATGCAAGAGCGCTTGGGTTGCTCAATACTGGAGTTGCCCTAAAGAGATCAGCGATTAAAGCAACGGTTGGAGGTCTGTACAGCCGTCACAATACTGTCGCTGCGCCCTGGTTGCATTTACACACGATTGCTGGATAACTGTAAGTGAATCTGAGTAATTTTATTATTAAGTGCTTGCCCTTCTGTATAGTTTAGTTATTTGTCTAGCAACACTGTAGTTGAATCTCCCCTCGTGGGGTGCCATTACTTCCAGTACTTCGTGACTGGTCGTTTGTTTGTTTTAACTGTTCACATTACAAGATTGTCATTGAGTTTGCCGTGAAGGGGGCCATTATTTGTACGGATGTGTGTGACCAGTGGTAACTGATTTATGTTTGAGGTCTTATCATGCCAATTTAATGATGTTTGTTTTGTAATTTATTGTAAGGAAGTGTTCTAGAATGACGTGTGAAATAAAATAAGACTGCAAGATTACGGCTCTGTAAACCCATTGAGGTATCAGAGAATGACTTCTAAAGCTGCAGATTTGTTATTGAGTTAAGTAATTACCTTTTGTAATCGAACAGTTCACCTCTCTTAATTTTGCGTTCATCTGAAGGAGTTTTGCTTTTAAACTTGTTTTCGAATTGTTGGGTACCCCTGTACAATAAATGAGCATATTTTAAATTGTAGCATGAGAAAAACTGGCGTGTACAAAACTTGTGATAATCGCGTCCCGCTGTAGTTGTTGTGTATTTCAAGTGCTTTTGCTAAATTGGATAAGATATATAAAACTGGCAATATCCTGAAAAAGTAGGTATAGAACAGATGAGTGACTGAAAAACCTAATTTTCAGATGAGCATTATTTTTAACGAAGTTAAGTTAGTGTTGTATTAAATAGACTTGATGTAGTGCTTGATATACTAATACGAAACGTAATAGCCAGTTAGATATTTCCATAGGCGCATATTATAGTCTTTAAGTATGGACAAATGCTTAAGATGTTTCCAGTAAAGCATGTATATCTGTTCAAATAACCTACAGGAATGTCGATAGGTGACTTCGTCAACAACTATCAATACTTCCACAGGAGCACATCCTGCCATTTTCAAGACATAACTGCAGCAAGTAATTGTTGTGTAAGGGAATTTAAAACTTCAGTTTAGAGGGAAACTCCAGAGATATAAAACATACACACACACACACACACACACACACACACACACACACACACACAAACACAAACAAAACACATATGCTGTAAACACCAGCGCCATTACAAACTGGAGATGACCGACATCAGAAGTCATCGATAGTGAGGTAGCATTAACTCCGTTCCTCTGTTTTTTGAAAAGGGAGAGAGCATGATTCCACGCAGAATTAAACAATAATCATCATTTCTAAATACACATACTTTCTCTTTTTTTGATCTTGTGTGGGACCCTGCTCTTTCCCTTGTCAAAAAACAGAGCGCCAGAGTTAATGCTACCTCACCTGTTGATTACTAATTTCACTATCGATAACTTCTGACGTCGATCATCTGTGATTTGCGATGGCGCTAGTGTTTAGAGTGTGTGTGTGTGTTACCTTTGCAGAGTTTCTCTGTAAAGCAACGCTTTAAATTCCCTTGTACAGCACTTACTTACTGCAGCTATACTTTGAAAATGGCAAAGTGTCCTCCAGTCGAAATATCGGCAGTTGTCGAAGAAGTCACCTGACTGCATTCCTATGTTATTTGAAAATTATGTACACGAGGAGCAACTCAGGTATCACATGTAAAACTCTGTTATGAGGACAGGTGGTGTGATTCTTCAGGTCCCCCATGAGTAATAGATTTAAGGTCCCCTTGTATATAAAAGGAGGTGGGTTATTGAAAGATGAGTTGAATGGTGAGCCTATTACAAAGCTGATCGATCTATGAATTACAATGTACGCACTCGAAACTCAATTAGAATGTCTAACGCTCAGGGCAAAGGGCGTGAAACACTCTTCTGTTAAAAAGTTACAGACTGATGATTACCAGCAATGCGAGTTCAATTCTAATGTTAAAACAAATGAACATTGTGTTTTTCAAACCCATCATGACTGGCTTTTATAATACCACATATTCGATTTTTAAAAGCTGAATCAACGCAAACCCATTGTAGACTTTCATATTCAGTTTTAACACACTTTGTAGATGACTCAACCATTATCTATAATTTAGACTACTGAACAGTCTGAAGCAGCCCTCATCAAGAGTGTATGTGTGTGTGTGTGTGTGTGTGTGTGTGTGTGTGTGTGTGTGTGTGTTTGTGTGTGCACATGTATGTGCTTGTGTGTTTTTCTTACGTGCATTCAACAGTGAGGTTATCAGTGCACCTATGAAATTGAGTAGGCAAGAATGTGGTTAAAATATCTAAAACCTCATAGAATAAGTATGACAGAATTACACAGACTCGCTCCCAAACTCACTCGTGGTTATCCACACATTCACACTATCTCACGTACTTTAAGAAGTAAAAAACTGATCAGAAGTTCTAAAGCTGGCAAGTAAAGCATGTGTCATGCTAGAGGAAAACTAAAATAATAACACAGAGGAAAGCGTCTCTCTGTTCATTTACAAAACAACATGGATGAGCCAATCACCCTGATAACTCAATAAAAACTTCTTCCTAAAGTACTAGGGGACAATTCAGACATTTCACAAAACTTTACAAGTCATACCACATTCATTTGATTCACAGTTAAAATAAAGGCAATTTAGCTGCAGCCCTCTTGTCTGAATACAAAACACCATTACTGAAATGTGGCACACTGTGATCCATACACAACACATGCCACACTCTGAAAGGGCCTCTCGCTGCAGCAAGAAGCTATGTGTCATAGAGCAGTGTATTATGGGAAGACAAGTGAGATGGACATCATCCCGTCTGCGTGGATTGAACAGGGTATGCCTTGACAGAGTTGTTCACTTTACTACATGCAGCTTACTATCTGTCACTTCCAGCCACTCTTCGTCCCATTTACACTTGACTCTGTACCTCGACAGTGTCGTAATGGCGTCTAGGGAGAGGACACAGTGAACTATCTGATTACTGTGACACGCTTCCTGGCTGCTGCATCTGCCATTTTGTTTCCCTTAATACCTGTGTGCCCTGGGATACATCAGATATATAACATCTTCCCCAGCTTTTATAGGTGGAGAAGGGCATCCTGGATATTCTGGACTACTTTATCTACTGGGTACAATTTTTATAGAAAGTTAAGGACACTCAGGGAGTCGAAACAGGTGACGAATTTAGCAGTTGCAACACATCTCATTTGCTCCAGTGCCCACAAAATCGCATATCATCCTGCATCGTAGACCCTAAGTGCTGAGGCACTCAGGTCTTGCGGATACAAACAGGAAAAGGAAAAGAGCAACTCATGGGATCCCCTTGTTTAAATCGATGGGTGAATAGAGCTATACAGTTGTGGTTCTCATTAGAGTGTCATAAAATATTGTATTAAAGACAGATTAGTGGTTTAGGATCTCCTGTACTGCACTAAATCTAAAATTACTCGGCCTCTGCAGTAACCATGGTGGTAGTCGGCTTAAACCCCCGATTTAGGTTTGTACTTGCCCCACACCAACTGACTCAAGCATATACTTCATGCTGATCCCACCGACTGAGTTGACACATTGGTTAGCACAATGGACTCACGTTCTGGAGGACAATGATTCAAATCCCCATGCAGCCAGCTCGATTTAGGTCTCCCTAAATGGCTTAAAGAAAATGCTGGGTTGGTTCCTCTGAGTGGGCATGGTCGATTTCCTTTGATGTCATTTCCTAATCAGAGCTTAGGCTCCATATCCAATGACATAATTGTCAATGAGATGGTTAACACCTTCATTCTCTTTTTTTTCACATGAATCCCAAGCTTTGTAGCTCATGTATGATTGGAAAAATGGTGTTCCACAGTTGGACGAGCAACAGTATGATTGCGGCCTGATGGTGAGTGGTGGTTCACCAGCATTAGCACAGTGAGTGATCTCCTCATGGTGGATAGCATCAATGATGTTAAGAAAAAAAGGCCTCGCCGATCCATACATTGTGCATCCATGGTCTAGTCATGATTTCACAAAAGTCCTATAAAACTGGAGCAGACATGTCCTGCCTGCTCCCTAAGAGTAGGTAGACTGGGAGGAGAACGAGTGCAGAGTGCATTGTTACCAGCTCCCCCCCCCCCCCCCCTCCCTTTCCCAATTATGTCAGACAGTGTTCTCAGGTTTACATTCCCTCCTCTTTATCCCAACCACTCTGACATAAAGCAGTTGCTGTATGTATAAAATGGCAGGAAATACAAAAATTAGCAGTAAATTAAAAAAAATGGTGGAAATTCAAAATTGCTGGGAAATTCAAAATAGTCCAATTGTGCTACATGGTTTCTCCTCCACTCGTAAGTACAAATATTCTCGTAATTCTCTAGCAATGTCAGACAGTGATGATGCTGATGCTACATACTTACTGCTTACTGAAGCATTACATGCATCGAAATTAGTAACAAAGATTTCCTCTCAAGTATTCTGACTGGTAAGCTTTGTAAGTGAATGCCATATATTTCAAAAATCCCTACACCTACTCCCTCCACCAGAGACATTCATACACCACCCACAGAATAGCTGGGCTAGCACACTTCAAGTCTGTAAATGTAGACTCCTGAAAATGAGGGTACTGCGTGATATCGTCGTCATGCTATTTTCTACTTTTCTTGGGTAGTTCCAAACACATATTAAAAGAAAATACAGTAACACTGCAGATGTTTGGGCCTTGAAAATTGCAGTTACTTGTTTATACGTAGTGTCAAAGAAACGAATTCAATGGCGACAACTGAAAAAGTTTTCCAGACCAGGGCTCAAACTCAGATTTCCCACTTTAGATGAGCAGTCGTCTTAACCACTTCAGCTAACTGAGCATGCTCTCAGTCTTAGCCAAATTCCCATCTTGTAGCCTACTATTTATGTAGTGTGTCCTGCCGTATTCACTGCTTGCCGCATCATGCTGGATTCAAACAAGAGTTGAAGAGAGTGAATGCATCTGCAGTGAAATTATGTGCATCGAGTCGTATATATTTATATGTGTGGTGTCTGTTCTTTCACACATATCCGAAAGAACAGATCCTGCAGCCATACGTATACATGGTGACATGAAATAAGTCGACATTTTTTTCAGACATGTCCGAAAGAACAGACATATAAAGACATACGGCTTGATGTCCATAAGATCACTTCAGTGGCGAAGAACTCTTCCTCCTGAACTCTTGCGAGAATACTGCATGATGGGGCGAGCAACGAGTACGGTGGACAGCTGGTACTCTACGGGTAGTGTGCGATAAGATGGGAATTTGGCTCGGCCGGGAAGTGTGCTCTGATAGCTGACGCGGTTAAGGCAACCACTTGTGTAGCGCTGGAAATGCGGGTTCGAGTCCCGGTTCAGCACAAGTTTTGTTATTTGTGTTGAATACTGACATAATTGATACCATTAATAACCTCAAACCCTACTTTTATGTCACTAAGTCATGGATTTTCAAAAATTACCACTACGTTGAACTCAGGTTCTGAGGTCATGCTTACAGCGACATCTTTACCGTCACTTGCATTCATGTTGTACATTGCAGAGAATAACACCAATTTCATAGCTGCACTAGACCATGGTAGCGGTGCAGAGGCTGGTAATATCGGAAACTCAAAGTCTGAGATCGATGCTCTATGCAATTCTGGTGCGGTGACTGTCGGTGTTTACGTCGAATGTAATGGAAAATCGAAGTCTGGAAACGATTCTGTGTCCTGCTCTGAAGTATCAGCTCCTACTTCGTGGAGTCTGTCTGTGTGCTGACTGGATTTATGCTGGTGTTCGGATGTACCAGGCACTGCATCAGCTCTATCAGGGAGCTGTTGAAAACCTTGAAAAACATATACGCAACGAATAATAATAATAAACATTGAGGGAGAGGCATGGTTTAATACTTACAATCAACTGTAAGAGTTAATTTCGTCTGGGGGTAGCGGAACTCTGATGACGATTCTTGATTATCAACCTTTCCCTAGGGTGCACTGAAGACATCTGATAGGTTCGCGTGATGAGTTGACCCTGAGGATGAGTGGTGTAGGGTAGACAACTGCAACGCTGTGGAAATTGGCACAACTATTTTGGACTGACAACCTGGATCATGGATCACCATCTCAGATCGCTATCTTGAATTCCGGACTTAAAACCACGCAGACTGTGCCAGTACCGTCAGAATCGCTATCTTGGCTTTCTCATCGTGCAGCTGCATAAAGGTCAGTAACCTTGTTTACAGTTTTGTGGTGTTTTGTTACTGTTTTAACGTAATTTGTTACGGTGTAGAGGGGCTTTACTTTCCCACTTCATATGGAGCACTAGAAGTCAAAACTTCGTTCAAAATAATTCATAGTGGCCATCATAAAATAAGACTCCGTACGACCTTGAATAACTCTAACTTTGATGGAACTATTTCACTATAATCGAACATAGTTCAACGTACTACAACGCTCCTGACATGTTGTAGGAGCCAGAATACAGACATCCGGCAGAAGTGCTGTTGTTGGGGGAATCATACGGGCTTTAGTCGGAAGATGATTTAGAAAACTTATGGAAGCCTGAGTAAGTGTATTAATAAAAAGAAATGATCGCATGGCATCGCCGGCAGGGAGACCTCACCTGGGGCAGTTCGGCCACCCAGTTGCAAGACGTTTCAGGTGACGCCATACTGGGTGACTTGTGCGTCGATGATGAGGAGACGATGATGAGGACAACATAATACCTGGCCAGGAATCGATCCCAGACCTGGTGCATAGCAGTCAGACGCGCTGACCACTTAGCTAAGGAGGAGGACTAGTTTGCTAATAGAAGTCCCACCATCCCACCAGTCAATCACTAACATTTTCTGTTTATAGGACGGATGATTGGCGTTTAATGTTTCATCTACATCAACATCAAAGTTTCATCACATCACTGCATACCTACCATCGCACACTCTTTTGAGTGTGCGATCGTTGCAATACTGATAGCTGAAAATGCATTGAGTTTGAATGAATTTAATTTGAATTGAATTGTGCTGAACTGGAAAATCGGTATTAGTCAGCCGTTTGCCGCGCGGGATTAGCCGAGCGGTCTCAGGCGCTGCAGTCATGGACTGTGCGGCTGGTCCCGGCGGAGGTTCGAGTCCTCCCTCGGGCATGGATGTGTGTGTTTGTCCTTAGGATAATTTAGGTCAAGTAGTGTGTAAGCTTAGGGACTGATGACCTTAGCAGTTAAGTCCCATAAGATTTCACACACACTTGAACATTTTTTTTGTCAGCCGTTTATGTATACTGAGATGCGGCACGCTTGCAGTCCTCTACAACAGACTGTCTTCTGTCTTCCAGCGTGATGGATGTTGGTGGTAAAATGACTGAATCATGCTGCATCGGTTTGAGGGTGTATTGGACACATTTCAGTAACATTGTGCTTGACGGTTATTGTTACAGAGATATTGGGGTGATCTAATATTTTGTACTGTTCTGTTCGTGATGTTTAGTGCAATATCTATGTCGCTCTCCAAGAAAGAAACATTTCACTGACGCCCGTTCTTCAACTTTTCGAGTACACTATGCATTCTGTCTGAATGAATGCAAATTTATATTTGCCAAACCAGACTCTGAGAGAGATTTCTTGAATGTTTGATACTTCCAGAAACGTGACATGGGCTTGTGTGATGCTGAATTGTTGCTGTATTGGGTGTAAAAGCTATATCAACACGTAATTAATCTGTATCGATACTCTTGATGTGAGCATTTTGCACTTTACTGCATGTTAATCAGCAGGATCTACAGATCCCTGAAATGCCCTCAGAGTCGTCTAATTGTCGTAAAAAGTCATATTTTTTATCAGCTATTCATAAGAAATATTTTACTGACAGATACAGAAACCTAACTACATTTGTTGACTATGTCTTTCGAGGGAGCAAAAAAATGGTTCAAATGGCTCTGAGCACTATGGGACTTAACATCTATGGTCATCAGTCCCCTAGAACTTAGAACTAGTTAAACCTAACTAACCTAAGGACAGCACACAACACCCAGTCATCACGAGGCAGAGAAAATCCCTGACCCCGCCGGGAATCGAACCCGGGAACCCCGGCGCGGGAAGCGAGAACGCTACCGCACGACCACGAGCTGCGGACTCGAGGGAGCAACACGTCATGTAACTGCACTTCATTTCATCCACCAAAGACATACTACATTAATTTCGCGCGAAAAGAACGTCCATACACCTCTCAATTGAGCAGATGTCTGCCGTCCGTCAGATTTTCTCGTCAGATATTTCACCACGTTATATTTACATGACAGTTGATATAGAAACTGTCCACCGCCTGTTTTCACGCGAGTGGTAGGCGTCTTTGCCTTTGGATATTGTTTGCGGGATTTAAAAAAGACAAATAATCCTACGGAAATGCGTTTAAACTGCTAATAGAAGCCACCCCCCCTTCCCCCCCCCCCCCGACGAAGGGTGACTGTACCTGGGAGCAAGGGGTGAGCTCCATTCTTACCCCCTACAAACTATCGGGGTGTGAGTGCCCTTCTCTCAACCAATCGATTACGACCATATTTCTCACATCTTCAGATTCGTCTACTTCCAGCATGTCTTATGTACAACTTAAGAGGCAGTTTACGTGAGGAATCAACTGAGAATCACTTAAAATGCGATGCTAGCCTGGATACTAAAGGGAACGATCAAAAAGTATCCATTCAATGGCTGTACAATTTAGAATCGGTATGTCAATCAGGCAAAATCGTTGTAAGCATTGAGGCAATCATCCCATCGACGCACCAGGTTGAATATACCTATTTGGTAAAACACTGTGTCTGCTTCATGAAAAAGTCCACAACTGCTTGCTGCTCATCCCCGTCCAACAGAAATCGTCGACCCTTCAAAGCCTTTTTTAAGGGGGCAAAAGCATGATAATTGCATGGGGAGAGATCAGGGCTATAGGGCGGCTGCTCGAGTGTCTCCCTCTTGAGTAGGTGTAATTTATGCATTAAGGCATTTGCAATATGGGCATGTGCGTTATCACGAAGCAGCAGCGCCCCTTATTGCAGTTTTCCCACACATTTCGCCTTAGCTGCATACCGTAATTTCTCCAGCGTTGCGCAGTACAATTCCCTACTGATGGAGACTGCAGGTTCGTTGAAATGGATGAGGCTGCCCCCCCCCCCCCCACCCCCCACCCCACCCAGGTCGACTGGCATCTTGTGTCCACTCACGAGCTGCATGGAACTTGGCACACCATTCCACAACGGTGGCTATCGACTGATGTGCTGCTCCATAAACTTTCTTCACTGTCCAACAGATGTCTACTGGTGTTTGTCTTTCATGACCCCAAGACGTAGCCACGACTTTGTCAAAAGGGGAGGGGGGCACTTTATTCAAGAGGTCATCAAGGAGACATATCTTTACAACTTATTCTTAAAATTTAATTAAAGAATAACAGCGTGTCGGTTCTGTTTGAATCAATAGCGTCGCATTTCTGATGACTAGACACCTGAAATAGTTCCTACAAATGTTACAGCAGTGTAGCTTTAGCGCATATTTATGTTACCACATCCCTGTCGTCCGAGAACAGCTTCATATCACTAAGGTTGGTATATGGCAGCGAGGCTTTCGGAAGTTTTGGTGAGCTCACAAAAAGTAAAAACTAAATTTACATCGATATCGAAAGATAAGGTATAGTCATGGCGATACATTGAAGTGACCCATCTCTCTGCCATAGAACCAGCACCCAGCATTATGCTACTACCAGTAATGATGTAACTTCCCGGATTCTGCCGAAATCATCTGAAGATGAACCTGAAAGGGTTCGAAAACCGGTTAATGTAATAAAGCATTATTAATGAAAAAGTGACTGGTTGCAGTTGTGTATAATTTATTTACAATTGTTTGACTGCTGTATGTGTTATACCATTGAGCTGTTTTAAAACTTAGGAGGTTCGAGTCCTCCCTCGGGCATGGGTGTGTGTGTTTGTCCTTAGGATAATTTAGGTTAAGTAATGTGTAAGCTTAGGGATCGATGACCTTAGCAGTTAAGTCCTATAAGATTTCACACACATTTGAACTTTTTTGAAAACTTAGGATATGTGCTCTAGATTTAACAACAAGAGGGCTTCTCCCTATTTTAAACTTGGTGTAACTAGTCTCTCACCATTCTAAATGTAGAACAAATGAATTTTGAAAATTTTCACCATTTAAAATATAGGAGAAGTGAGCTCTTGAGCTTCGAACTTAAGGTGACTGTTGTGGGTTAAATTGTTTAAATTGCAACTTTATAGGGATGGGGGAAATTATTAAGCTGTATTGTCAGAGGAGTATGGGAATTGTTTATCCTTTGTCAGCAGTTCTTTATGGATAGCATAAGAGGACTTAGGACAAGCCAGATCCAAACTTTGGGTGAAAATTGTTTAAATGAAAATGTCAGTGGCGAATTGGACTTTCACATAGGAGGAGCAGTATTGTGACATCAGTGGGAAAACCCTGTGGCCATCTTGAATTCTATAGTGATCTAACGGCTATAAACAGCCGTACACATCTCAGTGAATAATAGCTTGGGGATAACATGTAGCAGAAAGTAAGTCAGTAGCCAAGTTCAGACTCCTTACTTCGTGTAAGGTGAAAACCATATTTATGTAGCCAACAAACTCAGGAGAAAGACATCTTTTATTTAATATACCGATTTTGACCCATAGGGAAAACGAACACCTTTTATCCTGGCTTAGACTGACATGAAAGCTGGGGAAAAGCCGGAAATCTGGCAACAATGCTGTCTGTTCTCGTATTCCAGGTCAGCCATTTTGGATTCTATACTCAGCACACGTGACCTACTTCTGCCAGCAAGACGTGACTCATCTTGGATTTTTTTAATTTCCTGCCAATTTAAACTTACGGCAACAGCATTACTTCCACAGTGACATCAAAGGAGTCGGGGAAGGACCCTGTAGAATTGTTAGCTATTTTTAATTTCCCACCAAATTTTGGAGGTGGAGATGAAGGACAGCCACGTAACAGAATTAACCATGTGATACTGTATACAGCATCAGATTTGAACCAATACCAAAGGTGTGGATAATCAGTGATTCACTGGTAGATGTCAATGGAGATGATTTAATGACTCATGGTGTAAAATACCTGGGAATGACAGGTAAAAGGGTAACACAACACGAGTTCTTCAAAATTGTGATAAAATTCTCAAAGCTAACAATGCTCTTAAACAAAGGTATCTTTCGTACATTAAAGTATATTCCAAGAGAATCTATAAATATATGTATATCATTAAGACTGAACTAAATAAAATTGATGGATAATTATTGAGAGAAGATGTCATACATACTGGCATAGGAGAGAACGCAATTTCAGAGTCTAATACATCTGAGTCTAATGCTGAATACAAAAATTCTCACCAGAATTTGTCAGAGGAGAAGATGTGATTCAACTTTCATCGTATCTGTTTCTCAGAGATTGAGTCAAGGAAGACAGCTATTCTAAAAGAAGGAGACGGGTCAAGCTAAAGCTAAAGAAAACAATGTAGTTATGAAAGGATAAGGTGGAGATATGGAGGATGAGAAGAAGAAGAGGATGCAATGAGGAAGATGCTGATGAATAAAGGACGATTATAATGGTGATAATAATGATGATGATGATGATGATGACAAAGATCATTACGATGAGGAAGGTGACATTCATGATAGAAAGATGCTGTTCAAGAAACTTCCAGCAGGTATCTGTTATAACCAGTGGAATAACCTGAAAGTATTGGTAAAGGGATTAGTTTTCTTCCTAGCTTTGAAAGTGGGGGGCAATAATTCACATGATAAATAAAATGCAGCCTACTGAAGAGGAACTTTGAGAAGCAACAATTACTGCTTGAAGTTTATGATAATGTAAAAGATTCCATTGCAGAATGGGATATTGCATATGAGGACATTCCATCAGTTCAAAGACATCCACACAAGGAGTATTTCGTAAATTCTGAAGATTTGGAAACAGTATGCATATTAACTTCATGGGATTTAACATACTGAACAGCACACGTTGGATCTGGGAACACATTCGATTTCGGACGAGGATTGAAAATAAAGACCAAATTATAGTGCCTACATTTGAAGATGGTTGTCACAAAAGTCAGAACTTAGGAGAAACACGTGTGGTCATGTTACAACCTATTGTTTATAACAGATGATATTATAAAATGTGTTGCGATGTGACACCACAAGACATAAAATGAATTGTCCTGCAAAAAATAAATTGTCCTGCAAAACAAAGTCAACTGTTATTTTATAGTATGTGTGAAAACGTAAAACATATTGAATGTGATTCATTGTGTCAAATGCTTGCTTTCTTTCTTTCCATTACCTTTGTCATATATACACATCAACAAAAGATTTGCATCACCCCGGTTCCCAGAACTCCTGAACATAGATGTTGACTGTGGGTATTGTATCACAGACACAGTCACTTTGACTGTTCAGAGATGTCACTAAACCCGCCCAAAAACGTAAACAACCAAGCATGAGCATCGTCTATTAGACGGAGGGAGTCCGACAACCGATCAGTTCCAATCATTCCACCAGGAAAGAGGTACATGACTCGTGTTGTCTGCAGTTCAGTCATGCCTAGATTGTCAATCCCGCGATTCGATCGCGTCCGCATTGTTACTTTGTGCCAGGAAGGGTATCCAACGAGGGAAGTGTCCAGGCGTCTCGGAGTGAACCAAAGCGATATTGTTCGGACATGGACGAGATACAGAGAGACAGGAACTGTCGATCACATGCTTCGCTCAGGCCTCCCAAGGGCTGCTACTGCAGTGGATGACCGCTTCCTACGGCCACCATGTTGAATAATGCTTTTTCTGGAGCCACAGGACGTCGTTTTAGGACTCAAACTGTACGCAGTAGGCTGCATGACGCGCAACTTCACTCCCGACGTTCATGGCGAGGCCCATCTTTGCAACCACGACACCATGCAGCACGTACAGATGTGCTCAGCAACATACCGAACGAACCGCTCAGGATTGGCATCAAGTTCTCTTCAACGATGAGTGTTGCATATGCATTCAACAAGACAATCGTCAGAGACGTGTTTGGATGCAACCCGACCAGGCTGAATGCCTTAGACACACTGTCCAGCGAGTGTAGTATGGTGGAGGTTCCCTGCTGTTTTGGGGTGGCATTATGAGGGGCCGACGTACGCCTCTGGTGGTCATGGAAGGCGGCGTAAAGACTGTACGATACATGAATGCCATCTTCCGACCGATAGTGCAACCATATCGGCAGCAAATTGGCGAGGCATTCGTCTTCATGGACGACAATTCGCGTCCCCATCGTGCACATCTTTTGAATGGCTTTCTTCAGGATAACGACATCGCTCGACTAGAGTGGTCAGCACGTTCTCCAGACATGAAACCTGCCGAAAATGCCGGGGATAGATTGAAGAGGGCTATTTATGGACGACGTGACCCGCCAACTACTATGAGGAGTCTACGCCGAATCCCCGTTGAGGTGGTTGGACCACCACCTCTGAAGGTCTCGCTATAAGATGGTACAACATGCAATGTGTGGTTTTCTTGAGCAATAAAAAGGACGGAAATAATGCTTATGTTGCTCTCTATTCCAGTTGTCTGTACAGGTTCCGGAACTCTTGGAACCGTGGTGATGCAAAACTTTTTTTGATGTGGGTATTAGCATATTGATGCCTCATTCAAGTAACCAATACACACACACACACACACACACACACACACACACACACACACACAGAGAGAGAGAGAGAGAGAGAGAGAGAGAGAGAGAGAGAAACGTAAGTGGATTATATAACAGAGAGGGAGAGATGAAATTTACTGATGAAGCAGAACTGTAGGTGCTGACTCATTTTTGATGTGGAATATACTTCTGCAGGGAATACTTTCCAACATAGGGCCAAAAAAACTTGTGGCAATAATACAGTATAGTTGGATACTTTTGAATATGGTGGACTTCGGCAAAGTATATTTATACTGCACTGTAATTAGCTGCAAACATTTTCCCGCCACTACTATCTGACTGGCTAAAAAAATTCCCCGTCAGCGCCATCTTGCATTTTTAAATTTAGCATCATCATCATCTTACGTTTTTAACTTTACCACCGTGTGCGTTATTTATTTTTAAATTTCTCACCATCCAACATTTTGATTTGCCATCTTGATGGTGCCACACATTCAAAGTTGTTGATAACACCATGGATGCATCTGATACGGACACAAGATGATCTTCAGGTCCAAGTGCTCCAGAAGCCCTACAGCATTTCTACAACTAACAGCTGAATAATGTCAATATATTTCCAGTTCATACATGTACTTGTTACAGGCTGTACAGATCACTCTGGTAGTGACAGTGTTACTGATTTGAGTCAATAAGCTAATCATTGGTTCCTCAACAATAACTGTGTTAATTAGCAAATGAATAATTACAAAGGTAAATAACAACAAAAACATGACTGGAGAAACACATTAATTATACAAAGCACTTAAAAACACATGTCACAAACATTGTCACACACTTTATACAGCTAGTAATATAGCATTGGAGCATGCTCTGGGAGCGTTACGAATCTGACATTTGTAGTTGCTCTTGCACCTGCAAAGAACAGATACGCATTATGAAACATGAACAGCGTCTTCATAGCATATGTCGAATAAAATGTGGCTTTATATTCTTGTATCATAAAATTTGCTTACTCTTCATCGTACAACAAAGTAAGACAGACGTGCGCTGCTGTTTGTAATACCACATTAAACATTTGTGGATGAGAATAAAGGAATGAGTCCAAATATTAAATATAATGATGCGAACAAACAGTTAAATGCTCAGAGCAAATACAACAATACAAACGCCTAAAATAATATGCTGCAGGGAGTCTCTGTGACCTCAACCTCTACACCTTGTGACAATCGAACGGACTATGGTTGAGTCCCTGATGGATGGAATTGCTACAGATTCTACCCATGTCCAAAATTCAATCGTCGTGACTACTGGGCGAGCATTTGGCTGAGCCCTGAACAACGAAATCCTAGAGACAATCAGTGGGCACCATCTCAAGTGAATGAGGGGGCCGCGAAATAAGGAGCGTATGACTTCCTGAGAGTTAAGTCTGTTCCTTCCAACATGATACGGAACGCTGTCCTGTTGGAACACAGCTTCAGTAGTCCATTGGAGGAAAGACATCACGTTGGTATCTACAGTTTCCTTCATTTGTGTGTCTTTGTACTCATAGTTTGGAGCACCTAGTATGACTTGTGATGACGACACAGTGGGACGCAGTCAATCACCAGTATATTAAAAAGAAAATAAATGGGTATTCTTCCACATGTTGAAATCCATGACGGACCGAAGTTGGTCCTTTTCAAAAAACTGAACCGCAAATTTTCTTCCTGACATAACTAAAATGGCCAAGAAAGTGGTGCGGCTAAAGTCCTTCTAGCTTAAAATTAAATCTTTTTTGACTCTGCTCCTCCAGTATATGTCGACAACTAAAATTGTTTCTTCCCATTACACAGGTTTCTGTTGGTTAGGTAAAGTAAAAAAAGTAAAGTTGTTTCAACATAAACAGTAACCTGGGATTAAAATGTCTTCATCTTAAAAGAAAAAAACCTTCTAAAACATTACTAATTTCCGCAAATCATTGGCAAGAAACCTAAGTCGAGATAATATGTCAAATTATGCAGTGGATGACATGACATTTAAAATTTTATGAAAGTGCTTCCTTCATCTGAACTTGAACCACTTCCTGAGCTGCAGGTGTTCCTCTTCGAAGTACAATGCATGATATTTTATAGCAGGATCTTTGGTTCAAATCAAATGGCTCTAAGCACTATGGGACTTAATATCTGAGGTCATCAGTCCCCTAGACTTAGAACTACTTAAACCTAACTAACCTAAGGACATCACACACATCCATGCCCGAGGCAGGATTCGAGCCTGCGACCATAGCAGCAGCGCAGTTCCGGACTGAAGCGCCTAGAACCGCTCGGCTACAGCGGCCGGCAGGATGTTTGGTGGTGAGTATATAGTAAGCAAAATTTCCAGTTATCCAAATACACGAGGGTTGCCATAAAGTTTCAGTTATCACCTCGGAGAAAAAGGACAATCTGTGACTATGAGGCTTCGTGATTATCTCAATTCATGTCTACATATTCACCCTTCAATGCGACACATTCTTCCGAATAACAGGTGACCCGGCAGACACATCTCTCTTGTAAAACTGCGTTTTTCTGTTCATGAAACGTTCCACCTGAAAATAACAGTGTCATGGATCTCCCTTCCACACAATGATACAGTCATCTGGGGAAAGAGAAAGAAATCACTAAGTGCTACGTTAAGAGAATACATGGAGCGAGCGTTTGTCAGAATTAGATAGACAATGATAACACACATTTCCTGAAGTGTGCAGGAGCGCTTACAGCAAATCTACGAAAATATCGAAAAACCAAGTGGTAGCAACACAATAAATAAGATCATAAAGACGGCGCAGGAGTTTCATTTTCCTACGATAGTGAACGGCCGTGGACTCCAAGAACTACAGTCAAAAGGATGGACACACAAAAAAAGTTTCTTGTGGAAACGGATCCGTTCATTCAAGATCCCACTTCGGTTAGCGTAAAATGTTTATTAATCTGAGCGCCTGACTTTTACCTTATCCTGGGTGCAGAAGTACTGATTATTACAATAATAGTCGCCTGCCTCCTGCATGACTATGTCCAAGGTAGGTCAGGCTGGAGGAGGCGAAGGTCCCTGGATGACGGCTAGCTGCTCGTACTGGCTGCAGTGTGGTATCCTTCAGACCAGGCTGTTACTGGAACCACATGCTATAGATCCGGGTTGTCACTCTGTTTTGAAATTGCTTGCAGTCGCTCAGCGGTCTGAACTGGTGGAGAGCGACCGGATGCCGTCCTAAATACATGTTCAGTGAAGTGATATCTGCTCGATGCTTGGATGGCAAATGATTTGCAAGCGCTGTTGAGCGGGGTGCATGAACTGCTGGTCGCAAGACTGGCGCATTTCCTCGTGAAGCTAACAGCACACGTTTCTCTGGTGCCGGCTGGAGTTCCACTTCAAAACAGACCAGCGGGTTTCGGAAACAATCTAGCTTTCTATGGTTGGCATGCCGTGCCAGCCGTACTGTTGCCATCTGGGTCTGCCATTAGAGTGTCTCCCGCGGAGCTGGAGCATTGGCAAAGTGCAGACCATGCCTGTAATGCGCGTAGGTGTGGTCGCAGGGAAAGACCTTGAACATCATACTGTACCTCTTCTAGGTGGGGACAAATTAGAACATGGTAGATTAAAGATTTTATGTTTGAAAGTTTGAGGGCTTCATAACGCTTTATAGCAATACTTTCATGTTAGCCACTGTGCTTCTTAATGTACAGTGTGGGCTGTGTGAGAGGTCGCTCTCTAGTTTTAGATGTCCATAAGTTCTGTGATTGTTGATATTTATTAACGAATACCGTTCTGTTTTGTTACAGGATCCCTCAGAATACCTTGGCCGTATGTAGCATCTTCTTGCGGTGAACAGTGAGTGAGCAGGAAAGCTGTCTTTACAAGAGCGGGACCAGGTCGCTCCGCGATTTGAAGTGTGGCGATCTGTAGCCCTTGTTCAGCGATGCTGGCAGGCTGTTCATGGCCATCATGCCACACTTAATGCTAAAACCATTGGGAATTATCAAGCTAATGATAGTTGGGTCAGTTGTGGATAAAACATGGGGAGGACGACCTTCTGTGGATCTCTAGAAAATGCAGCGGTAGTGAGAGACATCATCACGCGCAGTTCTGGTAATCCACATGTGAGGCAGCTCAAGAGAGTGGAATCAGCAGGCACACGATGAGTGTTGTGCTAAAGAAAGATCTGATCTGGAAACCCTGGAACCCCATTATTTTCAGGAGTTATCGTTGGAGGACTGTGACAGGCGGATGGAATTCGGGGAAATTACGCTATTAAGGCATAACGATTGGCCGGATTTGTTCAAGAACATTATCTGGAGCGATGAGGCGGTGTTTCACGCTAAGAGATTCGTCAGTCGACACAACAGCCATTATTGGGAAGAAATAAATCCAGGAATGGCAATTGAAAATCGCAGAGTCGACTGTCTGGTGCGTTATGACTACGGATATTCTCACTGGTTCATTTATATTGCATACACCATGACAGCGACCGGTATCGCCAGATGCTGAATGAATATGTGTGGCCACTGATATCACAGTGCGACAATGTTATGGATATCCTTTTTCAGCAAGATGGAGCACCACGTCATTTTTCCTGCATCGTTAGTGACTGGCTGATCAAAGACTTTTCAGGACGTTGGCTGGGTAGGCGAGGACCCCATGAACGGCCTCTGGGAAGTCCAGACGTCACCCCTTGTGATTTCTTCTTGTGAGGTTGTGTCAGACGAGAGGTGTACCGAAGAAACTCACGCACTCTGGACGAATCAGAGGAGAAGATCCCAGTTGTCCTCGGAAATGTACACGTGACTTTCCTGCAGAAATCAGTTGATGACATTCCTATACGTTTACGTCATTTGATAGACAGCGCAGGAACATATGAGGAACTTTAACTTTAGTGTAGCACACATATTCTCATGATCCTGTGAACCCACTACAACTTGTTCCATGAACTATTCATTAATAAAAATTTTATTGACATTTAAAACTAGGGACCGACTTCTCACCCACACGGTATATAACACAACAGTGGTAAATCCAGTGTTGAGTGCCAGTCTCCCGGCATTACGTCGCGGGCAAATAGTGTGTGCAGTTTCTTTAGATACAGTCAATATTACTTCCACGTCGTCCAACTTAATTAAAATATAATTATTGATATATATTACCTTCTACAGACGAAGCAGAATACGTTGGACAAGCAGCATGCAATTTTGGTTCCCAGTTAATTTGTGTCAATTCCTAAGGATTTTCAGTGATGTAGCTACATTCCAACCTGTTTATAAATCCTTACTTCATATAGATAAGGATGGTGGATAAATCTTTTTGGAATCTAACAGAAGAATCTCCGATTCGACTAAGTTTACCAGTGCACTCTTTGAATTTTTATAATCTCTTGAAATTTCCCTTGCTCGTTTTATGTCCTCGTCGATCTTCAGAATGGCGCCAATGATATTGTGATGACAGTCCTTGAGCTAAAAAACGCCAAATCCTCACTGGGTTCCATGTAAATCCCTGAACAAATGCTCAATCATAAAGGCATAAAAAGTTGTGGAAAGCATCTAATTCTATCGTATGGATCGCCTAAAGGAAACCAGCTCTCTTAATTAACCGTTGACTTCAAATGTGCAGTAAGTTTGAGTTCAGCATTTAGTTATCAACTACCGGGTGATCAAAAAGTCAGTATAAATTTGAAAACTGAATAAATCACGGAATAATGTAGATAGAGAGGTACAAATTGACACACATGCTTGGATTCACACGGGGTTTTATTAGAACCAAAAAAATACAAACGTTCAAAAAATGTCCGACAGATGGCGCTTCATCTGATCAGTATAGAAATAATTAGCATAACAAAGTAAGACAAAGCAAAGATGATGTTCCTTACAGGAAATGCTCAATATGTCCACCATCATTCCTCAACAATAGCTTTAGTCGAGGAATAATGTTGTGAACAGCACGGTAAAGCATGTCCGGAGTTATGGTAAAGCATTGACGTCGGGTGTTGTCTTTCAGCATCCCTAGAGATGTCGGTCGATCACGATACACTTGCGACTTCAGGTAACTCCACATCCAATAATCGTACGGACTGAGGTCTGGGGACCTAGGAGGCCAAGAATGACGAAAGTGGCAGCTGAGCACACGATCATCACCAAACGACGCGCGCAAGAGATCTTTTACGCGTCTAGCAATATGGAGTGTTTTTTTTTTTTTTTTTTTTGTTCTAGTAAAACCCCATGTCATTCCAAGCATGTGTGTCAATTTTTACCTCTCTATCTACATTATTCCGTGGTTTATTAAGTTTTCAAATTTATACTGACTTTTTGATCATCCGGTACATAAAAGGCGGGCAAAAGCCTGTTGTGCTCATTGTGGCCAGTTGTATATCGACTTTAGATTCTATACAATGGCTTGTTTTGTTCGAGAGAGGCGACGGCTAATAGCTTCTTTTATGCTTAAGTGAGTTTGAATTTGAGAAGGATGTTCATCATCGGTCTGCTTGTAAAGACACTGTTCTGATATGGTCGCAAATTCTCCGTAACAGTTGTCTTGTGTATAAATATGACGCTAACATTTTCAACTCCGAATTTAAAAGCATTATTAGTCTTAAATTCTGTGTCTTCGTGGCGTTATTCCTAACAGCGAGGAGTACGATGATATCTTTCGTGAAAGAAACCAAGGAAATGTCGTATGTTTGCAAATTATTATAAATGAATTTAAGTTCCTATTCTAACTGGTGTCAACATCGTAGGTAATATTCCACTACTCCACTGGGAGATCATCGATACAGCTTTACAAATTTACGGTTTCATCCTGAATGTTGTCTGTTACTTTTGGTGTGCCCACCATAGTTTCTTAGTAATAAGAAAGCTGTCCCTTGCACTGGCTCTATGAAGTTACAAGCACCAACCTGATTTCCGCTAAGGGATTTACGCCAGAGTCCTGCAAAACGACCCGGCTCACGAGCTGACGCCGCGCTGCTCCGCACTGGGCAATATTGTCGGAAAAAGCGAGACGGTGACGTCACTGCGCGGACTACGCTGCTCTGCACATTATTTTGAAGCTGTGTGCAATAATTTTACCTTACATTCCTGTAACTGTGAACAGGTACTTCATTTTCTCGTTATTGTATGTACTTCTATTTCATAAATGAAGTTTTAATCAAAACGCCGTGGGCGTGGCCTCAGGCAGTATAATTACAAACATGTTGGGATGAACATTTCAGTCAACACATGCAGCTCGGTGTGTAACTACAGCATCTACACGCCGCTGCCACGTCGTAATGCAAGTTTAATTTGTATTATGGTTATCTACTAGATTTATTATTAAATTCAGCTTACTAATGTTTCTGAAACTATGTATGGTTTTTGTAGTATCTGAAACTGGACTATGTCGAAGTCTATTGTAAGAAATCCTAATATGGCGTCTTACTTGGTTTTGGGGTGAAAAACAGAACAATAGTTTACTTTCTCATTGCTGGTTTTTGACGTTGTGCTCTCGAAAATATTATCTTATGTTTGCGAAAGTTTTAGGTTTGGCTTCACGTGCACATAAGACTTTATATAAAGATCATTTCCTCGATGCTGTATGCACTATGGCAAATTAAAAAGAAAAGATGGTAGAACCCAGTACATAAGAAGTGTTAATGTGTAATCAAATCTGTGAGATACGAAATATCGCATGGAATGTGAAACAAATATAATATGGTCACTTCGATAGTAAAAGTAGGACATGGGTATTGTTAAATGAAGTCGAATCGATGTACGCTGAAAATTCTTTGTTTAAAAAAATAGAGGCAAATACTTTCCGTCAGGAAAATACCTCACGGAATTCATTATTGGAGATAGAGAGTCGTTAATTACCAAAGAAAATTATTTTTATTAACGACTCTGCGTCAAAACACCGACAAACATATTTGGATGCGTGTCCACTTATTTTCCTGCTGCAGTTTAGAACTATTATTAATTTCATTAGATGCATCTGCAGCTGTCATTCAATTATAAATTACCTGCTTTTGTTGCTTCGACGTCCACGGTCATACAGCAAAACATTTCCTATTTTTGTCTCGATTTTCATTAACTTTTTATGGGCTATTTCCCTTCCATATACACACATCAAAAAAAGTTTTGCATCACCCGGTTCCCAGTACACCTGAACACAGACGTTGACTGTGGATATTATACCACAGGCACAGCCCCTTTGACTGTTCAGAGATATCGCTAAACCCGCCCAAAAATGTAAACAACCAAGCATGAGCAGAGCCTATTGGACAGAGGGGGTCCGACTTGACAATCGTCGGAGACATGTTTGGATGTAACCCGGTGAGGCTGGCCCGTCGGTATGACCGAGCGGTTCTAGGCGCCTCAGTCTGGAACCGTGCGACCGCTACGGTCGCAGGTTCGAATCCTGCCTCGGGCATGGATGTGTGTGATGTCCTTAGGTTAGTTAGGTTTAAGTAGATCTAAGTTCTAGGGGACTGAGGACCTCAGATATTAAGTCCCATAGTGCTCAGAGCCATTTGAATTTGAACCGGTCAGGCTGAACGCATTAGACACACTGTCCAGTGAATGCAGCATGGTGGAGGTTCCCTGCTGTTTTGGGGTAGCATTATGTGGCGCCGACGTACGCCTCCAGTGGTCATGGAAGGCGCCGTAACGGCTGTACGATACGTGAATGCCATCCTCCGACCGATAGTGCAACCATATCGGCAGCATATTGACGAGGCATTCGTTTTAATGGACGACAGCTCGCGCCCCTTGTGAATGACTTCCTTCAGGATAACGACATCGCTCGACTAGAGTGGCCAGCACGTTCTCCAGACATGACACCTATCGAATATGGTTGGCTCTGAGCACTATGGGACTTAACATCTCTGGTCATCAGTCCCCTAGAACTTAGAACTACTTAAACCTAACTAACCTAAGGACATCACACACACCCAAGCCCGAGGCAGGATTCGAACCTGCGACCGTAGCAGTCGCGCGGTTCCGGACTGAGCGCCTGAACCGCTAGACCACCGCGGCCGGCCTATCGAATATGCCTGGCATTAATTGAAAAGGGCTGTTTATAGACGACGTGACCCGCCAACCACTCCGAGTGATCTACGCCGAATCGCCGTTGAGGTGTGGGACAATCTGGACCGACAGTGCCTTGATGAACTTGTGGATAGTGTGCCACGACGAACACAGGCATGCATCAGTGCAATGGGACGTGCTACTGGGTATTAGAGGTGTCGGTGTGTACAGCAATCTGTGCGACAATCTCGAAGGTCTCGTTGTATGACGGTACAACATGCATTATGTGCTTTGCATGAGCAGTAAAAAGGACTGAAATGATGTTTATGTTGATCGGTATTCCAATTTTCTGTACAGGTTCCGGAACTCTCGGAATCGAGGTGATGCTAAACTTTTTTGATGTGTGTATATTCATATCATTGTTCGTGCAATATACACTCCTGGAAATTGAAATAAGAACACCGTGAATTCATTGTCCCAGGAAGGGGAAACTTTATTGACACATTCCTGGAGTCAGATACATCACATGATCACACTGACAGAACCACAGGCACATAGACACAGGCAACAGAGCATGCACAATCTCGGCACTAGTACAGTGTATATCCACCTTTCGCAGCAATGCAGGCTGCTATTCTCCCATGGAGACGATCGTAGAGATGCTGGATGTAGTCCTGTGGAACGGCTTGCCATGCCATTTCCACCTGGCACCTCAGTTGGACCAGCGTTCGTGCTGGACGTGCAGACCGCGTGAGACGACGCTTCATCCAGTCCCAAACATGCTCAATGGGGGACAGATCCGGAGATCTTGCTGGCCAGGGAAGTTGACTTACACCTTCTAGAGCACGTTGGGTGGCACGGGATACATGCGGACGTGCATTGTCCTGTTGGAACAGCACGTTCCCTTGCCGGTCTAGGAATGGTAGAACGATGGGTTCGATGACGGCTTGGATGTACCGTGCACTATTCAGCGTCCCCTCGACGATCACCAGTGGTGTATGGCCAGTGTAGGAGATCGCTCCCCACACCATGATGCCGGGTGTTGGCCCTGTGTGCCTCGGTCGTATGCAGTCCTGATTGTGGCGCTCACCTGCACGGCGCCAAACACGCATACGACCATCATTGGCACCAAGGCAGAAGCGACTCTCATCGCTGAAGACGACACGTCTCCATTCGTCCCTCCATTCACGCCTGTCGCGACACCACTGGAGGCTGGCTGCACGATGTTGGGGCGTGAGCGGAAGACGGCCTAACGGTGTGCGGGACCGTAGCCCAGCTTCATGGAGACGGTTGCGAATGGTCCTCGCCGATACCCCAGGAGCAACAGTGTCCCTAATTTGCTGGGAAGTGGCGGTGCGGTCCCCTACGGCACTGCGTAGGATCCTACGGTCTTGGCGTGCATCCGTGCGTCGCTGCGGTCCGGCCCCAGGTCGACGGGCACGTGCACCTTCCGCCGACCACTGGCGACAACATCGATGTACCGTGGAGACCTCACGCCCCACGTGTTGAGCAATTCGGCGGTACGTCCACCCGGCCTCCCGCATGCCCACTATACGCCCTCGCTCAAAGTCCGTCAACTGCACATACGGTTCACGTCCACGCTGTCGCGGCATGCTACCAGTGTTAAAGACTGCGATGGAGCTCCGTATGCCACGGCAAACTGGCTGACACTGACGGCGGCGGTGCACAAATGCTGCGCAGCTAGCGCCATTCGACGGCCAACACCGCGGTTCCTGGTGTGTCCGCTGTGCCGTGCGTGTGATCATTGCTTGTACAGCCCTCTCGCAGTGTCCGGAGCAAGTATGGTGGGTCTGACACACCGGTGTCAATGTGTTCTTTTTTCCATTTCCAGGAGTGTAGATCGTTATCAGACACAGACTATCTTCCTTTCTCACCGTATTGCGATCTTTGTGTTCTTATCCACAAACATATGTATTATGTCTGGAATATCGGAGTCTCAATTTAGAATTAAATCCGAAGGAGCATACGACATTTTCTTTTTATTAATCTTTGCAGAAGCACTCGTTGTAGAACTGTCATAGAACTATCATTCTGTATTTTGCAACATATTGCTTCTTAGTTCGTTGCCATCCTTCCCCACATCGGCTATTTTATTGTCTTCCCTAATGACATTAATCGTCTTGGATGTTTTCATGCACTCGGATTAACCTTTTTTAATTTTTATAACCAGGATGATAGCACTTCTACTACATTGTGACGTCTTTATACTTTTAAAATAGATGGTTTGTAACACTGCTACTGCAGCACAATTAGTATCAATAGTACTGCAATGGAGGCAAGTGAATGAGACGCGAATTGTTAATAATTTCTAGGAAATAGTTTACAGAAGTTAATATGTAATCTTTTGCAAACGGCATTTTGTTTTATTACTTTTCAAATAAAAGTGGTATCAGACATTCATGTTTTTCGTCATATATAGAAGATCAGTGCGGAAATTGGAAGTGGTTCGAAATGAAAGTACATCAAGAAAACTAATGGCTGGTGAGCACAGACCCATACAGCCTGCTCCAAATCTCGAAAGTTCAATTTGGTCAGTGTTTAAGCCTATATCAGACGTTGATGGCAACACTGTCATCTATATTCGTTGCGTGGAGTGTAATGAACTTTATTTGCATGCGAAAGGATCATCTTCACATATGTCACGCAATTCGTACGTCACTAACAAATATGTGGCATGTGTTGACCAAAAATGTCTCCAAAATGTGCTCAGGGCAAAATTACCGACAAATGCGTGGCTATGTTTGCACGAGATTTGAAATCTTATGAAGCCATTGGAGGTGACGGATTTTTGGATCACGCTGATAGATTAGTCGACATCTCTGCGAATTCGGAAAAGTATCAGCAAAACCTATTACGGTTCACTCCAAATCCCTCTCACGACACATCATAGGAAAAGCGAAAAACCTTGGAAAGGAAACTGTGCCTGAAGCAATTTATTACGTGAACGGAGGTGAATGCTCGGTGACGACAAATATATGGACATATAGCGCAAGGAGAGATCTGTACCTGACACGTACAGCTTCCAATTTTAACTGGCACCTCAGGTCAAGCTTCTTGTTCACGACCCAGATCCCAGATGAGCCTAAACAGATGAAAATTTTAGGGAGGAATTGTTGAGACGATCTGTCTTCTCTTGGTATTCATGAGAATAGTCTCAAATATGTACCTTTTACGATTGACCAAGATGCCAACATTAGATATTCTACACTGACTTGTTCCAGTCACATGCTGAACACAGTGCTAAGAAATGCGTTGAATGTGCAGTATACATCATCAATTGCCCGCAGCATCATTTTATTCTAACTGTGGTGAAGGAACTTTTGAAATTTGCAAAATAAAGTGGCCTTGTTCATAGCATAGTGAGAACACTGGAGCAATCGAACGATACTAGCTCGAACACAGGACTGACAATACTTGAATCGGTCAAAAGGCAGTCCTCGGTGCCGTATAAAAAGCTCTCTGAGAAATGAGAAACAGAGGGAATAGAAGGAATTGACATCACGTCGACGTACGAACTGATTTATGTTCTGACAGTATGTACGCTGTTGTGTTTTTATATTAAACTTGTATTAGTTAGCACGTAAATTATTTCAGGAACTGCAAACCAGGGATTTTTCTTACATCCCTTGAAGGAGAGCGTAAAAGAACTGGAAGCGGAAAAATCGCTTACACTGCACCTCAATGTTGTCATGAAAGATGATGCTCAAGAAACACTTCAATGAGAAGCCTCTGAAATAAATCTTCCGAATCTGTCTGAAAAATTACGTAGAGGAAAAGACGCCATGATCTAGCTACTTTTCTGTGGATACCAGTTCGCTCTCTGAAAATGATATCTGAATCTCAGAGGCGTGAAGTCATGGGAGAGTTGAAGCATACGGTTCACTAACTACTGCATCAATAATTTCGACTGACCAGCCACAAAACGACGCTCCCACGAGAAGCGCCGTCAGCCAAACAAAACTGAATTCTGCCGCAGGAAAGACGGTCATCTGAGATATGTTTTCACCTGAAGAATAACCAAATATGCTTGAACTGTCTTTCAGACTGTCCAAGTAGAATCTGAGAGCAACTTTGGTGACGTCCTGAAATGCTGGAAAATAATTCAGATGTATACAAGAACGGAACATTTGATTTTGTTTTCAGTAATACTTTTACAGTCTGTCGTTTTGCCAAACGGTATATTAATTTGTTTTATCGCTATGAACGAAAATATAGAAGTTTACTTTGTGGTCAAATATTTCGACTCTAACAGATGAGTTAGACGGATACTTAAACCAGAATTGTAAATTGGTCGAACATGTGGCTTCTTATTGGAATAAAAGCCTATAAATGTTTCCGACTCTCCAGAAGATTGCTAGAAAAATTTTATGTGTACAATCATCCAGCTTTCCATCAGAGAGAAATTTTATCTCTGCAGGTTTCATTCTAAGTGCACAGCGATCACTTTTGGACCGGACAATGTTGATGTTCTTCTTTTTCTTCATGGCAGCTCCAATATCAGAGAAAATGAATGAAGGAATACGTTGTAAATATTTTTGTCACTCCACGTTTTATGTTCTCTCTAAATCGATTGCCGATTATTTTAGATGTCTGTCTTGTAGCTTTCCTTTATGCAAACTATTCTCAAATTAGTGTTGATTTATTGCAGTCAAATAAACGAACCTATTACTTTGTGAATTATTACTGCATTGTAGACATTATGTTTGCAGTTTTATCGCACCCAGTCATCATGTTTTGAAGTCAGTACAGCGACAAACGTTTAGCATGAAAACACTTAATTTGGATAATCCGTTGACATGAAATAGTACTAAGGACTCGGTGTACGGCCGTAATAATTTTTTTTTTTTTTGTAGCCCGAAAGAAAATGGTTTGACATGTCAATAATCCGCTTGTCAGGAATATCAGATTTTCAGTACTTACTTTAAGCAGTCCATCAACACTCAGAAGTTTTCATCATATTTTTGTTTAATTTGTTCGACCGTACAGAATAAACAGTTCTGCTCTTGGGGAGATTCAGGTATTGCCAGTGTCTGCTCATTTATTCTACTAGTCAGTTAGTTTTAGAATTCGGTTTGAATGTGGTCATCATTTTGCTTAAAATGAAGATATCCGAAATGTAAACAAACGTATCTCATCAGATCTATTATCAACTGCACGTATACATATTAGCAGCAAACAGAATTTCTAAAAATTGCTTTGGATATATTGTTGAGCATTTATTTCGGATGCTTCGTGTAAAAGCAAATTCTTTTAACAAAGAAAAATATTTCGGCCCCATCAGTTTCGCTTTAAACCTTTTTGACGACAAATTGGGAAATCCCTCACTGAGAGGAGGTAACAGCAGGTCTAGAGTGGTAGAACTTAGTACACAGTGCGGGATGTACACTGAAGCGCCAAAAGAACTGGTATAGGCATGCGTATTCAAATACAGAGATATGTAAACAAACCGAATAAAGCACTGCGATCGGCAACGCCTGTATAAGACAACAAGTGTCTGACGCAGTTGTTCGATCGGTTATCAAGATTTAAGTGAATGTGAAAGTGGTGTTATAGTCGGCACACGAGCGATGGGACGCAGCATCTCCTAGGTAGCGATGAAGTGGGGTTTTTATCTTACGACCATTTCACGAGTGTACCGTGAATATCAGGAATCCGGTAAAACATGAAATCTCCGACATCGCTGCGGCCGGAAAAAGATCGTCCAAGATCGGAACCAACAGTGAAGGGCGTGTGCAGTTGGAGTGATGTGGGACCCCTGATACGTCTAGATACGACTCTGACAGGTGACACGTACGTATGCGTACTGTCTGATCACCTGCATCCATTCACGTCCATTGTGCACTCCGATGGCTTTGGGCAATTCCAGCAGGACAGTGCGACACCCCACACGTCCAGAGCTGCTGCAGAGTGGCTCTAGGATCACTCTTCTCAGTTTAAACACTTCTGCTGGCTACTCACCAGACAAGAACATTATATCTGGGGTGCATTGCAACGTGCTGTTCAGAAGACATCTTCACCTCCTCACACTCTTACGGATTTAGCGACAGCCCTGCAGGATTCATGATGTCAATTCCCTCCAGTACTACTTCAGACATCATTCGAGTCCATGCCACGTCGTGTTGAAACTCTTCCGCGTGGTGGCGGGAACCTGGCGGGGACCCTACACGATGTCAGGCAGGTGTACCAGTGTCTTTGGCTCTTCAGTGTGGCCGGCCGAAGTGGCCGCGCGGTTCTGGCGCTGCAGTCTGGAACCGCGAGACCGCTACGGTCGCAGGTTCGAATCCTGCCTCGGGCATGGATGTGTGTGATGTCCTTAGGTTAGTTAGGTTTAACTAGTTCTAAGTTCTAGGGGACTAATGACCTCAGCAGTTGAGTCCCATAGTGCTCAGAGCCATTTGAACCATTTGAACCTCTTCAGTGTATATCTAATAGGCGGCGCAGCCGATCAAGAGCGGTGGGCTGCGGCGGGGTGAGCAGCCCAGTGCTGCTTGCCCGCCGGCCGCTGTGGCCGAGCGGTTCTAGGCGCTTCAGTCCGGAACCGCGCTGCTGCTACGGTCGCAGGTTCGAATCCTGCCTCGGGCATGGATGTGTGTGATGTTGGTTGGTTGGTTTGTGGGGGTTAAAGGGACCAGAGTGTGTGATGTCCTTAGGTTAGTTAGGTTTAAGTAGTTCTAAGTATAGTGGACTGATGACCTCAGATGTTAAGTCCCATAGCGCTTGAGCCATTTCAACCATTTTTTTGCTGCTGGCCGGCAGTACGGCAGCGTCAGCTCAGGAAGTGAGCTGGACCGGGCAAGCCCATGGGCCGGCAGTGCTCTGATGATATCATCGGGAAGTTGCACAAGATCACAATTCTTTCACTGTTTTAAAATAAAATTCCAATATATCACACTGCAAATAAACTGCATTCGTAGTACAATCGACCACGCATTTGATTGTAAAGGGGTCTGACATGTTCCGACCACCAGATCTCTAATGTGGGAGTCCTGTCAGATAGTTTAAAGCTTTCCTCCAAATTTCTACCAAACGCTGTTCTTGGTATATGTTCCTCAGATGCTCACAATTATGTTGCCAAAACCTCTACCTGTGATAAATCGCTACTGATTTGTCAAAAATGTTGACACGGTAAGCATTTGGTTTGAAAAATTTAAGTGTGATCACAGTGCACATGAGATCCTTGTGGAGGCAGATGCTGTCGAGATGACTTGCTGACGGGGTTGATGTGTAGGAGCACGAAACTGCATTTGGGCACAATTGTTGCCAGGTATCAATTAGGTTGCAAAAGTATTCACATAAATTATCTACAGAAGAATGGAAAAAAATAGTATAAGGCTACCTCAGGGAAATTTCGGAGAAATGTGGGAACACGTGACGTGATACTGACTTATCTTAGAAGATAAACTATTTATAGTGTTCGCAAAATGTAGAGAAAGCCTTTAAACGTGTTGTCTGGAATACACTTTTTGAAATTGCGAAGGTAGCAGGGATAAAATACAGTAAATGAATGGTAACCAACAAATTGTACGGAAATCAGGAACACAAATGTAAAGTTTGAGAAAAGAGTGAGACAGGGTTGTAGCCTGTCAGATACATTACTCAACATGTATGTTGAGCAAGCAGTCGGAGAAAGGAAGGAGCAATTTTGAAAGGGCATTAGAGTTTTGGGAGAACAAATAAAAACTTTGAGGTTTGCCAATGACATTGTAATCCTATCAGACACGCAAAGGACTTGAAATATCAGTTGAACGGAATAGATAGTCTCTTGAAAAGAGGTTATGAGATACATATAAACAAAAGTAAAACTAGGGTGATGTAATGCAGTCATACAAAACCAACTGTTGCTGTGGGAATTAGATTGGGAAATGAGGAACTAAAAGTGGTGGAGGAATTTTGCTATTTGTGCAGAAAAATAACTGTCGATGATCGAAATGCAAAAATATGAAGTGCTGATTGTCAACAGCAATTATGAAAAAGGGGAAACAGCTAAATTTTTAATATATATATATATATATATATATATATATATATATATATATATATATATGTAAAGTCGCCTGACGCATTTTTCTGCCCGATGTGAAGGCTAATCTCAGACACTACTATAGAGATTTTTATACGGTTTTAACTAACAGTCAGACTGATTCACAGGGAAAGTTTGTGTAAAAAATTGTTACCGCTACGCCAGAAAATTCGCAGAAGCCATGGTGGATCGCTAGTTAAATATACATTTAAGTTTTACGAAGTCTTTTCTGAAAATAATTGTCTGGAGTAGAGCCTTGAACATAAGTGAAACACGTGTGCCTACAAGAGAATATAAGCTTCTGAAACATAGTAGGACAGAAGGATGCTGAGGATTATATGGATAGGTTGCATAACTAACGAAGACGTATTGAATCGACTTAGGGAGAAAAGAAATTTGTGGCGCAACTTGAAAGTGCGTCTGTGTCAGCCACTTCTATGGGATTATTATTTGTAATGATTAATGTGGCTTCACGAGATTGCTTATCTGCCTTTAGCGTATCATGTGGGCATACCTGAGAGAGAGGCTGCTTGTGGAACCAACTTTGTTGATTTTATTTCCTTTTATTGCCATATCGGCATCCTATGTTAACATAATCAAGGTGAGCTCCGTGATGTATGAATGTAAGGTTTTTTTTGGTTTTTTTGTTTTGTTTTTTGTTTATTTGGCCTTTGAGTGTGTACTCAATTTATCCATCGGCAACACATAGTGACAATGTACACATAATTGAATAAACAAATACAGAAATGCATATTTACAAGAATAAAAAGCTTAACTGTTACAGTTTTGTACATAATGTTTTAAAAATTGAATTGAATTGGAAAATAATTAAAAGTGTCTTGGCTTACAATTCACACCAATTCTGAAATATCTTCATCAGCAAGACATATTTATAATTTACGTACACCATTAAAACCTACAGATTGTAACCAGTACTCTTGATGAAGTTAACTATCACTTTATATAGACGAACGTCTTTAGTACACAAAAGAGAAGAAGCTGATTGAGGAAGATGGTAGCCCATACTCAGCAATGTCTTCAGAAAGACCAACCGTTCACGGTCAAATTTGGGGTACATAAATAAGACGTGGTTGACATCAGCTTCCGACTCAGGATCACACTCACATGCTGGTGAACCGTAAACGTTGATTCGATGTAGATGTTGTGGGAAAGAGGCATGATTGAAGCGGAGTCTTACGATGGTAGAAATCGTGGATCGGTCCAGACGTGTCCTCATGAACCACGGCTGTGAAGGAATCCGAGGTTGGAGCACTGCGTAATAACCGCCTTTTGTCTGTTGAGAAACGTTCCACATTTCCTGCCATTGTTGTCTTGCGTGATCCTTGACTTCACGTAAGTAGTCTGTATAAGGAAGGTGCAGATCCAGGATGGTGCCCAAGGTTGCCGCTTGTTTGGCTAATGCATCAACTTCATCATTATAGAGGATACCAGAGTGGGAAGGTACCCACAACAAATGGATCGTCCGGCCCGTGCGTGTGCTGCGAATATATTCAGATATCACGTCCAAGATATAACTGTTGGTTGTTTTGTTCCATCGACTGTACTGAATGTTTTTAAGAACGCTTTGCGAGTCAGATACTATCAATATCTTGGGGAAGGAAGTGCTAGAGACAAACTTAAGTGCTTCCAAAACTGCCACTGTCTCCGCCGTAAAAATAGAAGTGCTCGTAGGCAGTTTGAAGGTTTTGCGGATCTGGATCTGAGGGCAGAAAAAAGCGCATCCTGTACACTCTTCTTGCGGAATTTTGGAGCCATCGGTATACACACAGAGAAAACCCGGCTATTGTGCTTGAACGAGACGATTGAAGCCAACGTTGACATTAGTAACGTCCAGCCAGGTCGTACTTAAATAATGGACTGGGATCTGGGAGCAGAGCGTTTGAAGATCATATTCAAAAACAGGTAGATGCGCTGAACACCGTATAGAATGTACGACAGGTGACCAAGTGTCAAAGCTGGCACAAACGGCTGGCACTTTATTCCTTCTGTGGGATGCAATCCACAGTCGATAAATGCAGTCTCTGCTTTGATAGACGGAACTGTCCATAATGGCCATGCCTTGAATGTAGAATTTGTCCGATAACATTTGGCGCCTAATGCTCAAGGGCATCTCCCCTGCTTCTATTAAAAGGGCGATGGTGGGCGTCGATCGCCTGGCTCCAAGACAGGTACGAATGGCTCTATATTGAAGAGTATCTAATTTGGAGAGATGAATCTTTGACGCAGTGTGGTAGAATTGACAGCCGTAGTCTAATCGAGACCGAATTATCCCTCGGTACATGGTGAGTAAAACACTCTGGTGCGCTCCCCACCAGACACGAGTGAGTGATCTGATTACATTTAAATCTTCTTCACACTTGGTAACGGTGGATCGGATGTGGGGTGCCCAGCTTAACCGAGAGTCACAAATCATCCCCAGAAATCGAACGTGAGATTTTATTTGGAAGGTGTACTTGCCACAGGTAATGTGATCTTCCGTGCGAGCTGTAGTCGACTTGGAGAAGGGAACGACTGCTGATTTCTGAGCCGAGATCTCCAGCCCATTGATAGAGAGCCACTCATCGATGTGTGCGATGGTTGTGGTTAATACCGTTTTGGACTGAAGATCATTGGGAGTGCATGTGCGATTGTAGCATCACTATAGCTTTCTTGGTTTCCGTTGTAGAAGCATGGGATCATCCGTTGAATTCTTAGCTTTCAATGTTGGATCATAGTGTGCCCGGGCTGGAGACAACAGTAATCCTACTCTTTTCGAAAAGTACGTCTTGCGATTGACCAGGGAGACCAACGCGCGAGCAATGGAAAATTCAGAGACGTATCGTTCAGATTTTGTGTGGTGGTCTGGTGGGAGGATTGAGCAACGACCACTAACGTTTTTATTTTCACAAGCTGCGACATAACCGCGAATTAAACAGTGACCAGAATATAGAATTTATTTCCTTTACTTTACATCTATGCTCACAAATGTTTTTGTCATCAGACTACCGGTTTCGGTCTATAATGACCATCTTCAGAACTGCAGCAAAATATGGGGAAAACACAAATACACTAGCAGATTGTCTACAGCTCAAGACAATAAAATAGACCATAATGAAAAGTATTACTGATGTACATGTGCATTTGTGCGCTTTAAATATGAAGAGGCATACCTGTTTTACAAAAAGTTATCCTAATATCCCCTTTTCATTTCACTTCGTATAATTAGTCAGTGAAGAATATGTGTACGATTACAGTAGCGACATCTGGTGAACTTGCAACACAAACTTTTTGTGGCTATTGTACGGCAGTTTTCTCTGAACAGTAGTGCTGCTGACAAGATGACTCTTGTGCATACGATAATTTGTACACATTTGACGATGCCGGCGCTGATTATATGTTTAGCACTTGACGATGCCACTATGGCTCCAGTATATTAGGAGATGTTTCTAGCCGGCCGGAGTGGCCGTGCGGGTCTAGGCGACACAGTATGGAACCGCGAGACCACTACAGTCACAGGTTCGAATCCTGCCTCGGGCATGGATGTGTGTGATGTCCTTAGGTTAGTTAGGTTTAAGTAGTTCTAAGTTCTAGGGGACTGATGACCTCAGAAGTTAAGTCCCATAGTGCTCAGTGCCATTTGAACCATTTGAGATGTTTCTATTATCTCAGTATCTACCATTTCGAAGATCTTTAATTCAATGCCTCTTTTTTCTAAATGAACTTCTGACAAGAAGTGTTCATAATTTGTGTTTTTGTCTATTTGACTACCGTTTTTTTATATTGAGGGTTTGAATATTTATTTACTGCAGCAACTTTCGCGAATGCCGAGTGGCTAATGACAAGTAACTACTGATACTATTGTTGTCAACAGAGTCTTACTTAATTCAGTTTTAAAGGCTTGCAAATCTTGTGTTCTTAGACTATAGTGAGTACTCTACAGAGAAGAGATTAGTGTTTGTTTGCTCTTCTCATTTATATTTTGCGTGTATCCCAGTTTCAGTTGCGCCACAGTCTGGTTATTTTCTCTTTGCTTAGGACTGCTTGTTCTTTCTCAGTTATTCCAGACGGCTTTATTTCTTTTTTTGAAAATTCACGCAGTTTTTTACACAATGCATTATGGATACGGACTGAGCTTGTTGTGTGCGGATGCAAGGGCGACTGGCCGCTGCCTGTAACCAGTTGGAAGCTGCGTAGCCGCAGTCAACCGGATTATTGTTACTGTTCAAAGCTGTGGCGACATCGGAGCACCGGAATAGAGATCGTGCGACACTTTTGGTGCTGCTGGAATCCCTTTGTGACCCGTTTGTCGTTGCAACTTTCGGTACGCATCTTCAAACAGGTCTGTCTTCACGCTAGAGTGAGTGGCGGGCAGTGGAGGTTTCGTGTCTCTGGGCGGAAGTGGGAACTGGCCGCATGGCTGGCTCCTTATGCCTTAGCAACACATACGAAGTGTTAACCAGTGTTGATAGTACTTCGAAGCCAGCATGGGACGCCTCTCCTATTGTGCCAGTGGCCGATTTTCCTACCCAATCCGAACATCTGCAAACAGTTTGTGTGCTGGTCATAGGGAGCTCCAACATTAAATGCGTAATGAAGCCCCTCAGGGAAATAGCAGGCTTGTCAGGAAAGGATACCACTTTGCACTTGGTGTATTTGCCAGGGGCCTCGCTTTCAGGATGTGGAGGAGGTACTGCCGGCGGCTATCAAACGGACTAAATGCAACCAGCTACAAATCGTGGCTCATGTCGCCACGAATGATGCCTGCCAGTTAGGTTCTGAGGTCCTTCTCAGTTCCTATAGGCCGATAGCTGATTTGGTGAACATCGAACGTAGGGTGCAGGCAATGCTCACTATCTGTAGTGTCGTACCGATTGTGATCCTCTGGTTTGGAGCAGGGTGGGAGGTTTAGACCAAAAGCTCGGACGATTATGCGACGGTGTCGGATGCGAATTTATCGACTTCCGCTATCGGCTGAAGAGTTGTAGGGTTCCTCTGAATAAGTCAGGAGTATACTACCCACAGGAAGCGGCTACTAGGAAAGCAGAGTACGTGTGGTGTGCGCTTGGGTTCGTTTTAGGTTAGAGAAATCCTCCCCTGGGATCAGAGACGATTTTCCTGCCGAAAACGAAGATACAACTGCCACACTGTTCTCAGACAATGCTCGTTCCCACAGATCGGAAATAGAAAAGGTTAATATGATATTACACTCAAGCGCCAAAGAAACTGGTATAGGCATGCGTATTCAAATATAGAGATACGTAAACAGGAAGAATACGGCGCTGCGGTCGCCAACGCCTATAAAAGTCAACAAGAGTCTGGCGCAGTTGTTAGATCGATTACTGCTGCTACAATGGCAGGTTATCAAGATTTAAGTGAGTTTTGGAAATTTGTGGTAAGTTTCTATGGAATCAAACTGCTGATGTCATCGGTCCCTAGGCTTACACACTATTTAATCTAACTTAAAGTAACTTACACTAAGGACAAGAAACACACCCATGCCCGAGGGAGGACTCGAATCGCCGCCGGGGGGAACCACGCGAAACGTGGCAAGGCGCCTGAGACCGCACGGCTACCCCGTCGGCTAAGTGAGTTTGAACGTGGTATTATAGTCGGAACACGAGCGATGGGACACAGCATCTCGGAGGTGGCGATGAAGTGGGGATTTTCCCGTACGACCATTTAACGAGTGTGCCGTGAATATCAAGAATGCGGCAAAATATGAACTCTCCGACATCACTGCGGCCGGAAAAAGATCGTGCAAGAACGGGACCAACGACAACTGAAGAGAATCGTTCAGCGTGACAGACGTGTAACCCTTCCGCAAATTGCTGCAGATTTCAATGCTGGGCCATCAACAAGTGCCAGCGTGCGAGCCATTCTACGAAGCATCATCGATATGGGCTTTCGGAGCCGAAGGCCCATTCGTGTACCCTTGACGACTACCCGACACAAGGCTTTACGCCTCGACTGAGCTCATCAACACCGACATTTGACTGTTGATGACTGGAAACATGTTGTCTGGTCGGATGAGTCTCGTTTCATATTGTATCGAGTGGATGGACGTGTACGGATATGGAGACAACCTCATGAATCCATGGAGCCTGCATGTCAGTAGGGGACTGTTGAAGCTGGTGGAGAATCTGTAACAGTGTCGAATGTGTGCAGGAGTGATATGGGACCCCTGACACGCCTAGACACGACTCTGACAGGTGACACGTACGTAAGCATCCTGTCTGATCATCTGCATCCATTCATGTCCATTGTGCATTCCGACGTACTTGGGCAATTCCAACAGAACAGTGCGACACCACACACGTCCAGACTGATACAGAGTGGCTCCAGGAACACTCTCCTGGATTTAAACACTTCCGCTGGCCACCAATCTCCCCAGCCATGAACATTATTGAGCATATCTGAGACGTTTTGCAACTTTCTGTTCAGAAGATATCTCCACCCCTGGTACTCTTACGGATTTATGGGCAGCCCTGCAGGATTCATGTTGTCAGTTCCCTCCAGCACTACTTCAGACACTAGTCGAGTCTACGCCACGTCATGTTGCGGCACTTCTGGATGCTCGCGGGGCCCTACACGATATCAGGCAGGTGTACCAGTTTCTTTGGCTCTTTAGTGTAGTTAACTGCAGGAGCATCCTTGGTAATGTCTCAGAGTACATATTGCTTATTGAAGTTATAATGTCCGGATTGTATAAGGAGCAGAAAGTTGGTGCAAACTGGAAGTGAATGGCAATGAACTCCTAAATTCAGATTGTAATATGTATCATAAGGATAGATGAGTCGCAAATGGTGATGGCATAATTATTATAGTAAAGAATTCGATAATATGTAGCTAGGTCATCACGGATTCTGAATTGATTTAAGCAAGGTGAAGTTAATATCAAAGGTGTGTGAAATACGGTAATCGGATGATTTTATTGACTACCTGTGTCAGGAGCTGTAGTGATAGAGCGCTTCAGAGACAACTTGCAGAATTTCATGAATTGGTTCCCTGATCTTGCTATTGTAATAGGGGGTGTCTTCAGCTTGCCAGGTATAAATGAGGAGAGCCATGCTATCAAAACTGGTGCCAGGGACAGGGATTCGTGTGACATTATTCTCAATGTCTTTTTTGCAAATTACTTCGAGCAGACAATCAGAGATCCAACACGTGAAGGTAACGTTTTAGACCTCTTAGAAACAAACATACCTGAATTTCTTGAATCACTTAACGTAAAGGCGGGTGTCAGTGATCATGAGGCTGTGATAGCATCAATGAGTATTAGTATTACAAGGAATGTAGCAAAAATTAGGAAACAATTTTTCGTTAATAAGAGTGACAGGATACAAATTGCCAAGTATCTGAGTAGTCAACAACAAATATTCAGTTCTGGGAACGAAGATGTGGAGCACAAATGGGAAAAAGTCTTAGAGAAGTATGTTCTGAAGAAGGAAAGATCCACCGTGGTTTAATAGCCGTGTTAGAAAACTGTTACATGAGCAAAGAGAGATTTGTCACATATTCAAGAGAAGTCAAAACCTAGGTGGCAAACAAAAGCCGAAAGGAGCGAAGTTAGAGCAAGGACAGCAATGAGAGAAGCGTTCAATGACTTTTAAAGCAAAATTTCGTCAGTAGAACTAATTAAAAAAAAGGCTTCAAATGGTTCTGAGCACTATGGGACTTAACATCTGTGGTCATCAGTCCCCTAGAACTTAGAACTACTTAAACCTAACTAACCTAAGGACAGCACACAACACCCAGCCATCACGAGTCAGAGAAAATCCCTGACCCCGCCGGGAATCGAACCCGGGAACCCGGGCGTGGGAAGCGAGAACGCTACCGCACGACCACGAGATGCGGGCACTCCGTTTTTAATAAACGTCCTTTTCCATAGCGAATAGTTTGTTACGCGTACATTCCCCAACTCCTTTCGAGCTCCTGTGATTACTCACAATTGCTGTCCTGCTTGAGAAATGTTTTTAAATGATTAATGAAATTCATTCCTTGGTCAGCTGTATGTTATCAGATTGCAATGCACAATTCATATTAATCGTTGGGCTAAATTCATTTAAATTTTCTTAATGACTTTAGACAACATTGCACGCAGTGAAATTTGCAAATAGACAGGCATTGCCTCCTCAAGATAAGAAACAATGTGGCTTCACTAACTCCATGGCATATGGAAAAAGGAAGACTTAGTATTTTAATAAAATCCACACAAGTTGTGTCTCCCTTAAAAAAGTGTGGAGATATGGCATTATACTACAGCGTTGGTTGTTACAGTTTTCTTATCCACTTTTGGGGTTTGTTTTATATGTGTGTGAATTTTTGTGTAGTTTGATACTCAATGAGTGAACACGGAGAAAAGAAATAGGTATACAATTTATGACTATCACAATCGTTAATTAAGTGGAAACAAATCTACTGAAACATTCCATATGAGTTGCGTCATCGTCTTGTTTTATTTTCGGGTATGTGTAGGTGCACTCGATTGCTGATGAATTTGACCAGGCCAAAAGTGCTGAAAGGGACAACAAGGAAAAGGACGTCAAGTCCTGTTCTCAGGGAGATATAGTTTCTCGGGGTACACAGCGGAGTTAAGTGAAATTAGAGTGGAAGCTCCGGATACGGAGTTAAACGGTACACCAGGCGCGATGCCCTTGGGGACCGCTTCAGGGGTCAGCACTCAATAGAGACGCCAGCGGGCATTGTAGGGGAGTCACAGCGCGAGTTCCTCCAACCCGAAAGAAAGAGCGAACTCTCCCGCTACTGCTGTATTTGACTTCAGCGCTCTTCAGAATCTGACTACGCAGCGCTTCCACGTACAGAATAAAAACAAGAAATTTGAAACACGGAATACTGGGTTAGAAGACCTAAAAATGAAAATAAAGGCACATAATACTGATTTAGGGGTAAAGACTGAGGCGCAAAACGCCAGACTAGATACGTATATCGGTGAAAGCAAAGGGGAACATGTAAGAAATTAGGTAGGGAAATATGCGAACTCAGAATACAGTTAGAAACAGTTAATCAGTGGCGTGAAATAGTGAGCAACGAAGTATACGACGTAGCAGAAAATCAGGCCAAAACACTTGAAGGTATAGAGAACTGTACAATAATTGTGGAAGAAAAACCTGCCTTGTGAAATTTTGGTGCATTGGTTGTTAAAACACAAATATTTGAGGTAGTAAACGAAACTGCCAGAGAACAGAATTGCTACAGAACGTGTTCAGTAAGTTTTGAAGCACAATGGAGTACTAAAGGAACGAGGAGAAGAAGTAGCAAAAGTTTCGGATTTGCTTGAGTTTCAAGCCACTGTCATTGAGTGACTTTCTCTCTATACAGATGAGTACCCCGATCAAACTTGTCCTGTCCCAAAGGTGACAGCGCAGAAGTTCAGTCACTGCTACAATTCAGAGAGAATCAAACGGGAATAAATGGAAAGCACAGGGAAGCGTTGTATGAGCTCCAACGAAATCTGGACCGCAACCAAAATGTTGGAAGTGATGGTACAAATTCTAGGTTTAGTACAGGAAGCAAATGAAGACGAAGTAAATAGGAAGCGGCGAATAAATTACAGGAAAGACTATGTCAGCTTGGTGGGTCACTCGCGAAGATTGAGCTCCACGAATCGGACGAGATGACTGGTTTTTACGGGGGTAAGACTCGAAATCATTTACTCTCGGTCCAGAAGTATGCTTTATTTCCTGACCTCACCACGGAACGAAATGCACGTATGAGGGGCAGTCAAATGAAAACTGAACATCCACCACAACGGGACCATGGGATGATGCCATTCAAAAGTAATCACCGTAAGCTTTAAGACATTTACACCATTGGGAGACGAGACGATCAACTCCTGCTTCGTAGAACGCAGTCGGCCGTTCACGGATCGACAACCGCACTATGTCGTCCGATTGAAACCAACGCCACGCATGTCTTTCTTCAGGTCGCGAAAGATGTGAAAATCGCACGGTGAAAACTCCGAGCTACACGTAGGATGCTGCAGTGTTTCCCAATGAAATCGCTGACGCGAAACCTTTGTCTGATTGGCAGTGTGGGGATAGCATTCCTGGGTATTTTGACTTTACACTGCGTCGTATTTTCTGCAAAGATCTGCATGGTGTTGCGCATTGATTGTGGTTCCAAGTTCAAGGAACTCGACGAGCGGAGGGCCCCTGCAGTCGAAGATGTGGGTCATCATAACCTTACTGGAAGTTTTATGAACACCTTTGTTTTTCTTTGGTAGGGGAGATGTTGGATGTTTCCACTGTTGGCTTTGCCGTTTGCACTTGGGCTTTCGGAATACTGTCGGATGGAATCATCCTCTTGCAAGATAACGCCCATTCCAACGCTGCCAATTAGGCGAGGGCTACGCTTCAGTGATTTCACGTTTGGCGACCTGAAGAAAGACATGCGTGGACGTCGGTTTCAGTCAGACGAGGAAGTACAAGAGTTGGCGTGGTTGTGGATCCGTCAACGGCCGACCGCGTTCTACGAAACAAGAACTGATCATATCGTCTCCTAACGGGATAAATGTCTTAACATGTTTGGTGATTACTTTTGAATGGAACCAATCCATGGACCCACTGTAGCGGGTTTTCGTCCCTTCTGTTGAAGGAGAATTCGTCTGTGGGCATTTGTAAGAAGCGGCAGCTGCACAAATGTATTTAGACATACGAGAGTGTAAGGCACACCAAGAATTCAGGTGCTCATTTTTATCGAATTCTGATCTAAGACTACCTAAGACCAAGCGAAAATGAGCATACTGATGATGGAAGTGTATAATGAGTCAAATTATAGTAGCAGCGCTGGGTAGCCGCGCGGTCAAGGCGTCTTGTCACGGTCCAGGCGGCTCGCCCCGTCGGAGGTTCGAGTCTTCCCTCGGGCATGGGTGTGTGTTGTGCTTAGCGTAAATTAGTTTAAGTTAGATTAAGTAGTGAATAAGCTTAGAGACCGATGACCTCAGCAGTTTGGTCCCATAAGACCTTACCACAAATTTCCGAAAAATTATAGTAATTCAATGCAGTATCTCAAGGAAATGGTTAAGTGTAACTAATACCTTGAGTCACCATATGATTCGGCAGAGCTAGTGCGGATATGCTTAACCACGCTGCATCGTCATCTATGACTCGAAATAGTCGTAGTGGGCAGATGCATGAACGGTATAAGGCGTTTCAGCGGATCTTAAAGGAGCTGTGCTGTGAGCAATTCAATGACGTATGAGTACCGCTACAGAAATCTAGCAATAATTCGATTTCGAACCATCATTCTGAGTACAGAGAAGCTGGAATTCTCGCTGTCAGTCGAATAGGAACTATAATAGTTGGAACTGTGGGTCTAAGACAGGCCGCTGCTGGTCTCTGAGAGATCATTACAATGATAGGTGTGACTTTGCTAGGTATTAGAGAGGGGAGAGGCGTGATGTGTGACCAGAAGTCAGACAATTGTGGACGACCTATCCGAGAAATAATGGACCGAGCACGAATGTAACAAGTAATACAAGGAACTCTCTTGACGAATGTAGATATGTAAGAGTGTAAACAATGAACAACTTATTGTGTATTAGCTTTGAAGAGTTAAGAGAACAACTATTACGAGAGGAAGATGATGTGGTGATTCTAGCTTATCTCATACTTACAGTAAGAATTAATACACTCCTGGAATTGAAATAAGAACACCGTGAATTCATTGTCCCAGGAAGGGGAAACTTTATTGACACATTCCTGGGGTCAGATACATCACATGATCACACTGATAGAACCACAGGCACATAGACACAGGCAACAGAGCATGCACAATGTCGGCACTAGTACAGTGTATATACACCTTTCGCAGCAATGCAGGCTGCTATTCTCCCATGGAGACGATCGTAGAGATGCTGGATGTAGTCCTGTGGAACGGCTTGCCATGCCATTTCCACCTGGCGCCTCAGTTGGACCAGCGTTCGTGCTGGACGTGCAGACCGCATGAGACGACGCTTCATCCAGTCCCAAACATGCTCAATGGGGGACAGATCCGGAGATCTTGCTGGCCAGGGTAGTTGACTTACACCTTCTAGAGCACGTTGGGTGGCACGGGATACATGCGGACGTGCATTGTCCTGTTGGAACAGCAAGTTCCCTTGCCGGTCTAGGAATGGTAGAACGATGGGTTCGATGATGGTTTGGATGTACCGTGCACTATTCAGTGTCCCCTCGACGATCACCAGTGGTGTACGCCAGTGTAGGAGATCGCTCCCCACACCATGATGCCCGGTGTTGGCCCTGTGTGCCTCGGTCGTATGCAGTCCTGATTGTGGCGCCCACCTGCACGGCGCCAAACACACATACGACCATCATTGGCACCAAGGCAGAAGCGACTCTCATCGCTGAAGACGACACGTCTCCATTCGTCCCTCCATTCACGCCTGTCGCGACACCACTGGAGGCGGGCTGCACGATGTTGGGGCGTGAGAGGAAGACGACCTAACGGTGTGCGGGACCGTAGCCCAGCTTCATGGAGACGGTTGCGAATGGTCCTCGCCGATACCCCAGGAGCAACAGTGTCCCTAATTTGCTGGGAAGTGGCGGTGCGGTCTCCTACGGCACTGCGTAGGATCCTACGGTCTTGGCGTGCATCCGTGCGTCGCTGCGGTCCGGTCCCAGGTCGACGGGCACGTGCACCTTCCGCCGACCACTGGCGACAACATCGATGTACCGTGGAGACCTCACGCCTCACGTGTTGAGCAATTCGGCGGTACGTCCACCCGGCCTCCCGCATGCCCACTATACGCCCTCGCTCAAGGTTCGTCAACTGCACATACGGTTCACGTCCACGCTGTCGCGGCATGCTACCAGTGTTAAAGACTGCGATGGAGCTCCGTATGCCACGGCAAACTGGCTGACACTGACGGCGGCGGTGCGCAAATGCTGCGCAGCTAGCGCCATTCGACGGCCAACACCGCGGTTCCTGGTGTGTCCGCTGTGCCGTGCGTGTGATCATTGCTTGTACAGCCCTCTCGCAGTGTCCGGAGCAAGTATGGTGGGTCTGACACACCGGTGTCAATGTGTTCTTTTTTCCATTTCCAGGAGTGTAGTAAGGAAATTCACTGTATCTTTGACAGTGGCAATCAGATGTCCACTATGAGTAACAGTGTTTATAAGAACTGTCTCCGAGAGATGGCACGGTCTTAATTGCCATTGCAGAAGACGAAGGTTAAAAGAGCGGTAGTGGGAAAAGCAGTGGAAGTCAAGAGACAAGCTAGGATCGACTCTTTATGCCAGTCATGAGCAATCTGGGAGAACTTCCTGATCGTTCCATCCGTTATGCAGCATATGCTACCGTAGTGCTGGACTTTATAAATCACTGTAAAATTATAACAAATTTCTACATGAGATTGGTAATGGCAAGTACAGAGAGTGAGTCATTCACAGGATTGTGCTTTCGAATACTACTCTTCAGTGGGTTTCGTTGATCTGTCACAAACAGGATATATACAGTACAATATGGACAATGAGGAAACATTTAAATAAGTTATCAGATGATAAATTAGGAACCCTGAGTAAGCTTCGTGATGTTTTGGTACTATATCGAGATTCGATCCCCTTAAAATATAAGAATCAGTTAGAAAAGATGTTCAGACTATGCTTGCACAGGGAATTACTAAAAGTATGGCCAGTTCCTACAACAATCCATTATTATGCATACCGCGAAAAGACAGGTCAGTATACTTGGTACTTGACTCATGTTATCATATGACTACAGAGCCAGAAACAGGTCATTCAGAACCATCAGCAGATCTGTTACAATGTTTCCATGGTGTGAAGGTGCTCAACTCAGTGGATTTGCGTGTGAGTTGCTGATAGGTGGAAATTCACCAGGTTTGCCGCCAATATGCTGAATTCCTGTGTTTCGGTCTTTGCTAGCAATTAAAAAAGCTATATTTAGGACTGAATGTGTCGTCGGCCATCTTAAATCGAATTTTATACGCAATGACTTCGAAAGAACTAGTGAAGAAGGTAACAATGTATGTGGATGATGTTCTAATCGCGGAAATATCATGGGAAGAGCCTAAAATTTTGATGCAAGCGTTAGAGGACCACAAGGCAACTGTCGACCCTGTTTAATCTGAGTTTGGACAGAAGGAAAACAATTTCCTCAGGCATATGATTTCAACATAGGGGACACATCCCAACCCAGAGAATTAGATATCATGCAGTACCAAAAGCTAGGTGACAAGTATATGTCTTTTTAGGGGTTGTAATTTTCTTTTTACAAAAGATTCGCTCTGTCACGTAATGAGAAAGAATACTGTTTGGAATTAGGATGAAGAGCCCAGTAAGAATTCATGGTGCTGAATGAAGCGTTAAACAATGCTCCCATATTGGGACGTCCTTGTCTTGGTTTCTTCCTGTGCTGGGATAAGTGTTCATCTGTTCTAGGACGAAGAGCATGATGGTGTAATGGTGACACAGTCAATCACATTCATGAGTAGATTCTTGTCCAAGTCCAAACAGAACCATTCCATTACAGTGCTCAAAGCTCTCACGATTGAATGGGGATTTACAAGGTTTCAATTCTTCCTATTCTATACAGATATGAAAGTGTACCGTGATTATACAGTGCTTAAGATTTTGATGACTACCGAACAGATGCATGGACGCTTGGTGCTTGGCTATGCCTCCAAAGGTTTCCATTTAGAATCACGTACAAACCACGAAAGCACAATGTGGTTGCAGATGTAGTGTCATGTGTGCCCACAAGGCAGGAAGTTGAAGACAATAGATACCGACGTGAGAATGTGTTCTAAATAAGATACATGAAGCAAATACTCTTTGAGAATTTTGTAGGGGTGACCTTGTTGGATATCACACAGGAGCAAGATAAGGAACACACACTGAAAGATTTAAAGGTGAAATGGAGAGAGAGGGAGTAAGTTATGATACGAAAATGCTATCTCCTAAGAAATGGTGTACTATGTAGAAGGAGGAACCTGATAGACGACAACTGGCGGCTGTAAACATCATAAGATTCAATAAATAAGTTGATATAGTTTGTCCATCTTATAGTGTGGTGAAAAGAAAGGCTTCTTCAAGCTATTTCGATAACATACAAAGAAGAATCCGAGGACTCCTCGCGACTTGAAGGCTCTCTCAACTTGCAAAACCATCCATGGTAAAGCGTGGGAGTCCATTCGTTCCGATTACTCTAATGAAACTGAAGGAAATGGCCACCATGCATTTGCTTGGCCCTCTCTCAAAGACGAGACAGGTTTATCAGTTTGTATTAGCGACAGCTGAATTGACATCAAAATATGTGACCTTTGCAGAGTGCTACCATTAAGACTACGAATGAGACGTTTGCAGAGGGTTTCCTGAAAGATGTGGCGAAAATAGACAAGGTTATATCATCAATGGACTTATGTTCAGACTACAAAGGGTCGAAACCCTTTGTAACAAAGGAAGATTACCGCAGTATATTTTCTAATTATCATCCTGCATCGAATCCTGCAGCAATGGTAATGAAGGAGCTTGGGAAGACGATTCACTTACACTGTCATGCATAACGCATATACTGAAATATCTTCTTGGAGGATTTCCAAGAAGCAACGATATGATTTATGTTTGTGAAGAAACGATTCTAAGTGCCAGTAGTTAAAAGAATGTCATGCTGATTTTTAGGTCGAGTTATTGTGAATGGATGAATAGGTGAGCAGAGTTGTGTATATGTAGTGATGTATTTCCTGCTGGACCACAGGTGAATAATAAAATCAAAATAGGTTGAAAGTTTGTGACTAATATTCATGTTTTCCTTTTGCTGCACTTTAGATAGAGTAACCACGTGTGATGGTACCAAGGGAAGATCACTGCAACTGCAATACCCATGTAGTAAACAAGAAGTAGAATTTTTCATGGAATGCTGATGAAAGAATTAATGAATGGAAACCTACACAAATTTACTGAGAAGGAATGTGGAAAGGAAGGAAGATACAGCATGCAAAAGGGCAGATTCTAAGGAAAGAAAGGCATTTCAGCAATCTGCAGCTGGACGCCTGTTACTGAGTTTAGGTCAGCATGGACTTTTTTATTCATTGAATTTATCATTTTATGTTATGTTTAACCATATAAGCAATTTGTCTGAGCATTCACAGATTCTTGAGAATGATCGAATAAGACAGGTATATACAATTATTTTACTTTCTCTTACATTTTTCCTTGTAAAGTTTATTGTTGTCCATTATTTATGGTTGATTTGTAGATTATGAGTCGCCACGTTGTGGGGCGGCGCGTGGAATAATTGTTATTTAAATGTTCCTATTATTTATTTATTTGCTGTTGTTTGCCGTTCTCAACACTGGCTCTCTAACTACAATATTGGCAACCAGAAAGTGATTAGCAAAACGTGAAGCCTGTAATTAGAATTCCTAGTGCCCACTTCATCTGAGAAATACATTTATAGCTACAGCTTATAGCTCTGAGGAATTAGGAGATTGTCTGGGATTCATAATCAAAAACCATTATCTCTAAAATGTTCACTATATTCTGAAAGTCACAGACCAAAAAGAATCCACACAATCCAACTACCAGAGCAGTTCAGAGTCTAATGCGCTGATGCAACTATAACTGTTCAAATTAAATGTTTAAGTGAATGCTCGCCATAATTTGATGATAATGTTCATCAAACGCCACACTAAATAATTGTAGAATGTCTGTTCCGCGGCGGCACGTGAAAATAAGACATACGCAAACTGAAGATAGATCATTAAAGTCATCCCAGAATTAACACTTCACTCGAAAACGATTTCATGGTTACGCGTATTCTGAGTAACTTATTACGGCATCTGAGGCTGTTTATAGCAATGATACCGACGCGATGCGACTCCCGGAACAGGTGGTGCGCTAATCAGCGTCTGGAGAGAACTGGGGCCCTTTCTTCCTCGCGCAAGTTCTTCTAACGCCTGATCAAATCCGCTCTCCCAACTAGCCGCTGGGCTAGTAATGCACCACTTTAAGTTATCGAATAAGTCATTGCCTCCTTTGCTGATGGCCTTTGAAGCTCTCAATTTAAATGTGCAATCAGCACACAGGTAAGTGATCATAATAAAAGTCTGACGTGGCTAAGTCAAATGTTTTGGGCGAGAGAATTAATTTAATTACACTACACGCAGTAGACGAGTTCTGAACTTGCTCTTTGGCGATACGCTATAGCTATAGTTTTATGGTTATTCAGTTGAAACTTCTCACATATTTATGATTATAGCGGATCTCCCTCCTACTTAAATTTAAACATCCTAGCTTTATTTATTCGCCTACTTAATCTATCTTGCTTCCTTAATTTCTAAGACAAAAACCAGAAAATCATGAATTTCAACTAAAATTTTAATTTGTGAGATCCAGAATACTGTTTCTACTAAATTATTATGAAAAAGGAATCTAAATATAAATTTTTAAGTTTCTAGCTCTTTTCTGTTGCGCCAATTATTTCTACAGAAAAACATCCAAATTTCGAAAATGGTTAAAGTTATTGAACTGATATGCAACACATATTGATTTAGTGTTACTCCTGACATGCTAGAAACGTTTCAGGTTATTTACTTGATTACTAAAGTATTGCGCAACATTTATGACATCAGAGCTAGTTACAGCGGACTAGGCTGGCACACAATGGGAAGACCGATGTAAATTTTATACGGCGTGAGTAGGCTGCTTCCCTACAACGTGTATGCTTAGGAATATCTGATGGCAGAGGGTAAAGAAGGAAGAACAGTAGTGACGACCATGTAGGCATGATGCAGTTGGTAATGAAGTCACTGAGTGTAGGATACAAGGGAAAAATGATCCACTCATATATCAGTGGAAATCAGTCATAATGGATGGTAAAGTCGATAGCTTGTCCTATTTTTTTATATTTTCTGTTGTGATGAGATACATGTTAGTGGGCTGATGGTGTTGGTGCTGGTAACTTCCAGCGAACCCTCCTTTGTCGTAACTGCAGCCTCACCACACAGAAGTCTGAAGTGTTTTGTCTGTGTGAGAAAAAGAAAAATAGTTTATAGAAATATCATTGAAATATAACAACGGTAAAAAACGCAGAAGTGTGCCTCAGATACCGATGAGAGGGCACTCAGATTTATGAAAATAAACTTTGCAATTTAGTTAGGGTGTAAGGAAGACTTGTTTGAATAACTTCCTTGCATGTAGACTAAGAATTGTATTTGTATGTTGAAAAGCAGTTCACGTCACACTGGAGGACTGAGGCTGATCTCTGGGAAAGCAGTATTAGCGGTTTCCACCGAGAAACCTCATCTGTGTACGAGCGCACAAAGAATTAGGGAATGTGCGACCTACTGCTCGTAGCCGTTGTGGACGTCAATCGCACCACTCCACTGGGATACTTTCACTGCGTTTAGTGCCACAAGGGCCAGCTACTACCTGGGGCCAACTACTCCCAGGAGGCGACACACCAATCAGCCTATGGGCCATTCCTGACACAGTGACGTTTCCTTTTCCTTCAACTGCCCCTTTTTGGCACTATAGTCACCCTGACCTCACGTCATGTGTCGAGCAGCTTCTGTGAGCGACTGGGAGACGTCTGGGAACATACTCCCGCACTGTCATTCATTTCCACAGAGTTGTTAATATCTTACGTTACTTTATATATTTACCATTAAGGTTTGCAGGGCACTGTAAATTCCGCAGTGAAACTCTGTTTTGTCTGAAAGTCCAAAGAGATTCTGGCTGTATGTAAGTATAGCAGGTACAAGACAATCAGTAGACTCACTGTGTGGCTGCAGTGGTATCGTTACTGATGACAGCCTCACTAAAGGGAAGTCACTAAACGCTGTTTCCGAAATTTCTTTACCAAAGAAGATGCAGTAAATATTCCAGAATTCGAATCAAGAACAGCTACAACATGAGTAATTTCGATGTAAGGATCCTCGATATAGCGAAACATCTTAAATCATCCAATAAAGGCAATTTTACAGGTTTAGATCATTACCAATTAGTTTCTATATGTCCATATTTTTAGAGATGTTTGCGGGACTCGGCTGTTCGATTTAGAAACAACTTTCAGCCGGCTGTTTTCCAACCTTATTTTATTCGGCAACCACTTTCAGCGTTTTACTACGCCATCTTTAGGCTCCAAACCAGGGGCCAGCAATACAGGTATTAGTTTTGTATTTTGATCACAACCGAGGTCAGGGGCCTGAAGATGGTGTAGTAAAACGCTGAAACTGGTTGCTGAATGAAATAAGGTTGGAAACTAGACGGCTGACAGGTGTTTAATTTGACATTCCATATACCAATTATCTTTCGGCGAATGCTGATGCAATAGCTCATACTTTAGTAGTCATATACAACCGCTCGCTCGACAGAAGATCCATCACCAAAGACGGGAAAGTTGCACAGGTCACCCCAATACACAAGAATGTAAATAGAATTAATCCACTGAGTTACAGACCTATATCACTGACGTCGATTTATAGTACGATTTAGGAACATATTATACTGTGTCCGAATATTATGAAATACATCGAGGAAGTTGATCTGTTGACACACAAATATCACAGATTCAGTAAGTATCGTTCTTGTGAAACACTAGTACCCCTTAATCACAAAAATTAACGACTGATATCGACAGAGGATGTCTAGTTGATTCCATATTTCTATATTTTCTGAAACCTATTCAGGCCTCTTATATGGGGGCTAATAGAATTACGTGCCTATGGAGTAATGAAGTGTTGGCAGAAGAGCCAACACCGTGTTGCTAGAGGAGGCCGAAATGCACGCTTTTAAGCTCACGCAGATTGGCGTGAGGTCTGGAACAAGGTAAAGTAATTATCGTATAAAGAAATGAACGTAGTTCTTGGAATACTTAACTTTAATCCACAATTGTAGAACATCGCTCTTGATGATACATAATTTCCATTTCAATATACACTGGTAATGGCGCCTTGCTAGGTCGTAGCAAATGACGTAGCTGAAGGCTATGCTAACTATCGTCTCGGCAAATGAGAGCGTATTTGTCAGTGAACCATTGCTATGAACGTCGGCTGTACAACGGGGGCGAGTGCTAGTACGTCTCTCTAGACCTTCCGTGTGGTGGCGCTCGGTCTGCAATCACTGACCGTGGCGACACGCGGGTCCGACGTATATTAACGGACCGCGGCCGATTTAAAGGCTACCATCTAGCAAGAGTGGTGTCTGACGGTGACACCACAAGTAACATAGTTGTGTGACTCAATTCATGATTTGCTCTCAGAAATGTGGCAGTTAATAGTAACTAAGGAAAGCCATCGAGTTAAACGAAGTGATAGCACAGGTTCACCAACGAAATGTTAAAGGTCGTCTGCTATTCCTCACACTCCTATACAAAAGATTAAGGAAAGAACCTGAGCAGCTCTGTTACATTGTAGGTGATGCTGTCGTTCATCGTCTAGTAAAATCTTCAGAACATGAGAGCGAAATGCAAAATGGTTTGGACAATATTTCTGTACAGCACATAAAATGGCAATTGTCCCTAAACACTAAAAGTGGGAGGCGCTCCAAATGAGTGCTAAAAGGAATCCATAAAATTTCGGTTACATGGTAAATAAAACAAATTCAGAGAATAAAGATGGAACGAAACATCTAAGGACTACAAATACAAAAAAAAAAAAAAAAAAAAAATTAAACTAGAATCAACACATACAAAATATTGTGCAGAAGTAAAGACTGCGTTTTATTGGCAGAACACTTAGAACTTGTGTCAAATCTACTAAAGAGACTACTTGCACTACACTTGTCCATCCTCTTCTGGAGTATGGGTTGAAATAGAACAATAATATTTCTGGCAGTGAAGGCCAATTAGATTGTCACTGAATTAAGTTCATTAAACATGCACTTTGTAACAGTCAAAGTCCCGTAGGATGCTCAGTGCTAAAGTACAAACTGAATGAACAAACTTTAAGTCCTGTAGGGAGCAAAACTGTATAAGTCCAGCGTGTAACCGCTTGAAAGTTAAACAGGAATAAATTTACAAGCTCACAACTCTGCCGTGACAATGAAGTCCTTGTCTTCTTTAGCGAGGAGGCCATGAACACTAATACCAAAGCTGGCAGCTCCCAGGGTCATGGACACAGACATGAACGGCAGTGAAGTCGTGCAGCCAGGTCCAGGGAAACCCACTAGGAGTGAATTTGTGTGGTGTGATCCAAGTACCACACTAAATAACACTCAGCACGAGGATAAAGTTGGGCCTATTTTTGATCACATATTTTGCAAAAGAGAATAGGTTCATGTGGCCCATGGCCTCATGGTTGACAGATAGAGCATGGTCATCTGTCTTCCATAAAATTATCCCCTGTGTATCAGGCATCTTCAAAGCACTGGTGTGTTGTTGATTGAGGGGATGATGCCAACATCCATTGGTGTCAGTTATGATGTGGTGTGTGGAGCTGTCGAAAGCTTCTCCAGTGAGCTGGCTGCTGGCAGTGATTGAGGTGGCCTGGAAGCATCTGGGGTGGAGATGACAGGTAGCTCTATGTCTGGAACAACAGAAAGTAGCAGTTTCTCTGTGTCAGGAGAAGGACCATGGAGAGGTCATAATTGGTTGACACGTTTGAGGCACAGTGTACCATCCTGAAGTGTCACCTCTGACATGACCCTGCCAATTAATTTGAAAATTACTGCTTGAAATCAGTTTTAGCGTCCTTTAGTAAAAACAAGGACCCACACTGGATATTTAAGTGAAAAATGGTGGCTGCTAGACTGCTGAGTAGGAGAGGCTGTGAATTTTGGGGTGAAGGACAGAAAGTTGAGAGAGATGACACCAGCTTTGAAGTTTCTCAGAAGGGGACGAGTCATCCTGCAGGGCAAATCTGTAGATTCCAAAAAAAGGGGGAGAGCCTTGGCCAGAGAATGGCAACAGTGAAGTTTAGCCATTTGGGTTTTAAAAGTGTTGGACAGCACGTTCCCCTAGTCCTTCTGAGGCAGGGTGGAATTTAGCTGCACGACAGAGGTGATGCCATTTTTGTTATAGAAAGCACAGAAATCCGCAGATGAAAAAGGTGATAGTTGTCTGTGACAATGGTTTTAGGACGATATTACAGCGTCTGTGTTATCCAAATTGTGATGCAGAGTTCCTTTGGGCATGCATGGTTGACGACATATGGTAGTTTGGGTCTGGCCATGAGTTGTGCACGGATAACCAAATGGTAAGGCGACCCACTATAAGAAGGAAAACCGAGTCTGAGTCCTAGTCCAGCACAAATTTTCATTGTCGCCATTCCTTCTACAGCTGATGGTAGTCCTAATTCGCAATTGCTAATCTATTTGATGGTTTTAGGAAGTCCTTCAGTGGAAAAACTGCGAGATAAGGTTGGAATAGTTTGACTAGCTGATGTAGTGAACAAGCAGGAAACATATGGGAACCCACTAAACATCTCTATTGCGATGAGGCATGTGGGCCTAGTAAGGACCCTGTGATATCAAAATGAAACTTGACCAAAGAGTGTAAGACTTTGCCGAAGTGAAGAAACAGTGTGGAGAGGCTGCATGCTTGCTCTGGCTGATAGTGCAAGAGGATACCATTTGAGTAATAGCACTGTCCATGCCAGTACACCTGATGGTGGGCCAGATGTTTAACACCACACTCGGTGCTCAGTGTGGAGAAGCGACAAAATACGGTGCTGGAGAGATGCAGGGATCAACCGCCAGATGTGGCTGTTTCCTCCTCGTAGAAGCAGCACATTGTTCAGTGCTGAAAGGTCGTTCCAATGATACCAGCAGGCCTGGACTTCTGGCTGCTGACTGTTTTCAGCCTAGCGGCCAACCATGACATACCAGGTGGAATATATCACTGAGGGATGGATTCTCCACAGTGTGGTGTGCGATGAACTTGACATCCAGTGGGAGGTTGCTCATGGCCTCTTCCATAGCGACGTCCATCTGCAAACACACTCTGGGATCTTGTCGAATATCGTTTCTTGACCCAATGGTAGGTGGGAAAGGAGCTCAGCATTTGCATGCTGTGTGACAGAATGATTCTGAGCATCGTAATTATTACTTGATAGCAACAGGTTCATTGCTGAAGACAGTATGCGGTTTTGGCTGGAAATGTTTGCGGAAGCCTTAAAAAGAGGAGACAAAGGTTTATGGTAAATGAATGATATGAAATGCCTACCAAACACATAACCATGGGATTTTTTAAAGTCAAATTTGATGACTAATGCTTCTTTCTCAATCTGGCTATGATTTCACTGAGCAGCGGTGAGGGTTATATAGACAAAGGCTATTGGGCATAAAGTTCCATCAGTCACTTGAGATAGGACTGCCCCACCCTGTAGTCTGATGCATCTGCTACCAGGATAAGAGGTTTGGTGGGGTTGAGTTTGCGAGATATGAGGGCAGGAGAAGGGCCTGTCTTAAGTCTCTGAAAGCTTTTTCACACATGGGGCCCATTACCAAAAAACGCTTTTCTGAAGTAGGTAATGTGGAGGTTTTGCTATGGCAACAGCATTGATTTCAACTAGCTCGCATTTCTTTGTACTGCCTCAATGTACTGAGGTGTTGTGTGGGTGCCAGTATGGTCAAATTGACACATGCAGAAACAACAGTTGTCCTCTTGTCCTCATTACTTTTAGATGACCTCTTGGAGAACGGCGGACATAGTGCCCTAGTTGTTGGCCAGGTCCTGGGCATCTTTGCCTCTGATGATAATGTAATCTAAATAATTTGCTGTTCTCTGTACATCACTAATGAAACACTCTGGATTTCACTGAAATATCACCAGGGCGCCGCTTGTACCAAAAGGAGGTCTGTTGTACTGGAACAACTTGAAGGGACTATTGATGACTAGGATACATCACAATTTTTCGTCCAATGGTAGTTGGAGAGATGTGCGCCCTAGGTCAATTTTTGCAAACACTTTCCTGCCCAGTGAATGAGCCATGATGATCTCTACCTTAGGTATCAGGTATGCATCGATGACTGAATGGGCGTTGATGGTCGTCTTGGAATCTCCCCAAACATGTAAGGTACCGTTTGGTTTCTCACCATTGAGAATGGATGTGGCCCCATAGCCTGTTTGGGACTGGAGTTAGGATGCCCTTATCTTGTAGGCGCTGTAATTCCCCCTGAAGCTTATTCCTGAGCGCAAAAGGAGCATTCCTCGCCTTAAAAAACTTTGGGGATGCTGACAGGAGGAAGGCCACATGGGCTTCAAACTCTCCAACATCGGAAGAGGCTTCTGAAAACACAGAACTGAATTTTGAAAAAAAAGTCTTTGATGTATGGGGTTGTATCCAAGGAGTTGATCGTGGAGGTGGAGTCGTGAATTTGTAATCCAAATGCATTAATCCGGAGCTCAAAGGGCATCCACTACCAAAATCCTGGCCATGATGTTGTGTGACCGATATTGTGCTTGGGTCATGAACTGTTCATTAATTTTTATAACACCACTGCTGTAACGTCAGGTTGTCTGATCCCTGTGTGTGATGTGTCCATGGAAGTGTAATCTACTGACATCTTCAGAGCTGACTGACACATTTCAGCCTCTGTCGGGATTTTCCACAGGAGTTGCACTTCGCTCACTGCTAATGGAACTGGTGTCATTGATGACTGATAAAACACTGACTGCAACAAGGACGCTGTTGGAGACTTTGATGAACTTTGGAAGTCCAACTAAGCAAGTATCCATAATTGAGTTTGAGGATGACATGTTGTCTGAGCTGTAAACACTTGGAAGGTTCCTGTAGAGTGGTCAGAAACTGAAGAGACTGTTCAAATGCCCTGATAATAAGAAGACAAGTTTCTAGAGTTTGGTCCTTGAATTTCTAGAGGTTAGTTCTAAGACCGCCATCCAAGGCGGGCACTAAAATCATATCTATAACCAAGGAAGCAACATTTGATTGCTTGTACTCAGGATTACTGCACTGAAAACGGAAGTTACAAAGTAAACCCCTGGGTGTCGATCTATTCTCAGTATGACTGTCCTTGGAGTTTATGACAACAAAAAAACTTATGGTGAGTTGCTGTACATGCACTTGAGAGTTAAAGTATTCAGGTAAACTGGTCTTCAACTCGTCACATGGAAGGGCACTGGGGTCCACTTCAGGATTTAATTGCTTAATAGGTGATAAATGTTCAGGCCTACATATGCCAAAAAGAAAGTTCGCCAATGGTCGTCACCTGAAATTCCACGAGCGACGAACTGCTGCTCCCTACATGCAACATAGTTTGCCAATGGCTCAGCCTTCCGGTTGAATGGTTGGAAATGTAGTGGTGCTGACTGGAAACGCTTGATCGTGGAACCTATGTTGGAGAGTAGGGAGGAGATTTCCGGATGCCAGGTAGAGATAGCCGCCACATTATTCATCAGTAATTCATGGGTGCACTGCATCTGCTGAAGTAGTATTTACACCTGGGCAGACGGATTCATGAGTTCCATCACGCTGTCACCAATGGTATAATGAGTGTACTGTCAAGTGGAAAAACACATGCATGTACTGACTACCTTGTTTGAGTACATGAGTGAGCCTAATGTGAACGAAAAATCTCACTGCCAACTGATATGTCCATTGATGGCGGCACAAAAAATATCCTGGTACCAAATATTGAACAAATTTAACTATCAAAGATTAATAGCACGTCTGCTTTAATGGGGACCGAAACAAAACATAAAATACGAAGTACGTCCCTTCTTGAAACAGAACAATAATACTTCTGGTAGCTGAACGCTAGTTACATTGTCACTGTGTCTACGTTCATTAAACACACACTTTATAAAAATTCAAAGCCCTATATGAAGCTCAATGTTGCAGTATGGACTGAATTAACAAAGTTTAAACCCTATAAGGGGTAAAATTTTCTAAGTCCGTCAGGTAGCCGTTTGAAAGCTAAACGGGAATAAATTTACAAGTCCACAAGTCTAACCAACGACAGGGTTCCTTTCTTCTTCAGCAAAGAGGCCAAGAACACTCTTAAGTCCACAGGTGCCAACTGCCAAAGTCAGACGTGAACGACAGCAACGTCGTGAAGCCGGGTTTTGAGTGAGAATCAGGAGTGATGCAATCCCTGCACAATCGGTGCTAGGCCCAAAATATCTTACTTGGAGTAAACTGCTCTGGTATTCGCTGAGCACGGCTTTAAATGCCACTTGGTGCTAGGCTACAGCTGGGACTACGGGTATTTTCGATCACATGTCATGCGGAAGAGAATAGGTCCATAGTGCCCACGGCTTCTAGCGGTGCGTAAGTCAGCTCCTGATAAATGGTTGGAGCATGGTCATGTGTCTTCCAGAAAGTTGACCGCTGTGTGTGTTAGGCATCTTCAAAGCACTGATGAGATGTTAGTTGCTGACACCAAAGGTATTAAGCCTAGGTATAGCAGATTAAATGTAAGGTTCCTGAATAGAACGGAAAGGATTGGAGTTGATAATGGTATTTGAGGAATGCATCACCACACACAGTAGGGAGAACTTTGGGCAGTAGATGTAAATGTACAGTACCTTATCTACACAAAATATTAGTGCAGATTAATCGCAGTAGACATTCGTATTAAAGGATTCCGCATAACAAAACAGTGCCCTCATGGCCATGTTTCCTCCTGTATGTGATACACAGTGTTCATTGTATGAAGTTTCTTGTCAGACACACCGATGAATGTACTTAATCAAAAGGAGAGTGACAAATTGTTAAAGGTCATCCCTCACTAACTAGCAGCGCTCCAATTACGTTGTAGTCGAGCAAATTCAAGAATGATAAGTCGATCCAGTTCTTTGAAGCTCCATTCATAGTAAGTTTCGACGAACTGTTTCGATGGACACACGTCTGATTGCATCCTGATTATATTAAATATGAGCGGATGTATTTCAGAATTCAGGTTGGATTTCTCCAACAATGTAGTCGATGTTTATCTCAGACATCTGTGGGGACGTGGAATATTGCATCTGTTTGCATACCACCACTTGAGAAGCAGCTTTCTTTTTTTTTTTTTTTTTTTTTTTTTTTTTTTTTTTTTTTTTTTTTTTTTTTTTAGGCGACAACGCTGCAACAGTCCACACTGAGTTAGCGAACGCCTACAGTACCAAAGTACCAATACGCCATGATATGATAAAGTGGTTGGATTGCGCTGGCACCTCCAGTGTGCTTAAACTGATATAAACTGATAGGTGAAGAACTAAGAAGCACGACCTTTCTCTGTCAATAACCGGGAATCGCAAGAGAAGTAGGGGCCACAGAGCTCGAAGACTGGAGTACCACAATGGAGACAACAATGTAAAAAGTTAAAATTAGTTATGGATCAGTTTTCAACCTCTTGGAGAATATTTTGAACATGATAACGGTCGCCGCCCTCTGAATTCCTCTACTGCTCGCATCTATTCAAATAGTCTGCCGAACCCAGGCGGCAGGCGAAACGCTGCAACTGTGTTAGGTCAGTTCTGATGAAGTCTTAAACTATGGCCCGAGACAAATGAGCAAAGTAAACAGCAGAAACTTGTTGATTTATCACTGCTGACAAAGGCGTAGACTCAGCTGTCAAGTAAGGTGACGCTGACGTTTTTGAGACTACCATAATATGGTACTAACGGATTATGTTCATAAGGGGCAACCGTCACACAATTATACTGCCAAAATTTGCTGACGAGATTACCGGGGGTTGTCAAGCCCAAGCACCTCAGGAAGTTGTCATGGAAGATGCTTTTTGCTCCATGACGACTCCCTATCTGGTTCCGCACAGGGCTCAGTCACACACACCGATTATTTGGGATCTCTAGCTTTACAACATCCTCCGTATACTCCATATTTTTCCGGTATGACACCCAATGGCTTTTTTTCTCTTTTCCCCAGGTAAAGAAATCATTGAATGTGAGACTGCTGTTGCTGCTACTGGTGCTGGTAATGGGTTAATGGGTTTAGGAAGACCAAACACGTGAAGACATCAGTTTCCTACCCACCCCCTAGAGCGGAATCAGTGTAATCCATCTGTCGGCATCTAGACTAAATTGTATGTGAAAGTGTGAGAAAGTTTTATAAATGTTGCCACAGAGTGTATCGGGCACAGGAAGTGGATATCAACCCAGTATTCACCTAGTGGGATGTGGAAAATCGCCTAAAAACCACATCCATGCTGGCTTGCAAACCGGCCCTCTTCATTAATAAGCCGGGTGGATTCGAACTGGGGCCGACACGTTTGCCCCTCCCAGAATTGGGCACTTTAAGACACACAGCTATTTCTAGAACATGAAATTTTTTTCACTCAGAAAGTGGTTAAAATTACGCGTAAGATTGTCGAAGCTGGCACTGCTGGCTACAAATTAACATTGGATGTGGTGCAGTCGTATCACGAAGCTGTCTTCAACGCCATTGTGCGCTTCGCTGATAGCATCTGGATGCATCGCCTCCGTTTACACTTAAGACGGCATAAGCTGATTCCTGACAGCTCATAGCACTGTTATCAGCTTTCAACTACAAAGTGCTGACGGCTGCAGACGATAACAGTAGCCATCTGCAGAGTTGTGACAACGCCGAGGCGTTGTTAGAGAGACGTTTACAAAATCGCATTACTTTATTGGTTGACGTAGGCCTGCAAAGTTGCCGCGCCCAGCCCACTGCAACTGTTAGGAATTGAGTTACATAGACTCAACTATACGAAGCTAAAAAACAATACGGTGACGAATTCAGCAGATCGTACATCTGTGGCTTACTGGTGCCTTTCGCACTACACCTGTCGTCGGATGGCTGGTGATTCTCGGGATATGTCGGATGTTTATCGTGGCATGTTAGAGGGCAACGCTGTACTGGTTAAGACGTCAACAATATCATCGCGTGTACGAGATCACAGGAGCTCATATTACTGATAAAACACATTCACAAGCATGGAAGTTAGAAGAATGGCGTTCTGACTCAGACACGAGGAGCACTGCAAGGTGGGTTTACAACATATTCCGAAGCATCTGGAACAGGCTCAAACTGCACGGCATTGTCCTTATTTGAGATATGATGCACCTATTAACAGGTCACGGTTCATATCCAAAACATTTGCGTCAAATGGAATGCAGTAACACACCAACCTGCTACAGTGGATAGGAAGATTCCGCTGACCATATCGTTTTCAGATGCCTCCTTATCAGGTAGAGAGGGACTGCAGACAGTAAGACTATGAAGTGACCAAAACTTGTGGACCACAGTTAATATGATTGCACATCGAATATCTAAAAGGCAACTGCTTAACTTTCGGTCTATAAGATCAAGTAGACGCTCTGAATATCAAAATGCCGTCAACAGATCACAAGAAGCGTTCCCTCCATTGTGAATAATGATAGGCGCACTTATTAAAAATAAAAAGAAGCAAAAATGCTGTGGTCATCCACACGAGTATGTGCAGACTCGAAGATTGCTAAAGCATGCTCGTATCTATGAGAGTGATGTACGAGTACAATAGTGTAGTTTTAAATAGATAATAGTTGTAGCTACTCAGCAAACCTGGAGTTATTCTGAGGCTGCCTGTAACATACCTAGTAACATAAGCTGGAAGTTATTCACTGGGGACTTAAGGTAATTCCATTTACTTTATATTCCTTGTTTTCAATATTCTGTTTTATTTCTACATTAACAATGTCAATGGCTGCTGTTAACATAACTTAGTATTATAAACAGGATGCTACAGAGCGTCAAAGTTATAGGCACTGGCGCCCATATATGTAGGTACATCCATGAAAAAAAGTTTTGCATCACCTCGTTTCCGAGAGGTCTGTATTCGTCGTATCATACTATCCACAAGTTCATCATGGCACTATTGGTCTAGATTGTCCCACTCCTCAACGGCGATTCGGCGTAGATCCCACAGAATAGTTGGCGGGTCACGTCGTCCGTAAACAGCACTTTTCAATCTATGCCAGGCATTTTCGATAGGGCTCATGTATGGAGAATGTGGTGGCCACTCTAGTCGAGCGATGTCGTTATACTGAAGAAAGTCATTAACAAGATGTGCACGATGGGGGCGCGAATTGTCGTTCACGAAGACGAATGCCGCGCCAGTACGCAGCCGATATGGTTGCACTATCGGTCGGAGGATGGCATTCACGTCTCGTACAGTCATTACGGCGTCTTCCATGACCACAGCGACGTACGTCGGTCCCTCATAATGCCACCCCAAAACAGCAGGGAACCTCCACCTTGCTGCACTCGCTGGACAGTGTGTATAAGGCGTTCAGCCTGACCGAGTTGCAACCAAACACGTCTGCCACGATTTTCTGGTTGAAGACATATGCGACACTCATCGGTGAAGAGAACGTGATGCCAATCCTGAGTGGTAAATTCGGCATGTTGTTGGGCCCATCTGTACCGCGCTGCATGGTGTTGTGGCTGCAAAAATAGACCTCGCCATGGACGTCGGGAGTGATGTAGCGCATCATGCAGCCTATTGCGCACAGCTAAGAGTCGTAACACGACGTCCTGTGTCTGCACGAAAAGCATTATTCAACATGGTGGCGTTGCTGTCAGCGTTCCGCCGAGCCATAATCCGTAGGTAGCGGTCATGCACTGCAGTAGCAGCCTATGGGCTGCCTGAGCGAGGCATGTCATCGACATGTCTGTCTGTATCTCCTCCGTGTCCCAACAACATCGCTTTGGTTCACTCCGAGACGCCTGGACACTTCCCTTGTTGAGAGCCTTTCCTGGCACAAAGTAACAATGCGGACGTGATCGAATCGCGGGATTGACAAAGCTAGGCATGATTGAATAGCAGACCACACGAGCCGTGTACCTCCTTCCAGGTGGAATGACTGGAAGTGATCGGCTGGTGGACCTCCTCAGTCTAATAGGCTCTGCTCATGCATGGTTGTTTACATCTTTGGCGGGTTTAGTGACATCTCTGAACAGTCAAAGGGACTATATCTGTGATACAATATCCACAGTCAACGTCTATCTTCAGGAGTTCTGGGATCCTGGGTGATGCAAAACTTGTTTTTGATGTGTGTATATGTACAAGATGATTCCGCGACAATGTCACGAATTTTCTAGGGTAATGGAGAAAGATAAATGTATGGGTTTGAGATCAGGGTTCCTGTACCAGAAACGAACGAGTCGAAAGTTATAAGAGAAAAGCATTCTGATACCTCTGACAGTGGAATACATGTACTGACACTGTTTTTACTAAGACTGTAGGGTAGGCAGCTTTCAGATGTGGTAGTATAGGTCAAAACAGGGGAAAAAATGTCCGGGAAACATGGGCTCTAAAATGCATACCTGAGAAACGATGAGCACTTGTTTAACTTCGCTGCCGTGAAACACATAATCTCTATTGAACAAGTGCTCATAGCTCTTAAGGTATGCATTTTTTCTTGTTTTGGTCCATACTACGACCTCTGAAATTTACCTAGGCTACAATCTTCTTAACAACAGTAGGCCTACTAGTACATCCATTCCACAGTCAGGCAACGGCCTGGCCGCAGTGGATACACCGGTTCCCGTCAGATCACCGAAGTTAAGCGGCGTCGGGCGTGGCCGGCACTTGGATGGGTGACCATCCGGGCCGCCATTTGGATGGGTGACCATCCGGGCCGCCATTTGCTGTTGCCATTTTTCGGGGTGCACTCAGCCTCGTGATGCCAATTGAGGAGCTACTCGACCGAACAGTAGCGGCTCCGGTCAAAGAAAACCATCATAACGACCGGGAGAGCGGTGTGCTGACCACACGCCCCTCCTATCCGCATCCTCAGCCGAGGATGACACGGCGGTCGGATGGTCCCGATGGGGCACTTGTGGCCTGAAGACGGTGCGCATTCCACAGTCATATATATGAGAACGGTTTTCGCTTACAACTGTTTAGTTGTTCGTTCCCGGTACAAGAAACTTTACCTCAAATAGATATACTTATCCTTCTCCATGATCCTAGGACGTTTGTAACATCGTCGTGGAGTCACCTTATATACATACATAGATTTACAGGCGCCGGCGCCTGTAAATTTGACGCTCTGTATTATCATTGGATGACGTTTCCGGACAGGGGTTCCTATGTAAAACTTGATTTATTAAGTCCCTCAAGAACTTCTAGAAGTACCTGTAAGTAACATGAACCGTGAAACACTCTGTACATTACATAAAACATTGTATGTCATCATGATTATTGAATACGTACGACTTGTTTAGAGTCTCCAGACAACAGGTCTAAAATTCGTGGCAATAAACTGAATCTAACTGAACTGAAACCCCGTGAGGCTGTATGTCAGGCAGTTACAGAATGACGACGGGGTGACTTTCACGACGGAGCGTTTCCTAAACAACCATAGTGTAGATTCCTACAACCTAAGTCTCTGGTATGACATCCATCGATGTGGAAAATGCGTCGCAGTGAAGGCGAATACGCAGAGAAGGACCAACATCATCATCAAGTTTTACGGCCACAGATTTATTTTTTTCCAAGTGATAATTAAAACTTTATGATTCCTCCTCGTACGTTTATTTGTAATGTTAATGTTAGCCAACTGAGGATGCACTTTCCCTCTAGAGGAACGTTAAGAAGCCAAAGACTCTACCGTGGAAAACTTATCATCTTCTGTTTCTGGACCAAAGGGTAATAATCTTGCCTGTTTTCTACTCAAGTATATTGCTTTTCTCGCGTATGTGGAGTCCGCTGATCGATTACATGCCTGGTCTACTGGAACACATCAAGTGACATCTGTATTAGATGCGACCTGTAGATGCTGGCCATAATTCGTGATCTGGCAATCTTTATGATCTTAACATGCGGATTCAGAGAATTTCACTCAGTTCATAAACACACTATCTGAGCATCACCGTATATTTTGAATTACTTGTAAATGTCATGTCATTTACATATTTTACTTATGTTATTGTAATTATTGTCATAAATTGTAGATTATTAATTATTAGACCTATATCTTTCTAAAAACCAACTATAGTTTATAACTGCGTTTTACATCACGCGCAACTAGCAAACCATTTGAGCTAGTTGTGTGTGGAGAATAACTCACTTCTGTCCCACGAGCTTATCGTATGAATATCAAACTTTAATAAGTCAAATTGCCATAACAGATAATCAGCTCATTAAATTACCCTCACTTCTATTTTCGTCCTGTGCGACATCAGTGTCACAGTTCAACACATAATGTTGGGAGTATATGTAGGAAAGATCCTTGGAAACACTTGATGCGGAAAAACGACAGCTAATTTTTGCCATTAGGCAGAGGAAAATCGGGTTTGGCGCAGCCCTACACCAAGGGTGCTGCACACGAGGTGCATCTGCTGCATTCAGCACTACACGGCCGAATCCCGCTAACTGTAATAGGTGACTGCCCTTGGCTTGAGCAGTGTAAGAGTAAGGGGTGCTTCCTTCAGGTCACCTCCACTTGAGTAGAGGGAGAGCCGCTTGGCGCAGACGTGAGAATGGCGCAGCTATAGAGCCAGCAGCATGTGACATTACTAGTAGTCGGTTTGTGGATCATGAATTACCAGAGGAGGAAATTAATTGTGCAGCCGTGCAGTGCTGGCCACCAAACCACAGTGAGCAGTGAGTGTGGGATTTTCCCCAGCGGGTTCACACGGGCATGGGTGAGACGGTTGAATAAGAAACAATAGCGACTATAGTAAACGAAATATGAGATGGATATTGTGTTCTCAGTGAACCTACGTTGTAGCCATTACAAAAATGACACGAAAAAACCAGTTACACCATAAAAATTGCGGCGATGAAACGAGCTTCTTGCAACTTTAAGTATGACTTTACATAAAGTATTAAGAAAGTTACAACTGTTTTTAATCGTTAATGGCACACCGGACGACAGAAATTAGTAACAATTAAACACTTTGAGCCATTACATCACAGAAAGTATCAAATGAAAGCTGACAAAGTCACCAAATACCGCAAGAAGCTACATTTCAAATCCAGCGTATACAGGGTGTTACAAAAAGGTACGGCCAAACTTTCAGGAAACATTCCTCACACACAAAAAGAGAGAAAATATGTTATGTGGACATGCGTCCGGAAACGCTTACTTTCCTTGTTAGAGCTCATTTTATTACTTCTCTTCAAATCACATTAATCGTGGAATGGAAACACACAGCAACAGAACGTACCGGCGTGACTTCAAACACTTTGTTACAGGAAATGTTCAAAATGTCCTCCGTTAGCGAGGATACACGCATCAACCCTCTGTCGCATGGAATCCCTGATGCGCTGATGCAGCCCTGGAGAATGGCGTATTGTATCACAGCCGTCCACAATACGAGCACGAAGAGTCTCTACATTTGGTACCGGGGTTGCGTAGACAAGAGCTTTCAAATGCCCCCATAAATGAAAGTCAAGAGGGTTGAGGTCAGGAGAGCGTGGAGGCCATGGAATTGGTCCGCCTCTACCAATCCAACGCTCACCGAATGTGTTGTTGAGAAGCGTACGAACACTTTGACTGAAATGTGCAGGAGCTCCATCGCGTATGAACCACATGTTGTGTCGTACTTGTAAAGGCACATGTTCTAGCAGCACAGGTAGAGTATCCTGTATGAAATCATGATAACGTGCTCCATTGAGCGTAGATGGACGAAACTAAAATGAGCTCTAACGTGGAAATTAAGCGTTTCCGGACACATGTCCACATAACATCTTTTCTTTATTTGGGTGTGAGGAATATTTCCTGAAAGTTTGGCCATACCTTTTTGTAACACCCTGTATAGTAAAACTTAAAGACGATTTTATAGAAGTTTTATATGCAAATGTGCTATAGCCATAAAACATCCACAAGCTACACATAGTATGGAGGCAGTATGAGTTACCTAGGCCTTCACCTAATTATCTCAGGTAATAAATACCTACAGCTATTAGGTACACTTTAATTATGTATGTAAATGGCCATTAATACAATTTATGTTATGTGAAGGGTGAATAATAAAAAGTAAAACACAATTGTATATTTTGTGGGTTCACAATAAACAACTTCATATTCATCACTGATTGTTTCATTTAATAAAAAGAATAAAAATAATGTCAACTTCTATGGCTGACAAATTAGTTTCATTACCGGAGCAATACATCCTTGAAACCTATTCCTTCCACAGCTTCGTCCATCTCCTCCATGTCATCAAGAGGTAAATAAGTTTGATAGAGGTGTTTTTCATGCCATACCTCCTACTAGGAGAAGCGTATGAGGCAATGGAACTTTGGTACTAACCTTCGTCGTATCAGGATAGAAATGCTGCTCAGTCTCACTGTGACTGGGAGCCGTAGCGTGACTGGGAGCCGTAGCGTGAGTGGCAGCTGCAATGTAGATGGGACTGTGAGCTGTACTACTTTTTGTTGGATGAATGATCACAGGAACGTCAGTGAAGTGCTCTGTGGAGGGTAGATCTGGTATATTCCACTTAAGCCAGTTCCTGGAACAAACACAATTTTTAGGTACATCGAATAACTGTTCACACTGCACGACAATATCTCACTAAATGTAGTACTTAATGTACTAAATGTAGTGATGGCATCCCACACACTTATAATCACCCACATGCGCATTTCTATGTACACACATGCAAAAACTCACTTATAACGAGAGCAATGCCTCCTGGAAAGCTGTGACATGGACAGTGGCCTCTTGGGCTTTAAAGTCAACTGTTACTTTTGCTTGATTCCTAGACCTATTTTAAATCGTGTTCTAGTAACTACAAATTAATAAAACTTGTTGACAAATTTAAAATTTTGTGCCAGAGTGAGACTCGAACTCGGGACCTTTGCTTTCCGTAGCCAAAAGTCCCCAATTCGTCTCTTGGTCTGGCATACAGCTTTAATCGGCCACGGAGATCCATGTCAGTGCACACTCCGCTGCAGAGTAGAACTTTCATTCTGTCAGTTTAATAAGTATTATATGCTTATTTTATTTTTTATTTTTAAATAACACTCTAAAATATTCCTTTTATTGAAGTGTATTTTACCGTTAGAATGCAGGATTGAATATGAAACACAATGTTGATTATATCCATATTCTGAGCATTGATATCACAATTAACCTTCTGTTCTAATTTGATGTGCCGTCCGATTAACATTCTGGTTATAAAAATCTATCACTCTCTAGTATCTTTAGTGAAAGACAAAAACGGTTTTCCTGTACCTATGATTCTAGTTCTTTCTCGATAGACCTCACACAACTTTTATCACTGTTTTTATGTCTCGAATGGATCAATCTTTAAATCTGACACTATTTTATTATTAGTCTTATGACTGGTTCACACTGCACAACAATATCTCACTAAATGTAGTACTTAATGATGTGTCGTCCGATTAACATTCTGGTTATAACAATCTATCACTCTCTAGTATCTTTAGTGAAAGACAAAAACTGTTTTCCTGTACCTATGATTCTAGTTCTTTCTCGATAGACTTCACAAAGCTTTTATCACTGTTTTTATGTCTTGATTGAATCAATCTTTAAATCTGAAACTTTTTTTTATTATTAGTCTTATGACTGGTTTGATGTGGCCCGCCATGAATTCCTCTCTTGAGCAATTCTTTTCATCTCAAAGTAGCACTTGCACGTTACGTCCTGAATTATTTGTTGCGTGTATTTCAGTCTCTGTCTTCCCTTATGGTTTATACTCTCTATGGCTTCCTCGAGAATCATGAAAGTTATTACCTGATATCTTAACACGCGTCTTATCATATTGTCCCTTTTTCTTGTTATTATTTTCCATATTTTCAATCCTTATATTATCAATCCACTTAAGTTTCAACATCCTTCTACTGCTCAACGTCTCAAACACTTAGATTCTCTTCTTTTTCATGTTTTCCCACAGTCCATGATTCACTAACAACAATATCGTGCTCCAGATGTATATTCTCAGACGTGTTTGATGCCAATGGCCTTTTCTTGTCCAGGAAAGCCTTCTTTGCCGGAGCTAGTCTGCTTTTTATCGTTTTCTTGCTTCTTCCATCATGTATTATTTTACTCAGAAGACAGCAGAATTCCTTAACTTCTTCCACTTCGTGGTCACCTATTTTGATCTTAAGTTTATGGCTAATGTCGCTTCCGCTACTATCATCTTTCTTCGGTTTTCTCTCAGGCCATAGTGTGTGTTGTTCGTTAGACGATTCATTCCATTCTGGACGTCCTGCCATTCTCCCCCCCCCCCCCCCCTCACAACAAAGGATAATGTCCTCTGCGAATTTTACCACCGGTAATCTATCATCGTGAATTTTAATACCACTATTCAGTCTGTCTTTTGTTTTCGTCTCTGCTTCTCCGGTATACATTGAACAATAGGAGCGAAAGACCTCTGTCTTCCACCCACTATACTCCGAGAACTTTCTCTGTCCTGCATTCTTATTGCTCCCTCGTGATTCTTATATATACGAGTATTGGATATAAACTCTCTTTTCCTAAACCTGACACCTATTTTTCTTAGAATTTCGAGCATCTTATACCATCTTACATTGTCTGACAGTTTCCAGGTCCAAAAATCCTATAATCTTGTTGATTTTTCTTAAGGTTTGCTTCCATTATCAAATACAACGTCAGAATTGTCTACCTTGTGTCTTTATCTTTCCTGAAGCCAAACTGATTGTCATCTTACAGATAATCAGTTTGATTCTCCATTCCTCCGTATGTTATTCTTTTCATCAACTCAGATGCATGAGCTGTTAAGCTGACTGTTCTCACACTTATCTCCCCTTGTTATCTTTGGATTTGTGTGGACGATATTATCAGAAACTCTGGCGGTATGTCTCCAGTCTCGAGATTTTACAAACCAATCTGAATAGTCGTTTTGCTGCCGTTTCCTGCATGATTTTAGAAACTGCGGAGCAATGTTATCAATCCATTGTGCCTTATTTGATTGCAAGTCTCCCAAAACTCTGTTAAAGTCTAATATTGGATTCCCTACATCTTCCATACCGATTCCCATTACTTCTTCTGTCGCGTTATTAAACAAGTACTTTCCCTTGCAGAAGCCTTCAGTGCAGTCTTTCCACTTATCTGTTCTCTTCACTGCGTTTAACTGTGGAATTCTCATCCCACTCTTCATGTTGTCGCCTTTACTTTTCATTTTTTACCGGAGGTTGTTTTAACTTTTCTGTATGCTGAATCAGACCTTCTGACGACTATTTATTTTTCTGTTTCTTCAATTTTTTCCTGTAGCCATTTTGCCTTGGCTTACCTGCACTTCCTAATTATATCATTTCTAAGTGACCTATATTTCTGTATTGCTACCCTCCCTTCATCATTTTTATACCTCCATCTTTCATTGAACAGCTGAAGTATTCCTTCTGTTACCCAAGGTTTCTTTCCTGTTATCATCATTGTACCTATTGTAGCGGCACCACCGTTTAAGATGAGGAAAGGTTAGTTTTGGTGCAACATTTCTGAATGCACAAGTGCACAAGTTAAAGCCAGGCACGGTCCTGTTGACAGCAAGTTTTGCTACCAGCGGTTGCGAAATAGAATGGAGGCCACAGGGTCGTAGACCTGCTGAAAAGAATAAACGCAGTGATGTGCATGGCTCAAGTTACAGGCAGAAGGGGCCCTCTGGCCCAACCCAGATGTTACGAGTACATGACTCTGAGTGTCGTGTTAGCAAAACAGAGGTACACAGCTGCGTATAAATAGGCGCCAGTTCACTAACAAGGCATTCAAGTGTGACAGCTCTCTTGGACAGCGGGGTGTGTCACACCACAAGCTATACGCAGCAGCAGATGGGGTGCCAGCGTTCCAGTCCATGGCAGGTTGCTGGTTCGACCCTCTGAGGCCAATGTTCAGTCTGCAGCCAGCCAGTGGCGGGCCACGCCACAGTGCACTACTGCAGACAGACTTGTTGGTTCCCAACACAGCCACAGCTGTACTGGCCAGAAGCAACTTCAGAGTTTTTGCCAAGACAGAATCTAACCCTGTTAAATCAAACCCTGGCGTCAGGTCTGTTGAGATCTGTAAACAAGTTCATTTCAGAGCAAGAGGGGCGCATATCAGCCAAACAGCTTATGCAGCATGTTGCTCAATATAGGGAAAGGCAACGACCAACTAACGATCATTTTGAGCACATCTGTGCCAAGTGTCACTGGAGCCTTAACTTTATTGTGTATTGTTTTCATTCTGATCAGGCGGAGAGTCAGTTGCAAGAGGGCACCAACGGTAGTCCAAATCCCAGTGGATTGGATACTGAGGGTTGTAAGGTGGGTAGGTAAGGAGTTGATCGAGCATTAAGTGGAGTGGTCATCCAGTAAGAAGTTTTTACGTTTTGTCTCATGTCATGTGTTTAAGAGGACTAGCCCACATCTAAGTTTTCTAATAGTTGTAGTAAATATGTCATAACTATGTGCTGAGCCAAACAGCTTTAAGAGTAGTTAGAGGTCAACCCGGGGACTGAGTCCTTCCAAAGGGGGAATAATGTAGTGGCACCACTGTTTGAAATGGGAAAAGGTTAGCTTCTGTGCAATATTTCTGAGCGCACAAGTTATAGCCAGGCACAGGCCTATTGACAGTAAGTTACGCTACCAGCAGTTGCAAAGTAGAATGGAGGCCAGGGGGCTGTAGACCCGATGAAAAGAGTAAATGCAGCGGTGTGCATGGCGCAAGTTACAGGCAGAAGGGGCCCACTGGACCAACCCATGTGTTATGAGTACATGAATTGGAGCAGCGCGTTAGCAAAACTAGGCACACAACTGCATATAAATAGGCGCCAGTTCACTAACAAGGCATTCAAGTGTGACAGCTCTCCTGGATGGCAGGGCATGTCACAGCACCAGCTACACACAGCAGCAGATGGGGCTCCAGCATTTCAGTCCACGGCAGGTCACTGGTTCGACCCTCTGAGGCCAATGTTGGGTCTGCAGCCAGCCAGTGGCGGGCCACACCATGGTGCGCTGCTTCGGGCAGTCCTGTTGGCTCCCAACACACGCCGGAGGCATCCTGAGGTAAAGGCCGCAGATTCGGATGCCAGATCCGTGGGCGCCTGTTGTCTCTGCGATATTAGCCATGCTGATGAGGAAGCACGCCACGGGCCGCCATGCAGCTCCTAGTGGGGGCGCCGAGGTGGCAGGGGTGAAGACCGCTGAGTCGACTGCCGGCGCATCCTGATGTCATCACAACTTGGTGGCTGTACAAGGCCGATACACAACAGTGTGCTGCACTGCTCGCTGGTGCAGCCATTCCATGCCAAGCCGTTTCGCTGATAACAAAGTGGTGTCCTCAGCATTGTGGCACCCGGTGATGCAGACTGAGAGGGACAGCGGCACTGTAGCTAGAAATAATAAATCACATGGGAAACTCGGACGAGTTTTAATACGGCGCATCATGACAGTTTCCATCCTCATCCAACATACCCTCTACACTATGTTTGTCCGTTCAACTTCTAGGATTCCCGTTCCTGGAGATTTCCATTTCTTTCCATCTGAAATATCTACTGTGGTATTCATTGTCGCTATATCTACAGCCTCAGACAACTTCATAGCGACCTCGTTATTGCTCAATACTTCAGCATTCCACTTCCTTTAAGATTGATTTTTCCGGATGATTCTCTTCAACTTCAGTCTACATTTTCATCATTGCTAAGTGGTGATCCTTTCTATCTGCTCCCGAGTACCTCTTGCAATCGAATGTCTGCTTTCGAAATTTCTGTCTAACCATAATGTAATCCAGCTGGAATCTTTCTGTATCTGAGGGCCTTTACCAAGTATGCCTGTTCCTCTTGCAATGTTTGAACAATGTATTCAGTAATACTAGCTGAAATTCATTGCAGAACTCTTTTAGTCTTTCTCCTCTTTCATTCCTATTACCAAGCCCACATTCTCCCTCAACCGTTTTTCTGTTTCTTTCCCTGCTACCACGTTGCAACCCCCCCCCCTCCCTCCCTCCCGTGTTTGTCCGATTATTATGTCCCTTTACATAGCAAATTACATGGCTAATATCCTATTCTAGTGTCTCTAAGTCTTGATCTACCGCTTGTTTCGTCAGTATGTATACCTTTGCTGTTGTTGTTGGCGGTGGTTTGTTGTTGATTCTGATGAAAACAACTCGCTCACGGAATTGTTTACAGTACCTCTCTCTCTGCCTTACCTTTCTATTCATAGCGAGTCCTCTCCTTGTAGTACGAGATACTGCTGCTGTCAATATTACCCTGTATTTGTCTGACCAGAAATCACGATCTCCTTCTCTTTCACTTCACTGCACCCCCTATGTATCTACGAGGGCTATCCACAAAGTACATTACGTTTTGGAATTAAAAATAAATAAAGTATTGGAAATTTTTTTGTTAGATACAGATGAAAGCCACACTTAAATACTACTTTTCTACATAGTTTCCACTTAAATTAAGGCACTTATCGCAGCGATGGATGAGCTTGGAAATTCCTTCGTCGTAAAATTCGGCCACCTGCGCCTTCAACCACGTGGTTACCTCTTCTTGAAGCTGTGCGTCGTCATCAAAACGCTGCATAGCCAACCACTTCTTCATTGCTGGGAATAAGTGGAAGTCGCTCGGTGCCAGGTCGGGATTGTACGGCGGATGAGGAAACAACTCCCAGTTAAAAGATTTGAGAACTTCACGAGTGGCATTTGCCGTGTGGGCCCGGGCGTTGTCGTGAATCAGCAAGATCTTTGAGCCCAACTTTCTCCTGCTCTTGTTTTGTATTGCTCTTCTCTGAGGTTGTGCAGAGTTTGGCAATACCTTTGACAGTTTATTATAGTGCCTCTTTCCAGGAAATCCACAAAAATCACACCTTTTCTGTCCCAAAAGACAGTCGCCATCACCTTCCTTGCCGACATTGTCTGCATGCATATCTTGGGTTTTTGGGGGAAATTTGTGTGCTCCCACTGCATTGACTGCAATTTTGACTCGCAGTTCACATGCTTAACCCATGTTTCGTCACCAGTAACGATGCGGTCGAGTAATGAGTCGCCATCTTTCTCGTAAGCATCCAAAAACGTTAACGCTGCAGCCATTCGCTGATTTTTGTGAATTTCTGTCAAGATTTTTGGTATCCTTCTTGCACAAAACTTGTGGTAACCAAGCTTTTCGGTAATGATTTCGTGCAACAAACTTCGTGAAATTTGTGAAAAACTCATAGAGAGTTCCGTTATTGTGAAATTACGGTTTTCACGGACCGTGGCATCGACTTTTTCGACAAGTTCGGCAGTCACTATGCTGGGTCTTCCACTTCGCTCTTCGTCGTGAACGTTAGTTCGGCCATTTTTAAATTTTATGACCCATTGACGCACTCCACCTTCAGTGATTATGGTGTCCCCATACACTTCACAAAGCTGCCAATAGATTTCTATCGGTGTACAGTTTTTTGCAGTCAGAAACCTTATTACAGCACGCACTTCACACTTCGCAGCATTTTCAATTAACGCTGACATTTCAAACTGTCACAGTAACTCAACGGAGTACAGCACGAACCTCTCACTAGCACGGCAGGATGCTGACTGAGCGGCAGAATGCCATGACACCAAGATGGCCGCGCTAGCCCCGCCCCTAACGGACACAAACGAAAACGTAATGTACTTTGTGGATAGCCCTCGTATATTGAGCCTTTGCATTTCTCTTTTTAGGTTTTGTAGCTTGCCCACCATGTTCAAACTTTTGATATTTAACGCTCCGACGCATAGAATGTTAACGTTTTGTTGGTTTATGAATCTTTTTCTTGTGGTGACGCCCTGTCCCCTCTTGGCAGTCCTCTTTTGGATGGGTGTGTGGGAGGGCGGACTAATCCGAAGTCTTTTGCCAATGGAAAGATCATAATGCTTCTTTTTTCAATTAGAGGCCACATGTTCTGTGGATATACCTCATGCGTCTTTAATGGAGTGTTTTTCGTTCCTCTGCCTTTTGCATCCACACGCCGTCGATCACTGCAGGTTCTTCCTCCTTTCGTTTCAGTTTCCCAGTTCAAGCGCAAGAGGTTGTTTTGAAACTCTGCCCTCTCTTCAACCCTTTCTATCGAAGCTGCTGGTGAAAGAGAATGACTCCTTAGACTGGAATTCTTCGAACGTCTTCACTGATGATTTTTACCCATAATTTAAGCAGTAGCTGGGATCAAACTTGGGACCCTGGACATTTGATTGATAACCAAAGACGCTATTCCTAGACCACTATTTTTCCCTTTTTTTCTTTAGCTAATCTTGTTTTAAAAACATAATAATTTTCCAGAAAAATGAAAGAAAGTAAGTGGCATAACAATTTCCTTTTGTGTGGAACTTCATTGTTTCTATGTTTTTATTTATTCAGATTGAAAATTAAATCAAAAGGAAAATTATTCACTTCTTGGGCCTCAAAAAAAAAAAAAAAAACAGTAATAAAATATTTAAAATCCTTTTATTGCAGTATTCTTCTTCAGACTTAAATTTTAACGTAATTTTTCCTTCTTCTGAAATCCTTTACCTCACTGTCTCTCTCTGTTCAAAAAATGATATTTGGCGTCTTTATAAATGCAATATCCTGTGAATGTAGTAAATGATTGCTAATATGAACTCCGCCCATGTTGTATTGTGGTCTTCAGTCCTGAGACTGGTTTGATGCAGCTCTCCATGCTACTCTTCTATCCTGTGCAAGCTTCTTCATCTCCCAGTACCTACTGCAACCTACATCCTTCTGAATCTGCTTAGTATATTCATCTCTTGGTCTCCCTCTACGATTTTTACCCTCCACGCTGCCCTCCAATACTAAATTGGTGATCCCTTGATGCCTCAGAACATGTCCTACCAAACGATCCCTTCTTCTAGTCAAGTTGTGCCACAAACTCCTCTTCTCCCCAATCCTATTCAATACTTCCGCATTAGTTATGTGATCTACCCATCAAATCTTCAGCATTCTTCTGCAGCACCACATTTCGAAAGCTTCTATTCTCTTCTTGTCCACACTATTTATCGTCCACGTTTCACTTCCGCGCATGGCTACACTCAATACAAATACTTTCAGAAACGTCTTCCTGACACTTAAATCTATACTCGATGTTAACAAATTCCTCTTCTTCAGAAACGCTTTCCTTGCCAATGCCAGTCTACATTTTATATCCTCTCTACTTCGACCATCATCAGTTATTTTGCTCCCCAAATAGCAAAACTCCTTTACTACTTTAAGTGTCTCATTCCCTAATCTAATTCCCTCAGCATCATCCGACTTAATTCGACTACATTCCATTATCCTCGTTTTGCTTTTGTTGATGTTCATCTTATATCCTCCCTTCAAGACACCATCCATTCCGTTCAACTGCTCTTCCAAGTCCTTTGCTGTCTCTGACAGAATTACAATGTCATCGGCGAACCTCAAAGTTTTTATTTCTTCTCCATGGATTTTAATACCTACTCCGAATTTTTCTTTTGTTTCCTTCACTGCTTGCTCAATATACAGATTGAATAACATCGGGGAGAGGCTACAACCCTGTCTCACTCCCTTCCCAACCACTGCTTCCCTTTCATGCCCCTCGACTCTTATAACTGCCATTTGGTTTCAATACAAATTGTAAATAGCCTTTCGCTCCCTATATTTTACCCCTGCCACCTTCAGAATTTGAAAGAGAGTATTCCAGTCAACATTGTCAAAAGCTTTCTCTAAGTCTACAAACGCTAGAAACGTAGGTTTGACTTTCCTTAGTCTAGCTTCTAAGATAAGCCGTAGGGTCAGTATTGCCTCACGTGTTCCAATATTTCTACGGAATCCAAACTGATCATCCCCTAGGTCGGCTTCTGCTAGTTTTTCCATTCGTCTGTAAAGAATTCGCGTTAGTATTTTGCAGCCGTAACTTATTAAACTGATAGTTCGGTAGTTTTCACATCAGTCGACACCTGCTTTCTTTGGGATTGGGATTATTATATTCTTCTTGAAGTCTGAGGGTATTTCGCCTGTCTCATACATCTTGCTCACCAGATGGTAGAGTTTTGTCAGGACTGGCTCTCCCAAGGCCATCAGTAGTTCTAATGGAATGTTGTCTACTCCCGGGGCCTTGTTTCGACTCAGGTCTCTCCGCCCAAACATTCAGAATAGCAGAAAAGTGTTCCAGTGCTATAATTCCTTAAGGGTAACCGATTGTACATTTGCTATTTAAACACTTGTTTGACCTGGCGGTACTTTAAAGGAAGTGGGGTAATAAATCAGAAATAACAAATAATATATGAGTATGTTGAAGAATGGCACTTAACTTTGGTACAGTTTTATGCAAGGCACTTGATGCTCTTAGCCTAATACAATGAAATTTAAATAACTGTTGCTCTCACTTGGCAGTCAGTGATACAGTCACTGTAACTGATAGTAGTTATCACAGACTCTCTTAGTAGTCCAGTTACTCCGTAAACAGCGACTCTTACGTCGGAAAGTAGTCATCACAGTACTGTGCTGAGCTGGCTGCAGGCACTGAAATGAAGTGTCTAACTGCTGGTTCAGTACTATGTGAGTGTCCACGGCGCGTCATGATTTGGTACCTGTCGTCGAAAGAATTTCCGTGTCTGTCGGTGCAAGTCGGAAGCAATTTAGTCCACGCTTGACAGCTCTTACTATTGAGGCTGTCTACACTATCGGCAGATGTATATGATGCGCTGCGGAAACGGGAAGAAATCCAGGTTTATTAGTGCCGTCTGGAGGGTTTTGTACAGAACTGAGAGGTGCCAGGCGATCGATTATGCCTGTGCGGTGGCGGCTTCTCGTGGTATTTGTTGTGTAGCGCTTATTTGGTACAAAGCATTCCCTCCCCTGTGGGTGGAAGGGAGATGATGAAGCCGGTTGGTTTCATTAGTGTCATGCTTCCTCGCCGTTGTGCCTATTTGGTAGGTTCACAAACGCTGTTCATCACAGTATTCGCCCATAGTACTGTGGGAAACCCACACAATACCATGGTGAAGGAGTGGCCGATAAAACTTTTGTCATTTCGACTTCCGTAAGCTGGTCTGAAGTGGGAGGCATGACGTCCTCTTTCAATGGCGCATCGCAGGCTGAATGCAACCGGGGCCATTTGCTCTAGGCATTGGCGGGGCATCTTTCGACTGCATCGTAAGATCCCTCAAATGGCTGGCTGCATATAGGTCTTCTGAGTTTGTAAAAGAAAACAACCTAGAAGTTCTGCCTGTATGCATATGACCGTGATGTGGGATCATTTGCTTTTTATGCTGCGTTGCGAATGCATGTGAACATCTAATCTTAAACTCAACATTGGCAAGGTGCTCTATGACTATGTCTGGTACCAATGGTTTTTTTCCCACGCGTCTTGTACATTTAAATGTGGAGTGGACCATTCATATGAAAAAAATTTTGTTTCGACTGTTGTTAAAGATCGACTTCTGGATGCATGAGTGAGTTTTAAATTGACATTAATGTTGGATGCGGTCTTCCATGGAGCTTCTCCAGCGCAGTTTGTACATCGTGAGGAGTGGCTCTTATAGTTGGACCAATCCAGTCGTGTGCGACTTCAAAGTTCGAACGAATCTTTCAGCGAGTACATTGGCCTCAGGATGAAACGATGCAGTGCTGATGTTTGAAATGTTGTTGGGTACACAAAATAGTTTAAAATCTGAAAAGAAAATTGTGTGTCATTTTCAGTGACATTAGATTTCGGCAGTCGTTCAATAGACAAGGCCTTAGACAAAGCCTGAATGGTCTTTTGTTGAGGATATTCCTGACATATGTATCACAAATTGAAATTTGAAGAGAACATCGATGAGGATGAGCCATTGGCTTCCGAGAAACGATTATGCAAAATGAATATGCAGACGTGGTCACGGTTCTAATGCCTGTGGCCACGGAAGATATTGTTGAGGCGTAGGTGAGTGGTATTTTTTGACATTAGCGGCATTTAGACAAAGTGTTTGAATTAATTTGTCAATATTTTCCAAGTAACTTTTCTCTCTATCAGTGCGTTTGGTACGAACTACGCCCCAATGGCATTCATGCAGCATCTGTAGTCCCTCAGATTTAAGCACCTGATTTCGTATATAGTACAACGACACCTTTTTACATTCTAAGTGCATCCCTCAAATGCCATTAAGATTTAATATCATGTTGATTAAGTAACTTCTTATCAACAGGCCACTCCGTGTGAATATACAGTTTCAAGTGGTTCAGATGGCTCTAAGTACTATGAGACTTAACATCTGAGGTTATCAGTCACCTAGACTTAGAACTACTTAAACCTAACCAGCACACATCCATGCCCGAGGCAGGATTCGAACCTGCGACCGTAGCAGCAGCGCGGTTCCGGGCTGAAGCGCCTAGAACCACTCGGTCACAACGACCGGCGAATATAGTTTGATCTTAACAAAACAGAATCTGTAGGCACAAGTTTGGCAGATAAATTCGTGTTTACTGGGAAATTTTCCGCAGTGTCTTGACTTCTGATATCTACTGCAAAACAGACATCAGCTGATGTGTCAAACTTTTTGATTTGACCTACTGGCAGAGGTGACAGCAAATTTAGGTTCGAGTGATGTGCTGTGGACTTGGATGCAATTTCATAGTCGTAGTTCGACAGAAGAGCCCAGTGCTGCAAACTTTGAGCTGTCCGTGTAAGAACAGTATTGTTCCGTACAAATATAGCCACTAAAGGTTTGTGTCGGTGAGGAGTGCGAATTTACGTCCATAAATATAATCATGGGATTTCTTGAGTGGAAATACAACTGCGAGAGTCTTCTTCTTGACAGGATTGTAATTTCTTTGTGCCACTGTCAAAGTATTTGACACGATCGCTTTGAACCCAAAGCCGTGATGGCGATGTGATAGTACGGCGCCTATACCATAGTCTGAAGCATCTTCAGCAAATGTGAGCATTTTACTTGGATCACACGTCGTAAGACAACTTGCGTCAAGCAAACACAGTTTTAATATGTTGGCATTCACTGTTACAGTTCCATTTGGCGCTCTTACGTAACATCTTGTACGGGGTTCACTGGTGGAAGCTACTTGAGGGAGTAACTTTCGATAATATTCTATTTGGCCTGACATCGAACGTAATTGCTAGACGTCCTGGGGAGCGGAAGGATTCAACGGCCTCAGAGTGTTGCAGCGTCGTCTTCCTCCCGCGTGCAGAGGTATTGCACTCCACGCTGAAACAACATACACTTGTCTTTGCTGCATTTCAAATTTTCGATTGTAGAATTCTGAAAATAGATTCCAAATTCTGTAAAAGAACATATGACGTTGAGCTTGAGGCAATTATGTCGTCAAGGTAATTTACAGAGTTCAGAGTATTCTGAAATAATTGTTCTAAATACCGTTGGAACCAACTTGGCAGCCTGGTTGTTCCGAAGGATAATCATTTGTTAATGATAGAGACCAAATGGAGTATTTATCTCCATAAATATCAGTGTATCTTCCTCCACAGACATTTGCAATATGCTTCTTTGAGATCCAGCTTGAAAAAGTACACATCACCAGCTTGACATCCGTTCTTCTGGCTTGGGAATAGGATAAGAATCAATAATGGAATTAGAATTAACCGTCGCTTTGTAATCTCTGCAAATGCGAAGTGAGTCGTTCGGTTTCCGGACAACTGTGATCAGCCCTGCCCACTGGCCACTAGTTATGTCTTCAACAACCTCACTCTGTTCAAGACGGTTGAGTTCCTGCTTCACTTTATCTTTTAATCCAAAAGGAATGTTGCTTGCCTTGTAAAGCTTTGATCCCGCGTTCTACTTCAGCGTAATGTGTACTCTGTAACCTTTGAGACTGCTTTTTGCTTTGGAAAAAATCTTATCACATTTTGCAGCAGCTGATTTAACTTTCCATTCGCATTGTCACTTTGAATCTGATTTGGTCCCTCGTGAACAGTGAAACCCAAAGCGTCGAAGAGATCCAGTTCTAATAAATTCGTTGCTTTATTGGCATTTACAACCACGAATTTAGCCTGTTTCGTAAACTGTTTATACGTGACATCCGAAATTGTCCTTTCACTGGAATTTCCAGACTGTTGGAACCGAACAGCGAGATTTGAAAGTCTGTTAACTTTGGCATACCTTAGTTTTGGGACAGTTTGCAGGTTAACGATTGAAATTGACCCAGTGTCAGTTTGAAAACTGATTGGCATTTTGTGAACTCTATGAATTACAGCTGATGATCTGTTATGGCCAGCAAATTGGCATTAATGTGACTTTTGTCTGTCTGACGTGTGAACTATCCTGCTCCAGACGCTGGATATAGTTCCAGGACTCAGCTTCCGATCAAATGCTGGAACGGGTGGCAGCGGTATTTTGAACTGTGGAGCTTGTGTTTGGTCTTCGGATTTGTTTCTTTCAAGTCGGGCCAAGCCGGCTACTGTGAGCTCCTGGATCGCTTAAGGTCGTCCCAATAAGTTTAGCGTTGGCTGAAGAACGAGTTTCAGCTCGGCCATGTCTGAAAAATCTGCTCAGAACAGTTTATAAAACAAAACAAAAAAAAATCTTCCTGGAAATCAAACTGGGCAGCTACCATAGAACGTACTATGAACACAAATATTTTAAGCCACGCAGTGGTGCCACAAAAATCAGCGAAAATAATCATGCGCTCCAAGTCGAGTAAAAATAAAATTTGTCCTGCTTAGTAATTTTTCTCTTTTTGTCGCGTACTGTTTCTTTTACTCGTTTCACCGGTCGGTGTGGCCGTGCGGTTCTAGGCGCTGCAGTCTGGAACCGCGTGACCGCTACGGTCGCAGGTTCGAATCCTGCCTCGGGCATGGATGTGTGTGATGTCCTTAGGTTAGTTAGGTTTAACTAGTTCTAAGTTCTAGGGGACTGATGACCACAGATGTTAAGTCCCATAGTGCTCAGAGTCATTTGAACCATTTTTTTACTCGTTTCCTAGTGTTGAGAATACTGTGAGTTTGCATTGACGAAATTCGTAATCCAGTTTTTCTCGTCGCCAAAATGTTGAGACTTGGCGAAAAGAACGAACAGTCGTTAAAGTTTTCCGTTGTTGCCAAAATGTTGACTGGAAAAAATTGTAAGCAATTTTTAAAGTTTTTCCTTGTCACCAAAAAGTTGTGAATTTAGTAGCTGAACGCTATTATTAATTCAACCCAAACATCCAAGGTAGTAGGAAAGTGTTTCCCTGCTAGAGTTACTTCTGTAAAATATCTGGGAGTATGCGTGCGGAACGATTTGAAGTGGAATGATCATATAAAATTAATTGTTGGTAAGGCGGGTACCAGGTTGAGATTCATTGGGAGAGTGCTTAGAAAATGTAGTCCATCAACAAAGGAGGTGGCTTACAAAACACTCGTTCGACCTATACTTGAGTATTGCTCATCAGTGTGGGATCCGTACCAGATCGGTCTGACGGAGGAGATAGAGAAGATCCAAAGAAGAGCGGCGCGTTTCGTCACAGGGTTATTTGGTAACCGTGATAACGTTACGGAGATGTTTAATAAACTCAAGTGGCAGACTCTGCAAGAGAGGCGCTCTGCATCGCGGTGTAGCTTGCTCGCCAGGTTTCGAGAGGGTGCGTTTCTGGATGAGGTATCGAATATATTGCTTCCCCCTACTTATACCTCCCGAGGAGATCACGAATGTAAAATTAGAGAGATTAGAGCGCGCACGGAGGCTTTCAGACAGTCGTTCTTCCCGCGAACCATACGCGACTGGAACAGAAAAGGGAGGTAATGACAGTGGCACGTAAAGTGCCCTCCGCCACACACCGTTGGGTGGCTTGCGGAGTATAAATGTAGATGTAGATGTAGAGTTCCTTAAAGGTAACTGCTTACATCCTTGCTAGTCAAACACTTGTTTGACAGAGTGGCACTATAACAGAAATGTGGCAAAGCGATAAGAGAAAACAAGCAACATTTATTTAGAGATGTTAGAAAATGGTACCTAGCTTTGGTACAATTTGATATGCAGCATGTGATGTCCTAAACCTAACTGTAATACAATGAAATCCAAATAATTCTTAGCCACTGCTAACTCGGAAGCTAGTCGTCAGAGTATTGTACTGAGCTGGCTGCGGGCGCTGAAGTGAACTAATTGCTGGTTAGGAACTGTGTGAGTGACCTCAGCGCTTCATGTTAAGCTGATTATCGGCGGAAGGATTTCTATGTTCGCAGTAGACGTCGGAAGCAATGTAGTTCTTTCAACATGGGATGATCACGGTGGGGTGGGTTTGTTACACTGCAGAGAGCTGAACAGAGATCATGTAGGCCAAGAAACACACATGCGGGTTGAAAAAATCATAAACAAGTAAAATATATAAGGCTCTAACAGGAAATTTCTGGGGTAATGATATACTTTTGCAATATTTAAAGGTACGATAATTCAGAAATTAACAAAGTTTAGTAAAAAGTTTCATCTCTGGTGCTTGGACGTGCGAGATCTCAGCGATGTGATACGTAAATATGACGTGATATACATAATGTAAGTAGGTACTTGAAAAGCGTAAAAATCGCAACAAAGTACATACTTAGTAAGTACTGTGAAGAAATGACACTGCCATGTCCAGTTCTATAACCTGTCGGGCAGAATCCTTACTCGCGAAAGTTTGGAAGTTAGAAAGGATAGGGAGGGGTTGAAGAGGATCTCACCAGTGCAACTACAGCCATCATTTGATCAAACTTACAGCATATGAAGATGGGCTAAAACATCTTGAAACTTATTGGAGTCTGGTGAGAAAAGAGTACAGCAAATTCTTGCTGTGCCTAACGCACCGTTTTAGCTCACCACCATAGATGTACACTGCCTGAGAAAGAAAGTGAAGTGCCTAGAACACATTGTCCATTGTCAATGTAACTTCGTTCATGTACACATCTTCAGTGGGTACATAAATGATTGAGGTTGCAGTTTTCTGTCACAGGTAAAACTGTCACCAGTGTGCCTTAGTGATTTTCGGGTTTAGTGTTGTTACCAGAGCTGGTAGGGTACATAAAGAGTGTGAACAGTCTCAGATGTTGAGTATCACTGTGAAGGACGCGGAAATACTGCTTACTCATGTGAGGCAGCGTTTCAGCACAAGACATAGTTTCAAAGGGGGCCTCGTTGTGGGTCTGCATTTGACTGGCTGTGCAATATCCAGACTTTTAGGACACTCAGATGTGAAAGTGGACCGATGTGGGACTGCAAGGGACCTTTAGGGCAGGCATACTCGGCGTCAAGGCTCCAGTCGACTTTTGACCACCATTGAGGGAGCATCGCTGTTCTGTGCATCAAGCACACTGTAACTCCTTCGCATCTGCACCTGTCATCCAAGAACAAGTAACGGGCTCCCTGCAACATTCTGTGTCATGTCGTACCATTGGATAGAGACTAGCTGCAGCCAGAACCACAACACAAACGGCTGCGTTTGGACTTGTGCCGTGACTGGAAGCATGGACCGCTAATGAATGGCGTCGCATTGTGTTCAGTGATTAATTGTGGCTTTTCACTAATCCAGATGACTATTGCATGGCGGCGGCTTAGGGAGAGTTCGCATACTTACAATGTTTTGGAGAGCATAGTAGTGTTATTCCCAGCGTCATGGTATGGAAAGCCGTGGTGTGTGACTTTGTTAAGTCAAGACTGGTAGTGACTCAGGGATCTCTGACGACACAGTGGAGCGTTAAAGACATCGTGCATCCTCTTCTGATACCTCTCATTTGGCAGTACCATGGCGTTATTTTCCAACACGACAATGCTCGTCCACACATGGGACGTATCTCTATGAAATATCTGCTTTATGAAAAGGCACTCCCGTGGCGAGCACTATCCCCGATCTGCCCCCCACGGAACATCTCGGTCGTTAATTTCGTCCCACTGTCAGTATCCAGGATGTCAAGGACCAGTTACAACAGATGTGGGTCGGTTTGATTCAGTAGAGTATACGACAGCTTTTTGACATCGCTCCTAACCGAAGCAGTTCATACATCCAGGCCAGAGGGACTGTAGTGTCATACGAATAAGTGGGTTCACATTGTCGACTTCTTTATACATTTGATTCAATTTTGTAATCATTGAAATGGTGCAATACACCCTCTCAACCAGTGAAGCTTCATTTCGTTTCCTCCTCCGCCTCTGGGCGCTTCACGTTTTTGCCAGACAGTGTATTTTTTAAGTACTCACCTTGTTACTGTTTAAAGTATTTGATCTGTTTCTACCATCTTGAATTTTCATGCAGAAAACTTGGCTACTTCTGGAGTCTTAGATGTTTTCAGCATGTTTCACTAGGACCATTGTCACGGTGCCCATGTATAGGGCATATATATGACTGTAGGTGAGAAGTATGTCATGGCAGCCGCCTTGAATTAATAAACCTAAACGATACTTGTGACTGCGCCAAACTGAAGACTACCTCACTGCTGTACATCGTCTATTCTTGTGTTTCTGTGGCACACACCCTCACAGCCAACTCTCTTCACCTCTTGTTTGTTACAAACGTTTTCGCTCACTTGATCCTTGAAAACAGTGAAATTAAAAGAAAACAACCTGTTGTGAGATCATGAATATAGGCTGGTATTTTTCAGAATGTACCAACGAGAACTTAAGAAACGGCCGTTTGCATGCCTCGTCAGGCCGAGTAGACTACACTGAGGTGATAAAATCATGAGATACCGATATACACAGATACAGATGGCGTACAGGAGGTATAAAAGAGCAGCGCATTGGTGGAGCTGCCATTTGCACACGGGTAATGCATGTGAAAAAGTTTCTGACGTGATTATGGCGTCATGACGGGAATTAGCAGACTCTGAACGCAGAATTGTTGGAGTTAGACGCAAGGGACATTCCATTTCGGAAATCGTTAGGGAATTCAGTGTTCACAGATCCATAGCGCCAAGAGTGTGCCGAGAAAAGCAAATTTCAAACATTACCTCTCACCATGGACAATACAGTGGTCGACGGCCTTCACTTAACGACCGAGAACGGCGGCGTTTGCATAGAGTTGACAGTGCTAACAGACAAGCAACACTGCGTGAAATAACCGCAGGAATCCATGTAAAAAGACGGCGGACGTATCCGTTAGGACAACGCGGCGAAATTTGGCGTAATTGGGCTGTGGAAGCAGACGACCGACGCGAGTGCCTTTGTTTAGAGCACGGCCACGTCCCTTTGTTTAAAGCACGACGTCTCCTGCAGCGTCTTTGCTGGGCTCGTGACCATACAGGTTGGACCCTAGGCACTGGAAAACGTGGCCTGGTCAGTTGAGTACCGATTTCAGATGGTAAGCGCCGATGGTAGTGTTCGAGTGTGGCGTCGACGCCACGAAGCCATGGACCCAAGTTGTCAGCAAGGCAATGTACAAGCTGGTTGTGGACCCATAACTGTATTTACTTGGAATGGGTTGCGCCCTTTGGCTCAACTGAACCGATTATTGACTGGAAGTGGTTACGTTCGGCTTCTTCGAGCAGCTATTCATGTACTTCATCTTCCCAAACAACGATGGAATTTTTATGGAAGACAATGCTCCATGTCACCAGGCCACAACTGTTCACAACTGGTTTGAAGAACATTCTGGACAATTCGGGCGCCCGACTTGAATCCCACCGAACATTTATGGGACATAATCAAGACGTCAGTTTGTGCACAAAATACTGCACCGGGAACATTTTCGCAGTAATAGACGGTTATGGAGACAGCATGGCTCAATATTTCTTCAGGGGACTTCCAACGATTTGTTACGTCCATGCCACGTCGGGTTGCTGCACTACGCAGCGTAAGAGGAGGCCCGACACAATATTTGTGACTTTTGTCACCTCTGTATATAATAGTGCAATAAATATGTCCTCATCGACAACCGCTCTCTTCTCTTGTTTTAATGGCTCGATGAAGCTTCTTGATGCCACAAGAGTGCCTACTGGCATTTATACAGCGAGCTGAGTAAAAAACGATGACGGATAAAATTCCCTCTAGATTAAAAGAGGATATTAGGCTCTTTTGGGAGTGATAGTGAAGTTTGCTAATCAATTTTTCACAGATTTTTTTTCCATTAGAGGCCCAGTAGGCACCAACTGCATGGATTTGGTTCCCGTGTGTAACCTGAACGCAGGTTCAATTCTCACCTTTATAAAGTCGGGTAGTTCGTCACTGTTCGGCTGAAACAATAGAGAAACACCTGTGCCACATCAATGCGATTTTCTTTACATTGATGTATTACAACACTCAGTTGACATACAACTGAAACCATCGGATCTCGTGAGGGGCTGATGAGAATGGTATATGCAGTGTTTTCTTTGATTTCAAATTTAGTGCCTTCAAAAACTCAACAGATCGGTGCTTGCTTTCTGGAAGCCCATTTACGTTGGTGATCGCCATGAAGTCCTGCGAGCGCTATGTATGCAGACTGGCCAGTGGAAGCAGAAACCATTGCTCGTTAATCTATGGTTTGTCTCTTTTGCGATTTGAACTGCTAGGATAACTAAACTCCAAGACTTGATGCTTTTAGAGTTCATCCCTTATTTTTCTTACGCACATTAATTTTCAAAACAGTTTTTGTGAGCGGCTGTGCCAGTGGAAGGACTACTTTAATGTATGGTCTGAAATCGACATCCAAGACATTTTTCTGACGCAGCCGTAACTTGCTACGACGGCAAGAAAGGTCAGCTTATGCTATATCATTCACTCAGCGGAATCGGTTGAAACTGTGACGGACCGGGCTCTTCTTTAACCTACTCGTAGCCAGGTTTCGAAATACAGACTTGCCCCATCGTATATTTTTCTTCGACATTATCTTATCTCCCTTGTTGTAGGAACAGGTGAGCGCCAGGATCTTTAGATACGTTCCCGCCCACGACAAACGTTTGTCGTTACAGACGTTGACGTGCAATTTCCGTTCACCTAATCCTAAATTCCTTGCAGCTCTTACATTGTTCCATTGCGACTCTTCCACATTACTTTGGAAGAAGAATGGCATGAGAGGAACGTCCCATCCCATATGAGTTTCGAAAATTGTAACTTGACGATCACCTAAGACGGCTGCTTGTACCTGTACGTATAATTCGATCGTACCGTTAACGGCCGAACCAAATGAAAACTCGTTGTGACGATGATAGAAACCGTACTGGTCGCTTGTTAAGAGAAATGAAAAGCATACTGGCACTAGCACTTGTACGTATGGGCATAGAGTTTTTGCCTTTTCCACAATACGGAAAAAGGTAACTCATTGCAGTAGAAAGAGAAGGTAAAATTCGAGGGGAGCAGGAAATATGTTCTGAATATACAACAGAATTTTTCAGTTCGCTACAAAACCGCAAAATATTCTAGAGGCCATTTCAGAATAAGTATGTTAAAAAGTGAAAGCAACTCGAATGTGATTTTATCAAAAGAACGAGCAAGAAAAAAAATGACCAGGTTGTGGAGCGATGCTTCTATTAGTGGAAAGCTCATAAAAACACCGATATTTCTCCCCAAGGTTCCATCATCATTCACATCTCGACCCATCATGTCATACTGAATTCTCTTTCAATTCCGACTTCCAGTCTCACAGAGTTCGTAGCCCTCATAATTCCTTGAGAAACGGTTTTAAACTGTCGTGATCTTTTGATGCTAATTCGTCATTTGACATCATGCTCTTCCATTGTCGTGCTAAGTGCGTTGTACTACTGCAGTCGAAAGTGGCATTCAGTTTCGTGATAACAGATTTATGGATTGCGGTCCTCTTACTGAAACACACTGCACGCGTCTCTTGATGAACATCACCTTCAGATTCCAACCACATGTCAGTTTAAAATAGAATTCAAGACGGTGACATAGTAACATGTCGACATCGACGCTTGTCGTGTTTCAAACCTTTTTACTTCCCCATCCGAGACTAATAAGAGCTCAAGTTAATTTATCGAGCCGGCCGGTGTGGCCGTGCGGTTAAAGGCGCTTCAGTCTGGAACCGCGTGACCGCTACGGTCGCAGGTTCGAATCCTGCCTCGGGCATGGATGTGTGTGATGTCCTTAGGTTAGTTAGGTTTAAGTAGTTCTAAGTTCTAGGGGACTGATGACCACAGCAGTTGACTCCCATAGTGCTCAGAGCCATTTTTTTTAATTTATCGATCTTTACTTTTCTCACAATCGATTTCTCTAGAACTGTAAAGGTCTTTCGACCTGAGCTTAGACACGTGGCCCGCTTCACGTTGTAACCTGGAAGGAGACGTCATCTTCCGTCGTCGAAAAGTCACGTACGTGCTTTGTGAGAACGACTACTCTACTGATCGCTGTGGTGGAAGGAAAGCTCGTTAGATGGGCCGTGTTGTGCCGCTGCGGACATTCATTACTACGCCTTTACCCAACCTTTTCTTTTAACAAGAGAGTGCAAATATTGCGTCTGCTCACGTTATAATCTTCCAGCCATTCGAGATTTATTCGAGCCGCTTCCTAGTAGTACATAGGCTTATACTGAGGAGCTAGCATATGATACGTGTAATCAGTATCTTCCACATTTATCCTTATTCCTCATGCTGATTACAGAAAGAAACTAAAGCTACAGCTTGGCAGATCATAACTGAGGGTTTGCAATTAATAGGCATTCGCTTCGTAACGTGTTTAACGGCCGACTAATAATTCAAGACATGAACAGGCCAATATGAACATCCTGTTTTTCGTGTTCTTTGTCTACATTACGTCTTATACTCCCCCGACCTTATGTTTTCTTGGTGCTTTTAGTAGTTCCAACAGATGCAAAATATTGTGTATATTGTACCTCTGCAACACAGGGTCATGCATTTTGAGCTTTCAGCTATTAGCTACGTTATTAATGCCTGTAATTGGAACTTTATATCTTTGCTATTTTTATTTAAAGTATCAATACAGAGAGATTAGAAAAGTTGCACACAACATTGAAGAAGTTGATAGAGGAGTCGAAATACAATAACTTTGGCACTGGAACTTATGATCTTGGAAGTAACCCTGAGCCTGTGAAAGCTTTGGAATGTCAAGAACAACAGGAAAAATTAATGCGCACGCACCGTAAGTTCAGCAGAGATTAAGTACTTTTTCTCGGTACGTACAACTGCTCGACATTTAAGCGCATACTGTCTGTCGTCATGCTGTTAAGGTCTTGTGTATCATTTGCTGTGTACGTACATCAGTTTCTGATTCTTGCGCTCTGAAATAGGGCTGTTTACATTGCAGTACTGCTGTGGATCGGTAGTGTACACTGCGAGGTAAGTGCAGTGTTTGTGATGTATGTACACTAGGGCTACTCTGCGAAATGGAACAGCACACGTCTGCAGAACTGGGAGACGTACATTACGGGTATGGTTGAGCTACTGGCAATGCACACAAAGCTTAACACCAGTACCGTGCTCAATATCCAAGCAGTCCTAAATTACAGCCTCGAACATCTAACCGTCCACCACCATCTCGGGGATACAGGTGCTTCAGGGTTCGGATATGGGTGATTTCCGACAATGCGTTCAGTTTTATGAATTAATTCTTTGGCGTTGTAAGAATGAGCCCAACTTTATAAGCAACGTGTTGTTCACAGATGAGGCACGGCTCGCCGGAGATGGGTTCTCTAATTGTCGTAACAGCCACATCGGGGCACAGCACCACCAGCAATAGCAAATGGTTCAAATGCCTCTGACAAGGGAACCTCCCCATCGCACCCCCCTCAGATTTAGTTATACGTTGGCGCAGTGGATAGACCTTGAAAAACTGAACACAGATCAATCGAGGAAACAGGTAGAAGTTGTGTGGAACTATGAAAAAAATAAGAAAATATACAAACTGAGTAGTCCATGCGTAAGATAGGCAACATCAATGAGAATGTGAGCTCAGGAGCGCCGTGGTCTCGTGGTTTGCGTGAGAAGGTCCTTGGTTCAAGTCTTTCCTCGAGTGAAAATTTTAATTTTTTATTTTCAGACGATTATTATCTGACAAACTCTTATGTTTTCATCGCCTTTTTGGGAGTGATTATCACATCCACTAGAAAACCTAAATCGGGCAAGGTAGAAGAATCTTTTTACCCATTCGCCAAGTGTACAAGTTAGGTGGGTCGACAACATATTCCTGTCATGTGACGCACATGCCGCCACCAGTGTCGTATAGAATATATCCGACGTGTTTTCCTGTGAAGGGATCGGTTGACCTATGACCTTGCGATCAAATGTTTTCGGTTCCCATTGGAAAGGCACGTCCTTTCGTCTACTAATCGCACGGTTTTGCGGTGCAGTCGCAAAACAGAGACAGTAAACTTATTAAAGTGAACAGAGACGTCAATGAACGAACGGACAGGTCATAACTTTGCGAAATTAAAAAAAGTAAACTTTTCACACGAGGGGAGACTTGAACCAAGGACTTCTCATTCCGCAGCTGCTCACGCTAACCACGGGACCACGGCGCTCCTGACCCCACACTCCTCTTGATGTTGCTGATCATGCACATGGACTACTCAGTTTGTATATTTTCTTATTTTTTTCATAGTTCCACACAACTTCTTCCTGTTTTCTCGATTGATCTGTGTTCAGTTTTTCAAAGCCTATCCACTGCGCCAACACTGCGCCAACTAAACAAATAAATCTGAGGGGGGTGCGATGGGGAGGTTCCCTTGTGAGCACTATGGGACTTAACATCTGAGGTCACCATCCCCTAGAACTTAGAACTACTTAAACCTAACTAACCTAAGGACATAAAAAACATCCATGCCCGAGGCAGGATTCGAAACTGCGTCCGTAGCAGCCGTGCGGTTCCGGACAGAAGCGCCTTGAACCGCTTTTTTTTTTTTTTTTTTTTTTTTGTTCGTTATGGATCGTTGTGTTTGGCCGTTGCGGACGTCGCAAGACATCCTGTTCAAGTTCGGGGGTTGATCCTTCCACTCAGTTTTTTATTACAGAGGCCAACCGGCTCTCTGACCGAACACGCTGAGCTGCCGTGCCGGCTATACTGTAGAAGAAAATTATATACTCAGTGCCACATATCCCAAGCACTGACTTGGAAGGGGAGTTCCAACTGCATAGCCACCTCGCTCTCCTCATCTGACAGCTCTTGAATCTTTTTATTTGTTTGTGGAACATATCAAAAGTCTTGTGTATATGACACCCATTTTCTGACTAGGCAACATGCTAGGATACTTACAGCGTCTTATGAGGTTCGTGCAATACTTGGTGTCCTTGGCAGAGTGCAGCAGAATTTTCTGTGAAGATGTTAGGCCCATACTGAATATCGTGGATGCCATTTATAACATCTTGTGCAACGTGCAACATTGCTGAGTAAAATGTCCGTTATTTTTGTTGAAACTGAACTGCTTGTGCATTGACTGTTCTTGTTGTTCCTGATATTCCAGAGCTCTTATTTACTCAGGATGACTTCCAAGTCCATAAGTTACAATTCCAAATTTGTTGTATTTCGACTTCTTCATCACCTCCTTCAATTGTATGCATCCTTTTGAAACACTCAATACATTCAAAGTTGCTAGAAATGTTTTGCACACGTCGAGCATAACTTTCCATAGTTGTATCAGCGTTCTTCCCAACATCGTAATCATGTCCTTCCACATATGTGAAGCCGCTTATTTGCGTATAACGAGGTACATCAATGTATTTTCTTACAGATAATAAAGTAGGTTTCCCATTGTACGAGTCCACGCGATGCAGAACAGGAGCAAAGAGAAATTCCGTTGCGGTAGTGTCACGTGTCAAGCCTGCAAGTCATCGCGCTTTCAGGACATAATTTAAAGTGATTAAACTGTTGATACGGCTTAGGTATGTATAAATTCTTTGCTAGCGTTCAGGATTTTCAATGGCTAACATTCTTAGATTTGACTAATTTCCGATAGCAGTTCAGAACTTTTCTAGGGATTAGCTCACTGCAACTTCATAACTCTTAGTACAGTTCAGAGCAGTACATAACTGACATTCATTGAATTAGTTTCATGATTGCAGTTCAGAGAGTTTACATGACCTATGTTTCGTCACGTAACATTAAATAGCATAAGCATTCCTTTAGACAACGTTTAAACTCCCTGGTGTTATTATTACTGCGTAACTGGAGTTTTATCACGTAGCCTAAGACATTATGAAAAAGAAAGAATAAAAAGAAAACGAAAAAGAAGAAAGAATTTAATTTTAATATCAATCATGCGTGCAAGAAAAACAAGAAGTAATGCCAAAATCTAAAGATAATCTAAGATAATATAAAAGTAATACAAGGGCCGATCAGAAAGTTTCCGTCTGAGGGCGTTACTGCAGCATTTGTGCAACGAAGCACGATTCCAATGCGGGTACATAAGCATCGACATGTAGGCAAGGGATTAGTGCGAAATTCGTGTCTGTCCGACGTGCGTGTGGCAAATGTGGAAACGTCAGCTATGGCGACGTCATTATCTCATGCGTCCAAACAGGACCTACGTGCTGTTATTCCTTTCTTGACTACCGAGGACAAATACCGGTAGACATCTGTCAGAGAATAATGAATGTGTATGGTGCAGGAGGTCTGTTAAATACCACTGCTGTGGAGCGATGCGCCAAGTTCATGATAATGCACGTCCCCAAATTGCACATGTTGTAACACATACGTTACGCCAACTCAAGTGGGAGGCATTTCAGGACCTGCCCTATGGTCCTGATTTCTCCTCATATGATTATCACGCCTTTGGTCCCTTAAAAACGGCCTTGTAGGATTGACGATTCCCTTTGAACAAGAATTGCAGCAGGCAGTCACAGACTTTTCCACGAAGCAGGACGCCGTGTTTTATCAAACGGGTATCTTAAACCTGGTGGTAAGATAATTACCTAAATGCTCACAGTGACTTAGCCAGATTGACCTACCGATTTTGGAATATATGGCCTTCGAACGGAAACTTTTTGATAGCCCTTTATATTAGGGAAAACGAAGCACTTGTAAGTAATGAGAAACAAAATAAAAAACTATCACACGCCGAACAGCAGGAATGATACAACATACTGACCGGAAGAATCCGAGGAAGGTGACTAAGTTCCACGCTACCGGCGTCTCACAACACTCCTCTTCTGGCGCAGAGCTAGCCGACAGCAGGCCGAATAGCTGGAGACGCCGGTTGACAAGGCACACCACAGGCCCTCCCGCGTCGCCGCTGCACATCGTCTGCCGACAAACACATAAAACAATCTGAACACAAATCTCTGATTTTCTCTGTTACTGGAATTCCTAGCATTTCGGGTTCCAAAACAGTGAATGCTGCGATTGATAGTGTTGTCTGTTTTATGTGTAAATTAACAAAAATATGTTAAAATGTGAATAGTTAATCTGGACATCCTATATTACTCAAATATACGCAAAAAGAGTATTCTAGTCTACAGACTGCCACCAACCATGTCCGCAACAGTGTTCCAAATCCAACGTTTATACGGATACTCTACTATCTGAGTACCCTCTCCTGACCTGGTATGCACTCTGTGTGATCAGAAGTATCCGGGCACCTGGCTGATAATGACTTACAAGTTCGTGGCGCCCTCCATCGGTAATGCTGGTATTCAATATGGTGTTGGCCCACTCTTAGCCTTGATACCAGCTTCTACTCTCGCAGGCATACGTTCAATCAGGTGCTGGAAGGTTTCTTGGGGAATGGCAGCCCATTCTTCACGGATTGCTGCATTGAGGAGAGGTATCGATGTCGGTCGGTGAGGCCTGGCACGAAGTCGGGGTTCAAAAACATTCCAAAGGTGTTCTATAGGATTCAAGTCAGGACTCTGTGCAGGCCAGCCCATTACAGGGATGTTATTGTCGCGTAACTACTCCGCCACAGGCCATGCACTATGAACTGGTGCTCGATCGGTCTAAAGATGCAATCGCCATCCCCGAATTGCTCTTCAACATTGGGAAGCAAGAAGGTGCTTAAAACATCAATGTAGGCCTGTGCTGTGACAATGCCACGCAAAACAACAAGGGGTGCAAGCCCCCTCCATGAAAAACATGACCACACCAAAACACCACTGACTCCGATTTTACTGTTGGCACCACACACGTTGGCAGATGACATACACCGGACATTAGCCATACCCCACCCTGTCATCGGATCACCACATTATATACCTGATTCGTCACTCCACACAACGTTTTCCACTGTTCAATCGTCCAATGTTTGCGCTCCTTACACCAAGCGAGGCGTCGGTTGGCATTTGCCGACGTGATGTGTTGCTTATGAGCAGCCGCTCCACCATGAAATCCAAGTTTTCTCAGCTCCCGCCTGTCATAGTACTTGCAGTGGATCCTGATGAAGTTTGGAATTCCTGTGTGATGGTCTGGATAGATGTTTGCCCATTACACATTACCACCCTCTTCAACTATCGGCGGTCTCTGTCAGTGAACAGACGAGGTCGGTCTGTACGCTTTTGTGCTGTACGTGGCCCTTCACGTTACCAGTTCACTATCTCATCGGAAACAGTGGACCTAGGGTTGTTTAGGAGTGTGGAAATGTTGCGTACAGACGTATGATACAAGTGGCACCCAATCACCTGACCACGTTCGAAGTCCGTGAGTTCCGCGGAGCGCTCGATTCTGCTTTCTCACGATGTCTAATGGCTACTGAGGTCGCTGATATGGAGTACCTGGCAGTAGGTGGCAGCACAATTCACCTAATATGAAAAAGTATGTTTTGGGGGTGTCCGCATACTTTTGATCACATTGTGTATTTGTTCCAACCTTCTATTAGTCCGACCCCCTCCCCCTCTCTCTGTCGGTCTTCGCCTTCCCCCTCTCCCTGTACATCTCCGCCTTCATCCCCCTATCTGTCCATCCGCTCCTCCATCCTCTCTCTGTCCCTCTCATCGTCTTCCCTTCCTCTGTTCATTTCCTCCTGCTCCTTCTTTCACTACATTATCATCCCCATCCCAATAGGAAGTTGCTCATTCTTACCCCCACGGTATTTCTTTCCAGATAGTAAGTAATATGTGTACCAAGTTTGGTTGAAATTAATCCAAGGGTTTAGGAGGTTTTTTACTGGCGGCTTTGCCGGTGTGCACACTTGTCACATATATTTCACATATTTCACTCACATTTCTACACATAGTCCACATGTATCTCTGGCGAATTCCGCCTTGCACGTCTGTTTTCACGCATCTCAGTGTTTATGACTTCGTATCTCCTGAGCTATGTATCGTGCAATGATATAATTTTGCTGGTAAATTTAGAGGTCTGCAAAATGTGGCGCGAATGTACTCAATAGTGAAGAAATAATAAATTAAAACGTCACGTTTCATACGGCTTCCAACATTTTGTTGTGTGTTTCAGCGAGAAGAAGTCTTGTAAAGGTTTGAAATTGTGTCTAAAGTTTGTTGTAAGTCACTAAGAGCTCTCTTCTCAAATATTGGATGAATTTATTCTGGCTATTTGCGCGTCGTGTGCTGTTATACGTTTCATCCTCACCCCTTTCAGAGGGAGGTGGTCGTTATCGTGCTGTGGTTCTTTCCTGACAGTAACTGATATGTGTGCGAAGTTTGGTTGAAATCGCTCCAGTGGCTTAGGTGGTATTGTGGAACATCTGTAGACTGGTATGATGTACACTGTCTTGTAGCTGTAAACAGCGGCCTCAGTGTTGACCTTTTGACATGGTTAGTCCAGTTGAGGCTATCTATATAAGTGGTTTTAATCTTGTAACTTAAGCTTACTGGTATATATTTTATGACTGTCTCACATTTATAGCTTATACAACTACACATTATAAAGCATGCGTGCCACCTTGTTGCTAACTGATTCTTTATATACTTTTTAGCACTGATGACCGAAATCTAAATTTGTAACAAACATTATTTGTGATTCATTGCAGCAACCTTCACTACCTGTGAATGACGTTTTCCGGACCATGTTGCTTTGGTGTACTGTAAAGTGGAATCTTCGAACTGTACGTCGGAACATCCTAAGTTTTTCTCTTGACTTTAAACCAAACGTATTGCTTTTTAAACTCACGTCTTATGAGTTCATTTTACTGAGAACCATATGATTTTTTTGTATTTAATCTATTTGAAGGTCCCACGCCTGCTGGCGGCTGTATTCTTGCCTTATGGAAGCTGAATAGGTTCGTCACAGATATTCTGATAAACAGTGGCTCAACTAAAGAGAATTATAAATAATAACAAGTAGAATTTCTGGCTCTTGTAGTTAGGCTCCACATGGTGGTGAAAGGCAGGTCACCGTCTGCTTAACTGCTGACTGCTGCTACGACACATCGTGTCGTGTCGCCTCATTTATCTATAATTAAATGCTATGTATGAAGGAAAACAGGATAGCAATTGATTATTTTGATAATTAAGTATTTTCTGCGTTCTGAGGTCATGTATACACAAAAGGTGAGACGGCTGGACGCTATGTGCAAAGTAATCTATTGTATTTATGAACGTGCTCTGCTACTTACACCCATTAGCCTACGTATACAGGCTAATTTTCTTTCGTTGCGCTGAATTTATAAAAGTGTGCTGCGTGACTGTTTTCTACTTGCTTTCGAGTCAGATCGCATTATGAAGTTGTTCTTTTGGGCATTAATTTCAGTCTGTCGATTTGGACCTGTAAAAAAGAAAAAAAAGAAAAGAAAGAAAGGAACATGTTGAGTTGTTTCTGATAATAAGTCCTGAATTCCGTCAGAAATATGGTGCAATACTTGGTAAGCTCGTATTTTGTTCACGTAAAGACAGGGCTGAACTATCCAAGCGTCGAGTAACACATCAGTTTCGACACCTTTGTTCATAATGCATTGGATCTCATGTACAAACAGATGGAGCAGAGTTTCTAAGAGTCCATGTTGATTTTTGTGGAGATTTTCGTTCTCCCAAAAGGTCGGAAGACATGAAAGTAGAATATGTTCTGTAATTCTACAACAGTCTGACAGCAGTGATATAGGTCCACAATTATACTGATCACTGAGAACATTATGACCGCCTGCCTAATAGCTGGTATATCCACTTTGGCATGGATAACAGAGGTGACACGTCGTGGCCTTGATAGGTCGCTGGAGATAGTTGGAACCAGATCTGCACACACAAGTCACCTAATTCCCGAAAATTCCGGGGATGGGAGCGTGACACTAGCCCAATCATATCCCAGATGTGTTCGACCAGGTTCAGATCTGGTGAGTTGGGGGAGGGGAGCAGCATATCAATTGGAACTCGCCACTGCGTTCCTTAAACCACTCCATCGCAATCCTGTTGGCATGGTGAAATAGCGCATTATCTTGTATAAAAGGCCACAGCTGTCAGGAAACATAATCGTTACGGTGTACGTGGTCTGCAACCAGTGTATGGTACTCCTTGGGCGTTACGATGCCTTGCATACGCTCCATTGGACCCATGGACCCTCATGTGAATGTTCTCCAGAGCGCTATGGAGCCGCCACCAGCTTGTCTCTGTCCCACAGTATAGGTATCAAGGAGCCATTCCTGTGGAAGACGACTGATTTGCACCCTCCCATAGGTATGATGGAGAAAGTTGAGAGGTGGCATCCTACAATACTGTCAGTCAAATTAATATTCATATTTAAGGTCATCATCTCGGTGTCCTCCCCGTACTACATTTGGTATGTATGGTATATGACTTTTTACATGAGAAAATTGTGGGTAGAATGTTCATAAAACTGCAGATGTAGCCTGTAGAAACTTGTTCCCAAGGGTCCATAGTGGAGGCGACAGAGAACATGGAGAGTGATTGATTGCAGGACATAAATACTGAGTCCAGCGACTTGGCTGTACGAGTCATTCTGGGAAGCAATGTTCTATGGATTGTAACCTGCAGAGGGACATCAGGCTGAAGCACTACCCTGTTTCCACTTAAGGTCAAAGCAGGCGGGCGCCGGTTCGCTAACATTTTATCTACACTAGGTGACAGTCTGTCACAGAGGTGGCCAGTTGGCAGAAAGTTGGTGGAGGAAGCCATTTAAGAGAGACTGCTGTAATCCGAGATTCTGTGCAAACGGTGGACAGGTCATACAACTCCAAGCATTCTTATGTTAGAAGCGGGGGTGATACGGACAGAGGGGCTGGGGAACATGTTTAGTGGAGGCAAGACTGTAACTCCCCTGACGCCAGGAAGTACCCAGGTTCTTTTAGAGAGCGGCAAAAACATATACGTCATGAACACAACTGTCTGGGAAGCTTAACAGCCTTCTCTCGGAAGCTGGAACCGGTTGGCCTTGAAAGATTAGGATCTCTCCATAAATGAGGGACTGTGGTCGCTGAATGGTTCCTCTCAGTATATGCAAAGCAGAGGCTTGCTCCTCCAGTGTCGGAACGCTGGTGCTGTGTCTGGATTGCCTACCAGCCTAACAGAACTGTCAGGACGGGAGATTCAGTGAGTAGAGGACAGTTTGACTGGTTTGTACAATGGGGAGGGGGTTTCGTTTTTGCTGATTAAGCTATGGTACCGAGGCTTGGTGGAAGGTGGTTGTGTTTCTTTGTGTTCTTCGTCGTCTGTTCCTCCCCTGGGGGAGAACATTAGGTGTTTCCCTAGTGGGTGAGACTCATGGTCTGTAACTTGTGGCAATTCCCAACTGTACCAACAGTGGAACTGCATATCATCTTGAACATATTGCATGTCACGAGGGTGAATTTATTTGTCCTGAGTCGGCCGTTCCAGCAAGTACCGTCGTGACTGTGAGTCAAACTGGTTTGGCCAGACCAGCGAATGGGTGCACCTCACACTGAAATCTGCTGAGATTTCGGGACTCTGATAGGAAACTTTCCCACGTTCTACTAATCACAACGCCAGCCCGTGTAGTTCGCAAATTTTCGCGAATGCGTCAGAATTACAGCTGCGCTGCATGCCACTCCTCGCCTGCAGCGCACTGTTTTCTGCTGTCGACTGAATCAAGGTGGGATGATAAAGTATTGCTGCACCTGTGTAGGGTTGTTAAATGATATTTACAGCTCTATGTTCTACATGAACCATAGTTAGTGAATAGAATTGGGCCTCAAAGTGGATTCAAGTAAGTAAAGTCAGACTGCGTTGTAAAAGTGATTAATTCAGGGGAGAATTTGTATAGCTTCCACCCCAATGAATGCTCTTCCAGTCAAGCACAGCCCCTTTTCTGATTTGTGCTTGACATTTTTTACTGAACAATTTATCATCTTGTTGTAGTTATAAAAGGATTGATAAAAGCTTGTCATTATTTTTCTAAATTTAAATACGTCATTGGTCATTCATGCTCCCTCAACTATTCACTGTTTTTATTTTATTGTGGTGATGCATGGGAACATCAGCAATTCAAGGTTCACTCTTATTAAATTATTTAACTTTATTATTAATTTGAGTTCTGAAAGTGATCGCAGACACAGGCAACAAAAGTGTCATGAGTAAATTCACTAATTTCGTATATAAAAATTAAGGGTGCAGGTCACAATTTGAAGGTTCTTGAGAAGATAATACTTTTGTTTATGAAAAGATAATAACATTTAGCATCACACGGACATATATCTGTGACTAAAGCACAGCTTGCAAGGTATCGGGATTCATCAGACCATGTAACGCTCTGCCACTGTGGCAACATCCTGTGCGAGTGGTCAAGTGCCCATGTCATTCATAGTGGCCGATGTCATGGTATTAACATTGGCACATGCATGGGTCATCGGCGACAGAGGTCCATCGTAAGGAGTGTTGGATGCACTGTGTGTTCAGACACACTTGTACTCTGTTCAGTATTAAATTCTGATGTTAGTTCCGCCACTGTTTGCAGTCTGTCCAGTTTTACCAGTCCGCCCACCCTACGATAACCGACATCTGCAGTGAGGGGTGGCCACACTCATTCCATGCCAAGTGACGCTGTTATCTCCTGGATGGGTTTATACTGATAGTAGGTCAGTGGTCAAAATGTTCTGACTGAGCAGTGTTTGTGTATCTACCAACTGATCCTTCTTGAGTAGGGAATGATCAGCGCTTTTTTTTTCAATCGCCTGGTATCCATCGGTGCTCCAGCAACTTATGATGGAAGGGGAGTAAGCTCTTTCACATAACCAGTGCAAAGTCTCAAGGATGCCTCATCCAGTCACATGTCTTTCTACTGTTGAACGATTTTTATTAGTTTGCTTTTCCATGATCACTTAGCTCAACACCTGACATCCCAATGTTCGTGTTGTGATTGAGAGGAGGAATCATATTTTGATCGTCCTCAGTGAAAACATTTTGGAAGACCAAAAGACTGAGCAGCTGTGTAGATAACTAGCTTTATCTGAGGCTTCCCCTGGTATGTGCATGCAACATATACTGAAGAGCCAAAGAAACTGGTAAACCTGCCTAATATCGTGTAGGGACCCTGTGAACACGCAGAAGTGCTGCAACACGATGCGGCATGGACTCAACTAATGTCTGAAGTAGTGCTGGAGGGAATTGGCACTATGAATCCTGCAGGGCTGCCCTTAAATCCGTAAGAATACGAGGGGGTGGAGATCTCTTCTGAACAGCACGTTGCAAGGCCAGTGGAAGTGTTTAAACTCAGAAGAGTTTTTCTGGAGCCACTCTGTAGCAATTCTGAACGTGTGGGGTGGCGCATTGTCCTATTGCACTTGTCCAAGTCTGTCGGAATAAGCAATGGACACGAATGGATACAGGTGATCAGGAATGATGCTTAGTACGTGTCACTTGTCAGAGTCGTATCTGGACGTATCAGGGGTCCCATATCACTCCAACTGCACATGCCCCACACCATTACAGAGTCTCCACAGCTTGAACAGTCCCTCGCTGACATGCAGGGACCATGGATTCATGAGATTGTCTCCATACCTGTACACATAAATCCACTCAATACGAACAGGCAACATTTTCCCAGTCATTAACAGTTCAAAGTCGGTGTTGATGGGCTCAGCCGTGGTGTAAAGCTTTTGTGTCGTGAAGTCATCAAGCGTACAAGAGTGGGCATTCGGCTCCAAAAGCCCATATCTACGATGTT